>NC_143539.1:7072803-7426352 GCF_031878675.1 Megascapheus bottae
CTTGGACTTTCTCAAGGCTAGAAGTCTACCACCTGAGCCTCAGCACCATTTCTGGCTTTTTTCTATGTATGTGGTACCAAGAAATCGAACCTGGGTCTTCGTGCATGCTAGGCAAGCACTCTACCACTAGGCTAAACTTCCAGCCCAATTTCCAGCTTTTTCTATGTAAGTGGTTCCAAGAAATTGAACCCAGATCTTTTTTTTGGCGGGGGGGGGGGGGGGGGGGAGAATCATGGGGCTTGAACTTGGCCTGGGCACTGTTTCTGAGCTCTTCAGCTCAAGTCTACCACCCTACCCCTGGGGCTGAGCGTTGTCTGTGAGCTCTTCAGCTCTAGGCTACCACCCTACCCTGGAACCAAGCGCCACTTCCCATTTTCTAGAGGTTAATTGGACATAAGAGTCTCAGGTCCTTTTGTGCCTGGGCTGGCTTTGAACTTTGATCCTCGTATCTCAGCCTCTTGAGTAGCTAGGGCTTCAGGTGTGAGTTACCACGCCCGGCTGAACCCGGATCTTTGTGCATGCTAGGCCAGCACTCTACCACTAGGCCACACCCCTGTTCCTGTTTCTGAGCTTCTTTTGCTCAAGTCCAGCACTTTACCACTTGAGTCACAGCACCACTTCCAGCTTTTGTTCTGTGTGTGTGACTGGGGAATGGAACCCAGGGCTTCATGCATGCTAGGCAAGCACTCTACTGCTAAGTCACATTCCTAGCCCTAATTTTCCTCTTTTAGAATCCCATCATCAGAGCCTCTATACCCAAGCCATTAATTGAGAAGGGGTTTTCTGTACATACCAAAACTGGCCTGGAACAAAAATCCCCTGGAACTCACCCTCCTAAGTGGCTAGGATTACAGCTCTGAGCCAAGCCAGGTAAATATTTTTAATTACATTTTTTTTTTTTTAAAATGAGCCGGGCACTGTGGCTCACGCCTGTAATCCTAGCTACTCAGGATGCTGAGATCTGAGGATCTCTGTTCAAAGCCAGCTCAGGCACTAAAGTCCAAGAGACTCTTATCTCCAATTAACCATCTGAAAACTGCAACTGGTGTTGTGGCTCAAGGGGTAGGACAGTAGTATTGTGCGGAAGAGCTCAGGGACAGCACCTAGGCCCAGAGTTCAAGTCCCACAAATGACCAAAAAAAAAATCTCAAGGCCTTTCCTGACTAGACTGGCCTTGAATTCTGAATCTCAGGTCTCATCCTCCCATGGAGCTAGGATTCAGGGTATGAACCTCCAGCACAGAATGAGGACATACTGTATTCCTATAGCCTTGAATCAAAACTCATCTATCTATTTATTTTGCCAGTCCTGTGCCTTGAATTCAGGGCCTTGGGCTTTCCTCAAGGCTAGCACTCTACCACTTGAGCCACAGAGAGCCCGAGACCAAACACTGACCCGAACCTTGCGGATCTCGTGGTCAAGTGGACTTGGGAGCCCGAGCATATGCCCGAATAAAATCCTCTTGCCTATTGCATCCAGTGGTCCATGTGCACATCCTTGGGTGCGGGTGTCCGCGGGTCTTTCAGCACCATTTCCAGCATTTTCTATGTATGTGGTATCGAGGAATCGAACCCGGGTCTTCATGCATGCTAGGCAAGCACTCTACCACTAGGCCAACTCCTGGCCCCAGACACCTTTTTTTTTTAATTTTATTTATTTATTTATTTATTTTTGTGGGTCATGGGGTTTGAACTCGGCCTGGGCACTGACCCTGAGCTCTTCAGCTCAAGGCTACTGCCCTACCCTTGAGCCAAGCCCCACTTCCCATTTTCTAGAGATTAACTGAAGAATATCCAGTCCTTCAGTACTCAGGCTGACTGCGAACCTCAGATCTCAACCTCCTCAGTAGCTAGGATTATAGGCATGATGCACCGAGCCCAGCCCCAGACACTATTCTTTTTTGCCAGTCCTGGGCTTGAGCTCAGGGCCTGAGCACTGTCCTTGGATTTTCTCAAGGCTAGAGCTCTACCACTTGAGCCTCAGCACCACTTCAGGCTTTTTTCTATGTATGTGGTACCAAGGAATCAAACCTAGGTCTTCATGCATGCTAGGCAAGCACTCCAGCACTAGGCCAAACTTCCGGTCCCTCAGACATATTTTTAAGGAGTCATTCCTTTGTTACATTTGTTTCCCATTAGGAATGGAATATTATCTCATTTCAGAAGAATGAGAAGGTAGGCAGAGCCGAGGAGACTTAAAGGCTCAGGGTACTGATGAGGACCTTAGAGCTTGAATCCTGTTTTGTCTCTTGCCCGAGTGACCTCCCCATCCCCCCCTCCCGCACCCTGGGGTGAACAATGAGGGTGTCAGAATTGACGCCAGGAGTGCTTGGAAAGGTACAGCATGTGTAAGACAGGGTGTGGCATCAAGAGCTCAGGCCATAATACCTGCAGCTATGCACCAAAGATCTTATGTAATCAGCCTGGCATGGTGCCTCAAGCTTGTCATTTTTAAGCTACGATCAGGGGGTGATCAGGGGGTATGGTGCCTCAAGGCCAGTCTTGATGGGAACATTCTCTCAAGGCTTATCTCAGCTGCTGGCTAGGATCAACAGTGTTCTCATTATCCCAGCACCAGGAGAGACTCGATGGCTAGATATGGTGGACATGTCTGTCATCGCTAGTGACTTGGGAACATGCAAATAGGAGGATCACAGTCCAGATGCGCATAAATTGAGACCCTATATGGAAAACAACTATTGCATTAAAAAAAGAGAGAGAAGGGGCTGGAGGTATGGCTCAAGTGGTAACAAGCACAAGGCCTTGAGTTCAAACCTGGCACACACACACACACACACACACACACACACAGCTAAGTAATATTACCATAAGATGTTTTTTCCATATCCCCTTCCTCCTCAGCAGTTATTGTTTATTCCAATAGCTGCACCCACATGCCCCTCGGTCTCTGTTGTACTAGGGATTTGAACTCGAGGCTTTTATATTTGCATTGACTGGTGCCATACCTTTGAACCACACCTCCAGCCCTGCCTTTTCCTGGTGATTTGTAGAATTGGTGTCTTTGCTTTCTGCCTATGTTTTCCCCTATCCTGTCATTGCTGAGCTCACAGGCCTATACCACTCTGTCCATCTTTTCTCCATGTTTACGGAGTCTCAAGGAATAGTTCTGCCCTGGCTGGCCTAGAACTGTGATCCTCTTGTTCTTAGCCTCCTGAGTTGAGAGAATTCCAGGTGTGGCGATGGAGGGGGGCACAAACGTGAGACCGGCAGGGGAAGCAGCCTGGTGTTTGCATTCTGAGTAACGTATGCCGTCATGCATCAGGGACAAGAGAACCACCGTGACAAAGGGGCGTGCCCAGGGCGCGTGCCACCAGGCCTCGATTGCATCAGGAAGGGACAGTGACTCAAATGTCTCAACTGCAAGAGATTCGCGGGGTAGCCCCAGTGCCGCTCATCTGTGGTTCCCTGTCGCAGTCACCGGTACAGGCAGCTGGCCTCTCACCGTGTGTCATGCACCAGAAGGGTTCCTCATGACCCCATTTTCCAGATGAAGACACTGAGGCCCAGAGAAGGAAGCTCATTTGCTCAGACATTGCACTTCCAGGAACCAGCTTGTCATTTTTAAGCCACGATCGATGGGTATGGTGGCTCAAGGCCAGTCCTGACAGGAACATTCTTTCCAGACTCACCTCAACTGCTGGCTAGGTACAGCAGTGCTTCCATTATTCCAGCACCAGGACGAGCCCGATGGCTCGATGTCATCTCTAGTGACTTAGGAAGGCAGCCTATACTTTTATTTTTGTCAGTTGTGCGACTTGAACTCTGGGCCTGGGCACTGTCCCTGAGCTCAAGGCAACCACCCTACCCCTTGAGCCACAGCCCCACTTCCCATTTTCTAGTGATTAATTGGAGGTTCTTTAGTGCCCGGCTGGCTTTGAACCTTGATCCTCGAATCTCAGCCTCCTGAGTAGCTAGGATTACCGGTGTGAGCCACTGCGCCCAGCTTTAGGCTTTTTCTATGTATATGGTACCAAAGAATCAAACCCTGGTCCTGATCTTTGAACATGCTAGGCAAGCACTCTACCATCAGGCCAAACTCCCGGTCCCTTCCTGTCTTTTTCTAAAACAGAATTTTAACACTTTATTAGTTAGTCAGTTTATTTTTCTAATATCAAAATAAAGAGTGCTAGGAGTGTGGCTTAGTGGTAGAGTGCTTGTCTAGCAGGCATGAAGCCTTGGGTTCAATTCCTCAGTACCACAGAAAAAGCCAGTGCTGTGGCTCAAATGGTACAGTGCTAGCCTTGAGCAAAAAGAAGCTCAGTGACCAAGCCCGGGCCCTGAGTTCAAGCCCCAGGACAGGCAAAACATAAGCAAATAAAAGAAAAGAAAATTTTATTGTTATTTCAAGATGTTCTATGGAGGGATTACTATTTCATAAGTCAAGTAATAATTACATGACTTCCTTTGGACAATATCACCATTTCCTTCGCCTTCTTGGCTTTTACTGGTTCACCAGAGATAAGAATCTCAAGAACTTTCCTGTCCAGGCTGACATTGAACTGAGATCCTCAGATTACAGGTATGTATCACTACAACTGGCTGCTTCCAAGATTTGACAATTAAGAATAAACCTGCTCTAAAAAAAAAAGAATATGTTTTTATTTGCTTGCATCCTTAAATGTTCAGGTGTTTTGTTTTGCTTTTCTGGTCCTGGGGCTTGAACTCAGGGCCTGGGCACTGTTCCTGAGACATTCTGTGTTCGAGGCTAGCGCTCTACCATTTGAGCCACAGTGCCACTTCCGGCTTTTTCCGAGTAGTTTATTGGAGATAAGAGTCTCAGAGACTTTCCTGTCCAGACTGGCTTTGAACCACAGTGTTCAGATGTCAGCCTCCTTAGGCAAAAATAACAGCTATGAGCTACCAGAGCCTGGCTGTGTTCAATCTTTTAAATATATATATTAATAATCATAATCATTGGTTCATATGATAAACAAATGTGCATCTTTGCCACAGACTTACAGTTGATTTTGCATGTATGAGTGTGTGCATGTACGTGTGTGAGAGTGTGTGTGTATTCACACGCAAGACTGGGGCTTGAACTCAGAGCCTGGGCACTGTCCCTGAACTTTTTCACTCAAGGCTAGTGCTCTACCACTTGAGTCACAGCTCCACTTCTGACTTTTTGCTGGTTCATTGGAGATCAAAGTCTCATGGATTTTCCTGCCCAGGCTGGTATTAAACCGCAATCCTCCGATCTTAGCCTCTTGAGTAGCTGGGATGCCAGGCATGAGCCACTGACACCTGACTCTCCTTTGACTTTTGATTTGCGTTCTAATAAATATTTGATTATACTCCTTCTGTCACCCTGAGATGAAATGACGGCTAGGATAACCCACCCACATACAAATGTATGTTGAATCAGGACAATACCCCTCATTGTAATAAAAAGAAACTAAGGCAAGTAGGTATGGCATTGGGTCCAGAGCCTAGGGCTTGGTACATGCTGGGTGAGCCTTGAACCCCACCTCCAGATCAGAGGAATCAGAGGAAAGTCATTTCTAGAAAAAATAAAGCCAAGTCTCAAGCCTCCTTATGCCAGAAGACATTACAATGGGCTTTAGGAATGTGTGCAGCAAGGGGACTGGGGGGAGGAGGGGCAAGAATCTTTCAGAATGCCAACTGAATTTGCCACAATGGAATCAGACACAGGTGTCATTGTCTTTGTGACTCAGAAACCAAAATGGTGACCACTGAATAAACTTCCTTTGTTTGACTCAGTAAACAAGTTGTATGTGCCAGAAAGTTACAAACTTTGTTTTTGTGTAAAAGCAAGTTCAGGGCTGGGTTTCAGTAATAACAATGGAAGTTCTTGGGGTTGGAGGCATGGCTCAGTTGGTAGAGAGCCAGCCGATGAATGGAAGTGTCAGATACAAAATTAAGAGTCTTGGTCTCAGACTTTGAAAAATAAAATAAAAATTCCTTTTTATATATGTGCCAGGCCTGGGGCTAGAATTCAGAGCCTGAGTGCCTTCCCTGAGTTTGTTCACTCACGACTGGTGTTCCATTACTTTGAACCACCGTTTTCCAATTCTGTATTTCTGCTGCCAGTTCACTGGAGATCAGAGTCAGATGGACTTTCTTACTCAAGCTGACCTTGAACTGGGATCCTTAGCTCTCAGCCTCCTGAGCAGCTAGGATGACAGGTATGAGACTCTGGTGCCAGATCTTGGTCAGACGTTTGTGATAGACATCAAGAAAGCTTAGAGAAGCCACCAGAAGCTGTCACTGGTGGCTGGCACCCTGCAGGAGCAAGGTCAGGAGAATCAAGGACACTGGCATAAAACAATGACAGCAGAGATGAACAGACAAGAAATTTGGCTGGAGCCTGGAGTGTGGCTTAGTGGTAGAGTGCTTGCCTAGCATGCATGAAGCCCTGGGTTCCATTCCACAGTACCACTTAAACAGAAAAAGCTGAAGTGATGCTGTAGCTCAGGTGGTAGAAGCTCTGTGACAGTGCCCCAAGCCCTGAGTTCAAGCTCCAGGATGGGAAAAAAAAAACAAAGAAAGAAAGAAAGAAAAAATTTGCTAACAGTGTTGCTGCGGGGCTGAGGGACATTTAAAAAACACTTCTTGGGGCCTGGAGCTTGGCCTAGTGGTAGAGTGCTTGCCTAACATGTGGAAAGACCCAGGTTCAATTCCTCGGTACCATATACTTAGAAAAAGCCAGAAGTGTGCTGTGGCTCAAATGGTAGAGCTCTCGGCTTGAGAAAATCCAAGGACAGTGCTCAGACCCTGAGTTTAAGCTCCAGGACTGGCAAAAAAAAAACAACAAAAAAAAACCTCTTCTTACCCAATTCCAAATATTCATTCATCAATATCAGCTCCAGAATGTGTCAATTTTGTAGTGTGTTTAAGGCCAGGCCCAGAGGTTCACAGCTGTCACCCTAGCTACTTAGGAGGCAGATATCTGAGGGTCAAGGTTTAAAGCCAGCCCTGGCAAGAAAATCTGTGAGCCTTTTTTTTTTTTTGCCAGTCCTGGGGCTTGAACTCAGGGCCTGATCACAGTCCCTGAGCTTCTTTTTGCTCAAGGCTCTGGCCATCTGTTTTTCTTTTATTTTTTGCCAGTCATGGAGCTTGAACTCTGGGCCTGAGTGCTGTCCCTGAGCATTTCAGCTCAAGGATACCGCCCTACCCTTGGAGCCACTCTTATCTTGGAGATAAGAGTCTCACAGACTTTAGTGCCCAGGACTGGCTTTGAACTGCGATCCTCAAATCTCAGCCTCCTGAGTAGCTAGGATGATAGGCGGGAGCCACTGTGCCCTGCCTCTGTTTTTCTTAACTGGAGAATATGTTTGTCTATTTGCTACTACTATAAGGAAATACTGGAGGCTAATTTGATAAAGGTAAGTCGTTTAATTTGGCTCACAATTCCTGGAAGTCTAAGATTAGGCCAAGGGCACATCTGGTGTTGCTTTGCTGGCATCATCTCAAGTTGGCAGATGGCGCATCAAGAGACAGGCAGTGCAGCTGTGTTTGGGTGTCTTCTCTCCAATTGTTTCATACAGGTAACAGTTTTATCACAGGGAATCTATTCAGACAGGCTTTCTTATTCCTTGTCACCTCTAAACCCTAAGAGAATAGGATTCCCCCTTCTCGCCCCCCTACCCCCGCATTTGGTCAGTTGTGGCTTGAACTCAGAGCCTGGGTGCTATTCCTGAGCTCTTTTTCTTTTCTTTTTTGCTGGTCATGGGGCTTGAACTCTGCCTGGGCCCTCTATCTGAGCTCTTCAGCTCAAGGCTACCACCCTACCCTTGAACCTAGCCCCACTTCCAGTTTTCTAAAGGTTAATTGGAGATAAGAGTCTCAGGTCCTTTTGTGCCTGGGCTGGCTTTGAACCTTGATCTTCATAGCTCAGCCTCCTGAGTAGCTAGGATTACAGGCGTGAGCCACCGCACTCGGGCACCCCTTCCAGTTTTTAGGTGCTTAATTGGAGATGAGTCTCATAGACTTTCCTGCCCAGGCTTCAAACCACGATCCTCAGATCTCAGCTACCTGAGTAGCTAGGATGATAGATATAAACCACCATTGCCCAGATGATTTCTTTCTCTTAGTATCTCACAAAGGATGATTAGCCATCAAAATGTTAAACCACGGTCGGGAGTTTGGCCTAGTGGTAGAATGCTTGTCTAGCATGTCTGAAGACCTGGGTTGGATTCCTTGGCATCACATATAGAGAAAAAGCCAGAAGTGGTACTATGGCCCAAGGGGTAGAGCTTTAGCCTTAAGAAATCCCAAGGATAATTCTCAGACCCTGAGTTCAAGCCCTAGGATTGCCAAAGAACAAAACAAAACAAAACAAAAATGTTGTTAAAACGAAAGTCATGGGAGAATCCACCCAGCTATCCATCAGTGACTGTGTTTCATCTTTTGCCCTAATTCCTTGTCTATTTAAATCTAAAGTTTGTGTCTGTACCCCGAAGATGGCTGAAGATGTACTGAAATGCTGTCTTCCCATGCCATGTAAGAAATCTTTCTCTGCCCTTCATCAATGCTGTTTTTATTTGCATCTTGGCAAGTGCTACATCTGCCATATGGAAAGCCCAGGAATCTGGATCTGGGATCTAAAATTCTAGTTCTGTTTCTAGCACTCAGGAGGTTAAGGAAGAAAGATCGCTGAGCCAGCAATCCTCAAGGCTGGAGTTCTCTACCAATTGAGCCACACCTCTGTTTAAGACTTTTTGGTGGTTAATGTAAGAGTCTCATGGACTTTTCCTGCCTACATTGGTTTAGAATACTGATCCTTAGATTTCAGTCTCCTGAGTAGCAAAAGACTACAGGTGTGAGCTACAGGTGGCCAGCCTGTGATGAAAGTTTAAAAGGGTTAATGGAGGCCTTCCACTGGGATGCCTGATGGAAACAACTGTGGCTTCTGGGCGCCAGGCTTCTTCAACAGAATGGGTCGTCTGGTGAAGGCCACCGGTGGTGGACTCACCCTGGATCCTGGACCCTGGATCTCTAGGCAGCTAAGGTCAAGCTGGATGTCCCAAGGCAGACAGAAAGAGGAGATGGGGTGTGGAGAGGAAAGGAAACAGGAAGAGAGGCTGGACAATAAGGGGGAAGAGTGGGGAGCCCAACAGTGGAGAGGCCAGGGCAGTGAGCACCCTAGAAACATGCCAGGGGTCTGCCAGGTATGGACCTGAAGGTAAGCTGGGGTGTACACCTGAGGACAGACCAGTGACTGAGAGGTATGGAGACAGCTGACAGTTTCAGGGATCCAAAAGAGCGTTGAGACTGAGCCAGTTGCCTCCCTTCCCGGAGCTGCTCCTGGGGATCCCGAGCCACGTGCCCCCCCAAACCCTGATGGCCCGGGACCCCATCGCCACCAGCCGCGCCCAGCTGCTGCTTGGGCTCGCTGCTCGTTCACAGCCGCCTCACCCCGCGGGCCACGCCAGGCCTTGTTCCCCTGGGCCATGTCGGCGGGCGGCAGCCCTTTGGGAGGAACCTCACCCGCATCCAGTGCAGTCAAAGTGGGGCTGCATGAGCCCAGCGCGCCCGGCTGTGGCGGGCACCGCGGAGCCGCTGGGTGGGGGGGCGTTGAAGGGGCGTGGTTAAAGAGAGAGACGCCGCAAAGTCGCATGCCATTGGAGGGTGGACTGTGGAGGAGGCGTGGTTTGGTGAGCCTGGGGCGGGTCCAGGGGCGGGGCGCCAGCGAGCAGGTGGGTGGGGTAATGAGGATGTTTAAATAAACATAGACGTGGAGGGGGCGTGGCTTGAATAAAATGGGGGCGGGTTCATGGGGCCTGGAGCCAGGGGCCGATGGGTAGGGTGGTGAGTGGGCGTGGCTGAAGAGGATGTGGGCGTGGCTACGGGCGGGTCATTGGAGGGGGGATGTTGAAGAGGTGTGGTTAAAGGAAGGCTGTGGGAGGAGCTCTAGGGGCGGGAATTAAGAGGAACAATGGGAGGAGTTAGAGGCGGGGCAAGGGAGCCGCGGGAGGCTCTGGGGGTGAGATTTCAAAGGCGCCTGTGGATGCATGTGGAGTTGAAGGGCGTGGTGAAAAGGTGTCCGTAGGACGAATTCGGGGCGTGGCCTACAGAGCCTGGTGGGCGGGGCTAGAGGTAGGGCCTCCAGGGAACGGGTGCGCGTGGCCATAGGGAGATAGTGGGCGGAGTTAGGGAAAGAGCTTTGAGGGAGCCAGGGGTTGTTGCTATTGGAGCGGGGGAAATGTGGGAGGAGCTAGGGGCGTGGCCTGCAAGAGCTTGCGTTCATGCAGAGTCGGAGGAGAACCGATGGGTAGGGCTGCAGGGAGGGATTGAAAGGAAGCTGGTGGGACCGGTTGGGGCGGAGCTGCAAAAGAGTAAGTGGGTGGAGCTACTGGGACGAGCTTATGAAAAGCCAATGTGGGCGGGGCTCAAACTTCGGGGAGGCCTCTGGGGAACTGGTGGGTGGGGTTTGGGGAGGGAAGGGGAGGCCAGGAGCTGGGCCTAGTGGGCGAGTGCTTGCTTGCCTTAGCGTGCAAGAATCCCTGGGTTCGATTCCTCAGTACCACATACACAGAAAAAGCCAGAAGTGGTGCCGTGGCTCAAGTGATAGAGCTCTAGCCTTGAGAAAGCCCAAGGACAGCGCTCAGGCCATGAGTTCAACCCCCAGGACTAGCCAGAACAAAGAGGGGAAGAGACCAGAAGGAAGCCTATCTGTGGGCATGGCCTGGGCAGAGCCTCCATTGAGGTGATGGGCAGGTGATTTTTTTTTGTCATGGGGCTTGAACTCTGGGCCTGGCGCTGTCCCTGAGCTCTTCAGCTCAAGGCTACCGCCCTACCCTTTGAGCCACAGTGCCACTTCGGGTTTTCTGGTGGTTAATTGAAGAGTCTCATGGACTTTAGTGCCCGTGCTGGACTAAACCACCATCCTCAGATCTTAGCCTCCTGAGTAGCTAGGATGACAGGCGTGAGCCATCGCGCCCAGCTACTGGATGATCTTTTGAGTGGAACCCTGGAATTAACCAGCACCTTCTTTATTTGATAGAAGGCCTCCAGAGATGGCTAGATCTGTACAAGGGAGATGACTCCCTGTCTGGGGCTTCTTCGTGACCACGCTCAGGTGAAGCCCCTGCACTCTCCAAGGGCCAGGTCCTGGGTTCAAAACAGCCAGCTGTCCTTATGACCCTCTCTCCTGCCTTCCTAGTTGGTGTCTTAGGAGGCAGATCCTGAATCTGGAGGAGGAAGCTTTGTGGCCAGAACTGCTGTACAGTGGCAGGATTGAGATTTGTGTCTCAGGCTGGTGAGTGTTAATGGTTCTGAAAGCCCTTGCAGAGAGAAATTAAAGGTCAGGTTGCTAAAGGAAACAACAGGATACACACCTCAAACCTTTCACTTGTCTCCTAAGAAATCTCCTTGGAAGACAGCAGCTTGAGTCCACCACACTGGCCTTAGGCCCAACTCTGTCTTGTCTGGTTACATGCTTCCTGCCTTAGGTGGCAATACACAGGATTGGCTAAGAGCTTTCCTACTGGGGTCAAACTTCTCAGGGTCAAGCCTCACTTCTGCAGCCTGGTGGCCTTGGGCACCTGAAGAGGCATACGTGTGAAGACTTATTACAAGTGAAGCACATAGTAAATGCTGTGTGCACTGGGAGCATATATTTCAATGTCTTCAATATTTCCAAATTTCATAGAAAAGAGATTCAGAAAAGGGAGGTGATCTGAAGGACCTAGTATAAGGTCAAGCCTTGCTGAGTTCTGTTGTGCATGCCTATAATCTCAGCACTTAGGAGGGTAAGATGAGAGGATTGTGAATTGGTGGACAGATTGAGCTGCATGGTGAGAGTCTGTGCCAAAACAATAATAAATTTGGGCACTGGTGGTACACACCTCTAATCCTAGTTACTCAGGAAGCTGAGATCTAAATCTTTCTTTTCCTCCTTCTCCTCCTCCTTCTCCTCCTCCTCTTTGCAGTGATACAGTTTGAACTCAAGGCCTTGTCCATGTTAGGCTGGTGCTTTACCACTTCAACCACACACAGAGCTCTCATTCATTTTGTTTTTCAACAGGATCTTAAATTTTTGCCTGGGACCAGATTCAGGCTACATTCCTTCTGACTATACCTTGAGTATCTGATAACTTTTTCCCCACACAGGCATCAGTTTACCACCCTCCCATTGTCCTTAGAAGCTGTGATTACAGGCATGGGCCACTGTGCCTGGCCCTAATAAAAATGTCTTAATTTGGGGCCAGGCGTGAGGCCTAGTGGTAGAGAGCCTGCCTACCACATAAACAGAAAAGGCCAGAAGTGGTGCTGTGCTCAAGTGGTAGAGCATTAGCCTTGAGAAAGCTCAAGGACAGTGCCCAGGCCCTGAGCTCAAGCCCGAGGACTGGTCAAAAAAAAGGGGGGGCATACTTTTTAAAATATTTAATTAATTATTTGTGTAATAACACAAATGTAGGGTACCAATCAGTGATGTACACTGTCAGAAGGGATGCCAAGAGTCCAGCCAGCAAGCCCTTAGGAGAGGAACTTCAGGGGACGGGCAGACACCACAAAAGACTTCTTCTCACAGGTGGGGAGCTGGATACAACAGTAGTTGTACGTTCTGTCTCCCCACGACTGCCAAAAAAAAAAAAAAAAAACAGTGTGAGCACCTATCTGTAAAAGGGACTGGACCTGTGGTTCAAGTGCAATTCAATCCCTGAACCTACAAAGGAGGGAAGAAACAAATAACTAAAAAGAAAAAAATCAGGGATGACTGGTATTAAAGTCATTTTAAGATTAAGAGAATCTATCATTGACAGTGCTACAAATGAGTTTTATAAATGAACATGTTCCAATATAAATTGCATAATTGAGTCATTCATTACTTTAGACTTGAGATTTGTACTGAAAGTCGAATAAAAGAGGTTTTCACTGAGTAAATGTTTAAATGATTTGATATGCTTAATTTATTGCAAATGTTAAGTGCTTAGGCTGGTTTTTGCTTGGGAGAAATTTCTGAGGAGCTTCCGGAAGAATATTGAGCAGTTTAAATTTTGGGAAAGCAGAACATTTCAGAGTTTAATTAATTAAGCTTCAAAGTGGGACTTAAAGCTGTTGAAACTGGAGTTGGCTGAACATTAATCAAAGAAATCCCTGAAATTAGGTGATAAAATTTCCTAGGTATATTAATAGAATGAATACTTGGAACAGCAGAACCTGGAAAAATAGAGGACGATGTTGCCCTCGGTAGCTTTAAAAGAAAAATTATTACTGTTATTAGCCAGGGGGCCTAGTGGCTCGTGTCTGTAACCCCAGACACTCTGGAGGCCTGGGATCTGAGGATATGGGATTCATAGCCAGCCAGGGCAGAAAAGTAAGACTCTTATCTTCCACTTAACCAGCAAAAAGCCCGAAGTGGAACTGTGACTCAAGTGGTACAGTACCAGCCTTGAGCAAAACTAAAAAAATGCTCAGGAACAGTGTCCATGCCCTGAGTTCAAGTCCCAGTACTAGCGTTCTGTGGGCAGGGGCTTCCACTCAGTTCTTCCAAATCAGACCTATGGGTGGACTCACAGCTGAGCCATGGATGGATACCTGCTCTGATACAGGTTAGGCAAATTGGAGGTAAGGAGGGTAAAGACTTGGGGGAGGGGGGCTAGCCCCAGGGCGAGGGGAAGGGCATGTAGGAGGAGGGGCCTCCCCAAATGTGATTTTACCAACCCTGAGGACCAGGGTTGCCATATGCCCATTGTCTCTCTCCCTGCCCCCACCACCACTCCCCCCCCCCCCCCCCCCCCCGCCTCCTCTCTCTCTCTCTCTCTCTCTCCCTCTTCCTCCCTCCATACTAGGCTTTGTTTTTTTTGTTTTGTTTTTGTGCCAGTCCTGGGCTTGAGCTCAGCGCCTGAGCACTGTCCTTGGACTTTCTCAAGGCTAGAGCTCTACCACTTGAGCCTCAGCACCACTTCCGGCTTTTTTCTATGTATGTGGTACCGAGGACTTGAACCTGGGTCTTCGTGCATGCTAGGCAAGCACTCTACCACTAGGCCAAACTCCCGGCCCCCCCCTTTTTTTTTTAAGTCAGTCATGGGGTTTGAACTCATGGCCTGAGCACGGTCCCTGAGCTCTCTTATTCAAGGCTTGTATGCTACCACTTTGAAGTACAGTGCCACTGCCAATTTTCTGATGGTTAATTGTAGATAAGTGTCTCACAAACTTTCTTCCTGAGGCTGGTTTTGAACCACAGTCCTCAGATATTATCCTTCTGAGTAGCTACAATTACAGGTATAAGCCATTGGCACCCACTTCCTAGGGTGTGTGTGTGTGTGTGTGTGTGTGTGTGTGTGTGCGCATGTGCACTGGTCCTGAGGCTTAAACACCAGACCTGGACACCGTCCCTTAAGGTTTTCAAGACTGGCACTCTACTTCTTGAGCCTTAAATTACACTTCTGGCTTTTTTTTTTTTTTGCTGGTTAATTGGAGATAAGAAGATCTCATGGACTTTCCCGTCAGGCCTGGCTTTGAATCCGTGGGTCAGTGATCCTCAGATCTCAGCCTCCTGAGCAGCTAGAATTCCAGATGTAAACCACTGGCGCCCAACTCCTTTGTAAAAGTTTTCCAAGATTGGCAATGCCAAGTGTGACGCTCATTCATTCCTGTTGGAGCACAACTGGACTGAGCAGATGAAAACTGTGGGGCACTTCCTGCGACCCAAGAATTCCATTCCGACAGACTCACTCAAGAAAAATGCAGAGCTCTGTCCACATACACATTTGTACATGATAGATCATAATTCCTTATTCATGATAGCTCCAAACTGGGGACAAATCAAATACCCATCCTAAGAAGTGAATTAACACATTGTCATGTAGCTGTCTGATGGAATACTACTCAGCAAGGAAAAAAATACGAAGGAACTGCTGAGAGATACATGGAACAATGCGGATGAATCACACAGACATTATGCTGAAGGAAGGAAATGAGGCTGGGAAAACGCATGCTCTATTTTGTCATTCAGGAAACTGAAAGCATACAGTCATCTGACATTAGAATATTGAAAATAAAGTATTCACTAGAAGAGGTTTTGAGGAAAGGGATTGGCTGCTACAACACAGTGAGCAAATCAGGTAGAATGCTGAGTGTGGTGACAGTCTCGGCTACTCAGGAAACCAAGGCAGGAGCTAGTAGAGTGGGGCCAATCTAGGCAACACAAACCCCCAAAGAAGAAGAAATTATACCGTTCCTTGTTCTGAGATAGGAAAAACCAGAATCAGATCCTGAGTTTGCTAGGGAGGGCTTGGGCGACTTCACCAATGGGCCAACGAATCCATGTGATGGAATTTGCTGCAAGCCTGCCTTTTTTTTTTTCTTTGGTGGATCATGGGGCTTGAACTTGGCCTGGGCACTGTCCCTGAGCTCTTCAGCTCTGGGCTACCACCCTAACCTAGAACCAAGCCCCACTTCCCATTTTCTAGGGGTTAGTTAGAGATAAGAGTCTCAGGTCCTTTTGTGCCTGGACTGGCTTTGAACCTTGATCCTCAGATCTCAGCCTGTTCAGTAGCTAGGATTACAGGCGGGGGCCACCACGCCCAGCTTGGAAGCTTGCTTTCTAAGAAGAGGCTAGGAAAAACATTGAAGCAGTGATGTGCTACTGCTGCTGTCTGCTAATTATTGCAGAAGCCAGATGCTCGAGAAACTAGTCCAAGCCGCAGAAACCTCAGCCTGCAGCAGTTTGGATTAAGGTCTGATCCCAGGCTGCGAGAATGGCCCGGAAGCCCAGCCCCTGCCTCTGGTGCCCTCTACTGTATAAACATAGTATTGCAACAGCATGCACAGGAAAAAAAAAAAAAAAAAAAAAACATTTAAAGGACCCAGCTCTAATTTCCAGGATTTTTTTTCTTTCTTTCTTTCTTTCTTTCTTTCTTTTTTTACACTCAGAGACAGGTATGATGGATCTCAGCACTGGGGGTGAAACTGAGGCAAGAGGATCAGGAACTTAAGACTAGCCTGAAATGTATGTAGCAAGAGCTTGGTTAGGTGGTTTTTTGTTTGTTTGTTTTTCTGTTAGTCCTGGGGCTTGAACTCAAAGAATGGGCTTGAGCTTCTGAGTTTCATTTTCCCAAAGCTAGCATTCTTCCACTTGAGCCACAGTTTTCTCAAGGCTAGTTCTCATTTCAGCCACAGGGCCACTTCTGGCTTTTTCTGTATATGTGGACTCAAACCCAGGACTTCATGCATGGTAGGCAAGCACTCTACCACTAAGCCAAATTCCTGTTCCCCTTCCCCCCCCTTTTTTTCCATGTTCTGTTCCTGGGGCTTGAACTCAGGGCCTGTGAGCGGTCTCTTAGTTTTTTTACTCAATGCCAGGGTTCAGCCACTTGAGCCACTCCTTCACTTTTTTTTTTCATATATTTTTATTGTAATTAATAGAAGGGTTACATGATACTTGCCAGATAGATGGTGCATTAATTCCCCCACTCCTTCACTTTTGTCTTTTTTTAGTGGGTAGTTTTCGACAAGAGTCTCATAGATTTTCCTACTGGGGTTGGCTTCAAACCGTGATCCTCAGATCTCAGCATCCTGAGTAGCTAGGATTATAGATATGCCCTACTGGCACCTGGCTGAGCCTGTTTATTTAAGACAATTGCATTTATAGGGGCAGAAAGCAAGTCAGTTTTTGCCTTAACCTTAGGCTGACTAGGAAGGGGGAGGTAATGTCCCTGTCTTGAGAGATTAGAACAAATTGTACACTTTACAGGTGCACAGCTTACTGGTCCTGACAGACTGAGTGGGACCAGCTCTGTGCTTTCTTTCCTTTTTGCCAGTTCTGGGACTGAACTCAGGGCCTGAGCGTTGTCCTTGGGCTAGAACACTCTCTCTACCATTAGGCCAATCTCCTGGCCCTGTGCTTTCCTCTCTTGGTTGTTCTCAGAGAATCAAGGTGGAATGTTTCCTAGGAGGCAGTGGTGGAGGAGCCCTCCGTGAGACTGCTGCAGCTTGCTCGCGACTGCAGCGCCTTCTACGCCCTGGTCCAGCGCCGACCACCCTGCGGCGAGGACGAGGACCAGGAGGTCCCGATCTGTGCTATGGCCGCCTGTGCAAAACTTCAATTCCTATGTGGAGATTGGGGCCTAGAGCGGGGCGGGGCTGGAGGGCGGGGGCGGGGGAGGAATGAAGGGCGACGGTGGGCGTGGCCAGTTTTGGGAGCGCCGTGACCAATGGGAGGAGTCAGGAAGGTTTATCCTGAGTGGAGTGGGCGTGGTCATCCCTGGAGAGAGAACCAATGGAAAGGACCAGAGGGAATGCAGGCTGGAGTGTGGGGGCGTGGCCAGGATCTGAAGCTACGTCAGTAATGGGAGGAGCCAGGGGGACTCAGGCTGATGGGTGGGCGTGGTGAGCTCTAGAGAGCCAATGGGAGAATCCAAGGAGCCCGTCCCCCCACCCCCGCAGGGAGGGTGGGCGGGGCTACGCCGAGGATGGAGTCTGGGGTGGGAGGGAGGCAGGTGGAACATCTGGGCAGAGGAAACAGTTATTTTGATTGATATAGTCAAGGTATCAGGAGGATACCTTGGATACCAGGATGCTAGCAAGCCTGGGGCAGGGGAGGAAGAAGACGCCTGTGGGCGAAACAGATGGGGAGCGCTGCTGGGGGAGTCTGGCAGGCGGCGTTTGTCTTCAAGCCTCTGTGTTTTCAGAGGCTGGGTGGTGGAGCACCGTGGGAATGGGCAGTGGCCAGGAACCTGACACTGGCTCCAAGGGCTCCTTCTCAGACCTGCTTTGAGACTTCGAGTGTCCTATGCTCATTCCTGGGGCAAGGGTCCTACTTTTGGGTTTGTAAATGTGCTTTTGTTTCCCTTCCCCTCACACCTCCAGCCATTCTTCATTCAGCAAATACTCGTTGAGGGTCTGTTATGACATCTGGATTCCTAGCACTGTTTGTTTTTTGTTTTGTTGGTCCTGGGGTTTGAACTCTGGGCCTGGGCGCTGTCCCTGAGCTCTTCAGCTCAAGGCTACCACCCTACCCCTGGAGCCACAGCGCCACTTCTGGTTTCTAGTGGTTAACTGGAGATAAGAATCTGACTTTAGTGCCCCAGCTGACTTTGAACCTTGATCCTCAGATCTTAGCCTCCTGAATAGCTAGGATTACAGGTGTGAGCCACTGTGCCTGGACCTAAGGAAAGATTGTGACAGCTTATTTCTGTTGTTCCTCGAAATCCCCCCCCACACGCACTGGTGATTGAACACAACATTTATTACCTGCCGTGTGTGCAGGACACTACTAAAAGTGCTGGAATGCATTGGTAAGTTAAAATCTATCTCCAAAATGAAGTTGAAGAAACAGAGGCAAAGGGAGGATGGTAAATGACTAATGTCTCAGGTGCCAAGCCAGGCTGGTTCCCAAGCCTACTGTGTCATGATCACTTTATATAATTTTCCATGGCTTCTTGTTTACACTCTTGCCCTCTTTCCCCTACTACCCCAAACACACAGATACAGCATCCAAAAGATCCCATTTAAAAAGGGAGTGGGGGACTGGGAATGTGGTTTGGTGGTAGAGTGCTTGCCTAGCATGCATGAAGCCCTGGGTTCCATTCCTCAATACCACATACACAGAAAAGGCCAGAAATACACTGTGGCTCCAGTAGTAGAATGCTAGCCTTGAGCAAAAGCAGCTCAGGAACAAGCCAATGCGGTGGCTCACCCCACCCCCACCCCAAGAAAGCCCACACACAACTTTCTCATGACTGGTAGTTACACAGCCATGCAAAGAAAATGAAGGGCTTTTTGCTGCTGACCTCTGCCAAGATGGAGAGCATCACAGGTTCTCCTCCTCCTATGTCTTCACCAACCTCAGCACCTGCTCCATGTCTTTCGTGTAGTACAGGACAGATGGGTGGGGCACAATGGCACCCCAGTGACCCACTCCAGCGTCAGTCAGGATCATCTTGTCCCAAGCCAAGTCTGACCCAGCCTTCAGGGACCTACTGCCCCCTGCTGGGCATCACCAGAACCAAGCATGGCTTCACAGCCCAGAACACATTTTCCAGGGACAACTGGGGTCCCATGTACCTCATTTCCTGTTGCTTCAGCATGGTGACCTTTGTGTTGTATGACAAACCAGGACCAACCAGGCAATGTGTAGCTTCCTCCCTTTGCCAGGGGAGGGGAAGTCTTATGACCCTGACAACTTTGGTTCCTGGGCCTGAGGTGTCAGTGGGTAGGTTGAGACAAGAAACCGGCTGGGTATAGTGATGCATGCCTGTAGTCCCAGCACTAGTTAGGATGATCTGGGAGCTTTGAGGCCAAGTTGAATTACAGTGGCAAGTCTTTGGGATTTAGCTGAGGGGTCTGGTACCTGGTCAGTTCGGGACAATGTATTCACTGCCCCCATGTAGCTCTTCCTTGGCGTGAGGGGGGGGACCCCTTTGTCCTGTATCCCATTCTCCCAGAGCAAGGTGTGTTGTGAGCGGAAGCTCCTCTAATTCCTGCCTCCCCTCCTTTCTGCCCAGACTGGGCATGGCCAATCAATTAGTTCAATAAAATTGGTGCTGAATATGAGGTGATGTGGGCAGCTGGGATCTCTTATGTGTTTTGCCTCCAGCCCAGGAGAATGTCCAAGACCAGATGGTTCCCAAGTTTATAATCAGGAAGTCAGGCTTCACACTGATCTGGGAGAGATGCAGGAAAGCTCCCCAAACACAGTGGTGGTCAGGATACACAAAGGGCTCCCAGGGAAGACCTCAGGGATCCTCCTGGTATCATGTCATCTAGAACTCCCAGGTCACCAGCCAGGAAGGAGAGGACATAGGGCTGGGACCACACTGGGAGCAGAACCCAGTGAGACAACTCCTACAGTTTATTAGAATCTATGAGGTCAGGTCCAGCATGACAAGAGGCCATGATTGCTACGAAAGCCATTTTCGGGGGGAGGGAGAGGGGAGGGGGAGGGGGAAACAGCTCAGAGAAGCATTCAGCACAGTTACAGGCTGAGAGGAGAATATGGAGTTCAAGGTCACTTTGGGTTACATTAAAACCCTATCTCCTGCTGGGCTCATGCCTGAAATCCTAATTACACAGGAGGCTGGGGTTCAAAGCCAGACTGGGCAAAAGTCTGTGAGCCTCTTATCGCCAAGTAACCACCAGAAAACCAAGAGTGGTGTTGCTATACTGGAGTGGTAGAGTGACAGCCTTGAGCTGAAGACCTCATGTAGCACCCAGACCCAGAGTTCAAGACCCAGGAAGGACAAAAACAAAAAAACCCTGCCTCACCAAGACAGTGGTTAACTGTGGCTTATAGAGGCTGAGATCTGAGGATCATGGTTCCTTGTCAGCCCAGGAAAGAAAGAGTAAAACTCTTATCGTCAATGAACCACTAAAAAGCCAAAGGTAGAACTGTGGCTTCAGTGGCAAAGGGCTAGCCTTGGGGGAAAAAGTTCAAGGATAGCACCCAGGCTGAGTTTACCTAACAAAGAACATAACTACAGGGATGGGAATTTGGCTTAGTGGTAGAGTGCTTGCCTAGCATGCATGAAGCCCTGGGTTCGACTCCTTAGGACTACATAAACAGAAAAAAAGCTGGAAGTGGCACTGTGGCTCAAGTGGTAGAGAGCTAGTCTTGAACAAAAGAAGCTCAGTGACAGTGCCCAGGCCTTGAGTTCAAGACCCAGGGCTGGCCAAAAAAAAAAAAAAAGGGGGCCGGGGAGTTTGGCTTAGTGGTAGAGTACTTTCCTAACGTGCATGAAGACCCGGGTTCAATTCCTTGGTACCACATACAAAGAAAAAAGCTGAAAGTGATGCTGTGGCTCAAGTGGTAGAGCTCTAGCCTTGAGAAAGTCCAAGGACAGTGCTCAGGCCCTGAGCTCAAGCCCAAGATTGGCAAAAAAAAAAAAAAAAGCCACAAAGCTCTCAGGTGTAAATCAGACACCCCTCAACCCTTTCAATACCTCTCTTTCATTTAGTTACTGTTTTCTAGATGGCCATGACTACTTTAGGGTGGGGCTTTATCTGGCCCCACCCTCCACCTGTGGTAAGGTCCAGGCCACAAGACACGAAAATGTTTTTCACCTAACCCCACAGCCACTGCCAGTAGAACT
Organism: Megascapheus bottae; assembly: GCF_031878675.1. Taxonomy (NCBI): domain Eukaryota; kingdom Metazoa; phylum Chordata; class Mammalia; order Rodentia; family Geomyidae; genus Megascapheus; species Megascapheus bottae. Next base: position 7,093,820 of record NC_143539.1, read on the forward strand.
TTTCTGGAAGAGACATCCAAGGTCATAAGAATACTGAACAGGGAAGTGACAACACCAGTGACATGTTTATTAGACCCCTGGCTCAGCTGCTAGGAGAACAGTAGCTTGTTCCAGCAAGAGATAGTCCGTGCTCACCCGGAACACGGAAGCTGAGGGTGTTGGAAGTGGGGGTTGCTTTTCCAAGTCACCCCCAGAATCTCAGCAGGCTAACGCCAATCCTGATACTGAATCAAAATGGGGTTTGAACCCATAAGACTGGCTACTCGACCCACCATGTTGCCAGGGTTACTTCTTCTTCTGCACATGACCACAGTCATACTTGCCCCGCACCACTTTGAGTTTGATGCCAGGCAGGTCCTGGGTGCGGCCACCTTCCACCAGGACTACCTGGTGCTCCTGCAGAGTGTGGCCCTCCCCGGGGATGAAGCAGATAGCCTCACGGCCAGTGCTAAGGCGCACTTGACAGCACTTGCGGTTGGCTGAATTGGGTTTCTTGGGCTTGCGGGTGAATGTACGCAGAACCACGCCTTTTAGCTGTGGCCGTCCCTCCGTGGGGCCAAGACGCACAGGTGGCTTCTTAGGGGGTCCCCGACGGTGCATCTGGTTCAGGGTAGCCATGCAGCGTGTGGCCCAGAACCGGGGGACCAGGGCCAGGCCTGGAGAGGCATAATGGGAAGGCAGAAGAGCAGAACAAGGTTATTATTCCAGGCACAAATGGGAGCATTTTGCAAGGCGGTTCATACCTGAACTCCTAGGCATCAGGAGCCTGAGATCTGAGGATCATTGTTCCAAACTGGGAAGTCCCAGGAAGTCTTTTTTTTTTCCTCCTGGTTGTGGGGCTTGAGCTCTGGGCCTAGGTGTTGTCCCTGAGCTTTTTAGCTCAAGGCTAGCCTTCTACCACTAGAGCCACAGCGCCAGTTTCTTTTCTGGTGGTTAACTGGAGATAAGAATCTCACGTATTTTCGTGCCCAGGCTGGCTTTCGTCTGTGATCCTCAGATCTCAGGCTCCCGAGTAGCTAGGATTACAGGTGTAAGTCTGTGGCGCCTGTTCTACCTAAGATTCCTATCTCCAATTAACTGGCAAAAACCCAGGAAGTGGAGCTGCGGCTCAAGTGGCAGCGTCAAAGCCCTGAGTTTGTTCAAACTCTATGGTCAATGCGCACATACAAAGCAGAACCCTACCCTCCTCCTCCAAGGGACTGGGGATCAAATCCAAGGTCTCTCCATAGCTAGACAAGCACTCCAGTCGTTTGAGTCATGCTCCTACCCTTTCATTTGTATTTTGTTCTTGAGACAGTTTTGTCAATTTCGCCAAGGCTGGTTTTGGCTGCCACCACCTAATTCCACCTCCCAAATGGCTGGGATTACAGACACGCACTGCCATGCTCAGTGCAGGAGAAACACTTGATATCTAAGCCAAGTGGAAGAACATAAGCCAAGCCACCCCATAAGTGCCTGACACATAGATATCACAAGAATGGATGACTAAAAACACCTTCGCTCGGGGGGAATCCCAGCCGGTGAGGGAGACCATAAATACTCAGTGAAGGTACAGGATCGTTTCTGCAGCCCAAACCCACTTACCATGCGTTAGAGACGTGTGGAGACCACCGAGAAGACCAGGCCAGGACATCCCGCTACCTGGGGCGTCCCTGTGTTCGGGGACAACACATTCAGAAAGCAAGAGAGGCCAAACTCTCCCCGTCCCACTAAGGAACTTTCCTCTAAGGGCCTCAACCCTCAAGCCGTGCTCTGGAGTGAGGGACCCGGGCCGTCCTAGCCCCCAGGCAGGGAGAGGGAAGCGGGAGCCGGAGGGAAGCGCCACTGACCTGGATGTCCGGGGCCCGAGCTACAGACACGCCGATTCCACGGACAGTCCCTTCCGGAAAGTCTCTGGACGGCGATTGGCTGTTTCGTTATCTGCGTCACTGAGGAGGCGGGACACACTCAACGATTGGGAAAGGAGAGAGTCAATCTCGGCAAACGCGTCTCTCTTCCACGATCTGATTGGTTCATGCTCACACACACGACGGCTGCTTTGCAATTGGTGTAAACGAAATGTGGGCGGGACAAAAGGGGTGTGACTCTCGATTCCCGATCCAAGATGGCTGCGTCCATGTCTCGGCGCTTCGGAGTTCTCGTTCTTCGAGAGCTCCGGCCCTGGGGAAGCCGCATGTGCATCCCGAATCCAAAGAGAAGTTTTGCTACGGAGAAACGGCAACGGAACCTCTTATACGAGCACGCGCGCGAGGGTTACAGCGCCCTGCCTCACCTGGACATGGAGTCTCTGTGCGCATGCCCAGAAGAGGCTGCGCGCGCCCTGGAGCTCCGCAAGGGGGAGCTGCGACCGGCCGACCTCCCTGCAATTGTGAGTGCGCATGCGCCAAGCTGGAGCCACGGAGCTTGCTAGATGCGCCGGGTTTGGGGCCCGGGGTTGCAGGGAGAGCAAAGTATTCGCATGATTTTTAGTTCCTTTCCAAGCTTTTCTAGTTGTCTTAGTGCATGGCACCCATTTATGTGCCAGTGGTCCTCTAAAAGACCTCCTAGATGCCTCGTGTATCTTTAAAACCCCGTGTTGCATCTTTCATACAGCACACTGGGTGCTCTGGGAAACTTATTGGGTACCAGCGCCCTCCGTGATCCAGACTCATTCCAGACAAAGGCAGCAGGGGGGCAAGGCCGGTCACCGGTGGCTCACTCTTATGAGCTATTCAAGAGGCAGAGATCCAAGGATTGGGGTTGGAAGCCAGCCTACCCGGGAAAGTCTATGAAACTCCTAATCTCCAACTAGGCGCCCAAAAAACTGAAGTGGAGCTATGGTTTCAAGTAGTAGAGCACTAGATTTGAACAAAAGAGCTCAAGGACAGTGCCCAGGCTCTGAGTTCAAGCCCCAGGACAAGCACAAAGGAAAAGAGAGTCCAAAGATAGGGACTTTACCTAGAGGGGGCTGAGGCCAGAGGACCTGTAGATCGAAGCCAGCCTGCTCTAGTTATTGACCAAGTGTCTCAGGAGGTGACCTAAGACCCACACTGATACACTTCCATGTGATTGCAAAGGAGGCTGGGAAAGGTCTCACCGTGGGGCCAGCCATGTGTCCACTACACAGCAGGGAGACCCAATACTCAAGGGAAGAGGGCATTAAGGGGCTATCCAGACAGCCAGCAGGTGGCAGCTTCGCCCGCTCTTACCTTTCCCTCCTGCACCGACACAGATTTCCACATGGCAAGAGCTTTGGCAGTTGCGGCAGCAGATCCAGAGCCTGGAGGCCAAGAAGGAAGCCGTGGCTGTGACTGTGCGAGACTTGCTGGTGAGCTCGGTGCTAAAGGCTAGGTGTGGTGGTGCTTGCCACCAGCCACGAGAAAGCCTAAGTAGGAGCGTCATAAATTTTAAAAAGTGAGATTAGCTGGGTGCGGTGGCTCACGCCTGTCATCCTAGCTACTCAAGAGGCTGAGATCTGAGGATCGCAGGTCAAAGCCAGTCGGGTGGGAAAGTGTGAGACTCTGATCTCCAGTGAACCACCAGAAAACCAGAAGTGGCTCTGTGGCTTAAAGTGGTTGAGTGCTAGAGTGCAAGCCTTCAGTGAAAAAGCTCAGGGACAGTGCCCAGACTTTGAGTTCAAGCCCCACGAATGACAAAATAAAAGATGGTGACAGAGCCCCTCCCTCAGTATGGTGGAGGCACCGAACACTCACTATGTCATTCTTTTTAGGTTATCTAGCTTTCCCAGAAGAGAAACTGAGGCACAGTGTGTTGTGTCAAGGGGTGACTACCACATTCATAGTACTAGGAAATTCAGATTTATCATCCTGACCATCTCCTCCCTTTTCTTTCCAACCAGGTAAACAAGAACAGCAGCGAAGTGCAGAAGGTACCCAAAAAGTTGACATCTTGTGCTGATCCGAGGAGGGCAGGGAGAATTGGTCGCTAGTCTTTCAACCATAAATGATTCAAGTTTCAGGAGAAAGAAAAACCAGTCTCCCTTACTTCATGAAACCAAAACTGGCTTTAGTTATAGCTAGATCCAGGTCCTGGCCCCATGCTTGATTCTAGTTCCTCTCGTGTTTAGCTCCCAGCTTTCTCCCTTTGTGGAAAGGGACGGCAGGGTCGAACACACTTTCCCCACGGTGCTGGGGTAAATTCTCAAGAGATCAGCTGTGCCCAGGGGCTTGGGGATGGGAGTGGGGGGGGGGGTTCTCACCCAGGGAAGAGCCACAGATCGCCTCAGCTGGCTAAGCTTGAACCTGCCCCAGGACTGGATATCCCCGGAAAGGAAATTCCAGGGTGCTGGATGGAAGCAGCCTATTGCTGTGCACTCAGTACTGAGGGACTCACGATGCTGCCTTGAGCTAATCCCTTTGTCCTGCTCCAGGACCCCCAGTACCTAGCTCTGAGGACACAGGGCCGGGAAATCCGCATGCAGCTCTCACTCCTTTACCCCAGGGAGGCCCAGCTGGAAGAGCAGTTCTACCTGCAGGCCTTAAAGCTGCCCAACCAGACTCACCCGGATGTGGTAAAGGGCCCTGGGCTGCCAGGGAGGAAGGGGAGAGGAAGGGAGGCTGCCCGCCACCACCTCCCCTTGATGCCCCTATCTGCCTACAGCCCGTCGGGGATGAGAGCCAGGCCCGAGTGGTCCATGTAGTTGGAGACAAACCAGGTAGGCCACACCACACCGGGGGGCAGAGGGCCCAGCTGGAGCAGCCTCACAGGCTTGGGCTGTCTCCTGTGGGGTGTGTGTGTGCGTGTGTGCGTGTGCTGGTATTGGGGCTTTGACTCAGGCCATAGCTCCACTTCTAGCCTTTTGCTGGTTTATTGGAAGTAAGAGTGTCATTGACTTCCTGCCCAGGCTGGCATCAGAGATCCTCAGATCTCAGCCTCATGAGTAGCTGGGATTGCAGGCATGAGCACCAGCGACTCCCTTTGAGGTGTCTCTTAGGCAGCAGGTCTCAATCCTTATCCCTTTTCCCTCCCTCAGTGGCCTGCTCAGCCCGTGGCCTGTATGTCAGCTCGTGCTCTTATGTGGAAATGTGCCTCACCCCCCCTTGCACTGTGATTTTCATTGCCCCTTCCTTGAAGCTTTCCTTCTCCTTCCTCTTGTCCCCTGTCACGTCTCTCTGTTCATTTATTTTATTTTTGTTTCTTTGTATGTGGTTTTTTGTGTGTGTGTGGTTGCAGGGCTTGAAGTCAAGGCCTTGGCATTATTGTCCCTAGCTCTTTAGCTCAAGGCGAGCGCTCTACACTTTGAACCACAGCTCCACTTCCAGTTTCCTGGTAGTTCATTGGAGATAAGAGTCTCGTGGACTTTCCTTCCCCAGGCTGGTTTTAAACTGTGATCCTTAGATCTCAGCCTCCTGAGTAGTTAGGATAACAGCCACGAGCCATCAGCACCTGGCTATAATCTTTCATTTTTTTCTGCCTCCATCCTCTTCTGCCCTCCCCCCATCTCTTTCCTCCTCCCCTTCATTATCTTTTCTCTTCTTGCTTCTTTAGGGCTGTCTCCTCCACACTGTCTCAAATCCCCTTCCTCCCTCTCTTTCTGTGTCTCCTCCCACACCCAGCTTTCTCTTTCCAACCCCGGGGCCACCTGGAAATAGGCGAGAAACTTGACATCATCCGTCAAAGGTGAGTGGGTCTCTTGTCCGTCCATTCCCCCCCTCCCCGCCCCCACCATCCCCACCTAGCAGCTGGCAGCCGCTCCTGCCTTCCAGGTGGAAATGCCAGGGCCTCTCCCAACCAGCATCAATGTTTGATGTCGGAGCTGCCCCTGCCTGGCAGCTGGGCCTCTGCCCCCGTCCCCTCGCCCTCCCTCCCCTCCTCCGTCACCCATAGGCACCCTGTGTGCTTCTAGGCGCCTGTCCCACGTGTCGGGCCATCGCTCCTACTACCTGCGAGGCGCTGGGGCCCTCCTGCAGCACGGCCTGGTCAGCTTCACCCTCAGCAAGCTCGTGCGCCGGGTATGGGGCAGGAGGGCTGCCTGGATGGGGAGGCATTGCCCCTGCACTCAGAGAGCTCCAAGAAGGGGAAGGGAGGGTGGTCCCCGCTCTCATTATGGTTTCCTGCCCAGGTTTTCATCTACAGCGGACAGGTTCAATTCAAATGTGCTAGCTTGATGAAATAAGGCTATTATGCCCACTTTCCAGATGGGGAAACTGAGGCCTGCAAAGGCGACATTAAGTGACCCACCCTAATGCCCACCCTTGTAACTCTGTCCCTCTATGCCTGCTACGGGGCACTGGGAGACGTGATACCCATTGGAACAGGGAGTCAGCTGGCTGGGCATGGTGCTGGCCACAGGAGCAGATGGACTTCGCCAGAGGGCACTGGGGAGCCATGGGAGGGCGTAAGCAGGGGAACAGCACCTGTGTGGGATGGGGTAAAGGAAAGAATTGGAGCCAAGGAGGAGTAGTAGTTCACAGCAGCACAGACCCTACGTTCCTCTGGGGTAAAAGCTGGGGGTCCCTCACTGACCCCCCTCTCCCCCACCCCTCCCCCACAGGGCTTCATTCCCATGACGGTGCCAGACCTCCTGCGGGGAGCTGTGTTTGTGAGTGAGGCTTTGAGTGGCAAGCTTTCTTCTGGGGTCCCCCCCCCAGAAGGGGGACAAACTTGTTCCCCTAGAAAGATGCCTTGGAGCCCTAGCTATAAGTGGGGGCGGGGGATCGGGGGGAGTGGCAGGAAATTCCAGATACTTTTAGGGAGAAGCTGGGCTTGTGTATGCCAAGTTTACCTGCCCCCTACCCTGACCCCTGTGGCTTCTCCCCAGGAAGGCTGCGGAATGACCCCCAATGCCAGCCCCTCCCAAATCTACAACATCGACCCCGCACGCTTCCCAGATCTCAACCTGGCCGGGACAGCAGAGGTGGGCCTGGCAGGTGAGCGCCCCGAGTGAGGAGCGGGTGGCTTTGTGGGGGAAGGCAGGTAGGGGGCTTCCTGCCTGGGACACAGCACAACTCTGGGGCCAGCCAGTCAGCGCCACTGTGTGGGTTGTTGACTGCACAAGTCACGTGACGTGTTGGCCCTGGGTCAGATCTGGCACAGGGCAAAGCTTTTGGCAAAGTGAGGCAGTCCTGGCTGACCCCCATCCCGCCCCTTCCTCCTCTTCCTCCTCCCAGGCTACTTCATGGACCATGCCGTGGCCTTCCGGGACCTGCCAGTCAGGTGATACCAGTGTCCTTGAGCCTGGCCCCTGTCCCCTGTCCTCTCCTCTCTGCCCTTCCTGATTCACCTCACCTGGTCCCCGCAGGATGGTGTGTTCCAGTACCTGCTACCGGGCAGAGACGCACATGGGGAAAGAGCCCTGGGGGCTGTACCGTGTCCACCATTTCACCAAAGTGAGTGAAACTGAACGGGAAGGGGGCAGATCGGGGGTCACCCGCACCATCCAGCACCTCCTGACCACATGTCTCTACCCTTGGCCCAGGTGGAGATGTTTGGGGTGACGGGCCCCGGGCTGGAGCAGAGCTCGCAGCTGCTTGATGAGTTCCTGGCCCTGCAGGTGGAGCTGCTGACTGAGTTGGGCCTGCACTTCCGGTGCGGAGAAGGGGAGAATGGCACAGTGAGCAGCCTGTGCACCCCAGTCTCACCTCTTCCTCTTTGTCATTGGCTGGGAGGGGCAGGTGGGAAAAACAGATAGGGCCTTGCTCTGTCCCTTGATCTACAGCCCCAGGACCTTTGGCTATAATATATACATATACATATACGTGTGTGATATATATACATAAATATATCATATATATATCTATATGTAGATATATAGATATATATATCCCCAGATAGAATCCCATGCCTTTGCTGAGTACCGGTGGCTCACACCTGTCATCCTGACTACTCGGGAGGCTGATATCTGAGGGTCACAGTTCAAAACTAACCCAGGCTGGAAAGTCCATGAGACTCTGACCTCCAGTGAACCACCAGAAAACCAGACGTGGCACTGTGGCTCCAAGTGGTAGATACAGACTTTGAGTGAAAAAACTCAGGGACAGCCCCCAGGCCCTGAGTTCAAATGCCATGACCAACCACAACAAAAAGCGCCTCGTGCTTTTTCCCTCCTTCCTCCACCTCCCTCCCACTTAGCTGGGGTTACAGACGTGAGCTTACCCCACCAGGCCCGCCGCCATCACTGGTAATATTTCCCTCCTTTTTGCTGTCACCTCTCTTCTGTCACATCCTTTTCCTCCTCCACTGCCTGACGTTGGCCACGCCCTTGTCCCACAGGGTCTTGGACATGCCCACCCAGGAACTGGGCCTTCCTGCCTACCGGAAGTTTGATATTGAGGCCTGGATGCCAGGACGAGGCTCCTTTGGAGAGGTAAGCTCTACCCCATGGAGGCCACAGAAGGAGCCCCCCTCCCCATGGCTGAGCCTCTCCACTGCCCCCCACCCTCACCTCATCCCTCCAGGTCACCAGCGCCTCCAACTGCACGGATTTCCAAAGCCGACGCCTGCATATCATGTTCCAGACAGAGGCTGGAGAGCTACAGTTCGCGCACACGGTGAGGCGCAGCCCCCCTCTGCCCTCTCAGGACCACTGCAAGGTCCTGCAGGTCCTGAGTGTGTCCCCACTTCCAGGTGAACGCCACGGCCTGTGCTGTTCCCCGACTCCTTATCGCCCTCTTGGAGAACAACCAGCAAAAGGTGAGGCCCTGCGGGGAGCGAGGGTCCCCACCCAGACCACGGAGAGAAGAGGGCTGGGGCTGGGGCAGCGTGGTCATGGGTCTGTTCTGTCTCCAGGATGGGTCAGTGCTCGTGCCTCCTGTCCTCCAGCCCTATGTGGGCAGCGATCGGATCACAGCCCCCACCCACACTCCACTCCTGTACATCGGCCCCAACCAACCCCAGAAGCCCCGGCTTCCTGGCCAGACGGTGTCCAGCTGAGGACTGGCTGGGCCCAGCCAGTGGGGCTTGTCACCAATTCCTAGGAGTCCAGAAGCCAGGACACCCGGGGACCTGTATCCCTGAGCCTATGCCAGCTTTAGCATCTTGAGTGCCTGGACTTGTGGAGTCTCCTCCTTCCTACTCCCTCCTGCTCCTCCTGTTCCTCCTCTTCCTCCTCTTCCTCCTCCTCCTCTTCTTTTTCCTCCTCCTTCTCCTTCTGCTCTCCCTCCTCCTCCTCTTCCTCCTCTTCCCTTAGGGTCAGTCATCAGCCTGAGCACTGTAGCCCAGCCTGTAGGAAGAGGTGGGATATCCAGGAGTGGGGAGAGATGAACAGATCATCCCCGTTTTCCCTCCCCTGAACTTGAAGGTCCCCCAATAAACTGTCAGAACCAAGTCCCATGGGTCCATCTGTGAGCATGGGAAGTGCCCTGCCTGCCTGCCTAGAGTCTCTGGGTGACCATCCACAGAATCCAAAAATTAGTGACCACAGCCAGGCACTGGTCTAACAGGCCTGTCATCCTAGCTGCTCTAGAGGCTAAGATGTGAGGATCAGCAGGAAAGTCCATGAGACTCTCATCTCCAATTAACCACCAGAAAACCAAAAGTGGAGCTGTGGCTCCAAGTGGTAGAGTGCTAGCCTCATGCAAAAGAGCTCAGGGACAGCGCCCAGGCCCCGAGTTCAAGCCTCAGAGGACCATCCAAAAAAAAAAAAAAATTCCAGAAGCTTCCCATTGTACTCTCCCTGTCCCCTGGACTGGTCCTGTGCACCATTTTCCTCTTTGAGATAGTTGCAGGAGTCGCCTACTGTCTCCCTGGGAAGACCGGAAACTACCTGGCCCCGCCCTCTAGTGGCTACATCTTAACAACATAAAAGACAAAGTTGTGATATGTTCTGTTGTGTTCACTAGTCACACGTGTGCTTGTTGTCTGTTCCTCTCTCCCCTTGTCCAGTGTGAGCCCAAGAGGGCTGTGTTGGCCTGTGCATTCACTGGTGTGGCCCCCAGACTAGAAGTGCACTGTCATGTAGTCTGTGATGAATTTTACCAAAGCTAATCCCAGCTGAGGCAGGAGAATCACCCTTCATTAGTGCAGAAAGCATCTTAAAAAGAGTTTAGAATCTGGGCCTGGTGGCTCACACCTGTAATCCTAGCTCAGGAGGCTGAGATCTGAGGATCGCGATTCAAAGCCAGCGCTGGCACAAAAGTCTGTGAGGCTCTTAAATTAACCACTGGAAAACTGGAAGTGGTGCTGTGGTTCAAGGGGTAGGGCAGTAGCCTTGAGCTGAAGAGCTCAGGGACAGCACCCAGGCCCAGAGTTCAATTCCCATGACCACAGCCCCCCCCAAAAGGAAGGTGGCTTAGTGATAGAGTGCTTGCTAGCATGAAGCCCTGGGTTCCATTCCTCAGCTCCACATAAACAGAAAAAGTCAGAAGTGGTGCTGTGGCTCAAGTGGAGTGCTAGCCTTGAGCTCAGGAACAAAGTTCAAGCCTTGAGCTCAAAGCCAGAACTGGCGCACACCCAGGAATGCTTAGAGCCAGATGCCAATGGTCCATACCTATAATCCTAGCTTTTTTTTTTTTTTTTTTTGCCAGTCCTGGGCTTTAGTTCAGGGCCTGAGTGCTGTCCTTGGGTTTTCTCAAGGCTAGAGCTCTACCACTTGAGCCTCAGCACCATTTCTGGCTTTTTTCTGTGTATGTGGTACCGAGGAATCAAGCCCAGATGCATGCCAGGCAAGCACTCTACCACTAGACCAAACTCCAAGCCCTAATCCTAGCCTCTTGAGAGGCTGAGATTGAGGATCCTGGTTCAATGTGCCAGCCCCAGGCAGGAAAGTCCATGAAACTTCATCTCCAGTGAACCAGCAAAAACAAAAACAAAACTGGAAATAATAACTGTAGTTTAGGGGCCGGGAGTTTGGACTAGTGGTAGAGCGTTTGCCTGTTATGCACGAAGACCAGGTTTGATTCCTTGGTACCACGTATATAAGAAATGCCTCAAGTGGTGCTGTGGCTCAAGTGGTAGAGCTCTAGCCTTGAGGAAAGCCCAAGGACAGTGCTCAGGCCCTGAGTTCAAGTCCCAGTACTAGCACCAAAAAACCAAAAGGTAGGCCGCTCTGGGCTGCACAGGTGCAGGTGGCAGAGCTGGAGGAGCACAGGCCCCACTGCGGAGGTCAGGTGGAACAGCTTGCTTGCAGGTACGGAAACGGAAGCCTGAGGAGAGTGGACTTGAACCTGGGTCTTGTCTGGGAAGGGCACCTGCTCCTTTCCCCAGTCCCAGGCAGGAAGCCCCTGAGGGGATGCGTGCAGAGCTCTGTCCCCATGAATAATTGAGGGGCTCAGGCGGCCGCCCCACAGCTGTCACTGCTCCCCTTCTGGCCACTGTGAGGGTTATAAAGGCACTAGCAGGAGCCACCCAGCCCAGGATCGGGGGGACCCAGCTCCCTACCATGCCGCACCCCACGACCTGCTCTGTGCTGCTGCTGCTGCTGCCACTACTGCTGGGGTCCGGTGAGTGTAGAAACCCAGGGGTGGGAGCGGCCTGGGTCCGGAAACCTGTGCATGGAGCATGGAGCAGGGTTTCCGGACTCCCAGAAATTCTGCTCAGTACTGAGGACAGCACTCATCTTGTTTTCTCCACAGCCACTACAGCTCCCCTGGCCAGCAGTCCCTCCAAAAGGGAGGTGAGGAAGATGTACCCCCTTATCTGTCTTGCTCTATCTCCTCTGGGCCTCCAAGCCCCCCCCCCCCGGCTCCCCTCAATTCTTCTGATTCTTCCCTTGTCCACAGTTGACACTCTGTCTGGCAGAGGTCCTGAGTCTGGGCCGGGCACACAGGGGGCCCTGCACTGCTCTCCTCTACAAGGGTAAGCAAGGTGGTACTCTTCTGTTCCAGCCCACCCTGTCCCCGTCATGCCCACATGAGCATGTCCTGTTATCTCCACAACCCTCTGCCCTGGGTTAGTGGCACTGTCCCGACTGTTTCCTGACCATGGCTTCCATCTTGATGGCTTCTTGCTGTGGAAGGGGGAGTGGGGGGAGTCCCAGCCCTGATTCTCCTCTCCTTCCTCTCCCAGTTTTCTTCTTCTGGTCCCCACGGGATACGACCCCCATCCATCCCTTCACAGGGTCTTTCCTGCATAGATCATTCTGTCTCTTTCTGTCAGAGATTTGCGAGAAGGAGCCCCATGGCTGCGTGTCCCCCAAAGAGGAGAAAGGGCTCCTGGGTGGGGACTTGGAGGAGGAGGCGGCTGGGAAGATCAAGTCGGTGAGGGAAGAGGAAGAGGAGGCAGAGAGGACACACAAATCTGAAGCCCGGGAGCACCTGCTCCAGGAACAGCATGGCCGGCTCCGTCAAGAGAAAGAAGAGGAGGAAGAAGAGGGGGAAAGGAAGACGCAGCCTGGGGAGATGTTTGAAGAGCTATGGAAGCAGCAGCTGGAGGATGCTGGGGGTCCCCAAAAACGGGGGCCAGAGAAAACCAGCCAGGAGTTGTCTGCCCAGTTCCAGACAGAGAAGGGGGGTGGCCACAGCTCGTGGCAGCGTGGCCGGAGGGGTGAAGGGGAGAGGCCTGGGGGCACCCCCCACCTTCACCACCACCAGGAGGAGGAAGAGGAGGCCTCAGAACTGGAGGTGAGTGGGGTGGGGCCACCAGATGGCTCAGTGGGGACCGAACCCAAAGCTCCCACACAGCAGGGCCCACCACCGATGAATCTGAATAGCTGAGCCTCAGCTATTCAGATGTCATCCTAGCTTCTCAGGAGGCTGAAATCTGAGGATCATGGTTCAAAACCATCCCGGGCAAGAAAGTGCATGAGACTCTTACCTCATTAGCAAAAAGCTGGAAGTGAAGCTGTGACCCAAGCGGTAGAGTGCTAGCCTAGAGGAAATAAGCTCGGGGATGACATCCAGGTCCTGAGTTCAGGTCTCAGTACCAGTGTGCGTGTGTGTGCTCACACACACACACACAGCAGCAGCATCTAAGTGAGGGCTCTGCTTGGCCGTGGGGATTCCCCTGTGTGCTTAGAGTCACCATGAATGTCAAGTACCCCAGTTGGCCACTGTTGTCACTGTGTGATAAGGGGACTGCCATCCTGTTCAGGAGACTAGACAGTGGCACCATGGCTGCCGGGTCATGGAAACTAACGTGATACCATGCTGGGTGGCTGTCACATCCTGGGGGTGGTCGGTTGCTAGTCCCATGATCATTATTGGCTATCCATTTCTGATGCCAGGAACAGGAGGAGGAGCGGCTGGAACGAGTGCGGGATGAGCTGAAGAAGGCCACAGCCACGCTAGGGGCAGAGCTGAGGAGGGAGGGCTGATTCTGGCTTCATGCGTCCCCCCTCTTGTACCCTTCTGGCTCAGGACTATTGATCCCCAGAATCCCCCCCCCCCAACACCCAGCACCTACTTGCCCTGACCTGCAGGGGAGGAAGGTATGCCTTAGAATCCAGTCAGAGGGGATGAATCTGAGTAGGGGAGCGGGGCTCAGGAACCCCCAGTATCCTACCCCACCCCCGTCCTGCCCTCTGAGTGAATAAAGCAACAGCAAACCACCATGTTTGGCCTGCATCTTTGGGGACCCAGGAACAGAGAGAGGGCTTTGCTTGTCAGAACTGAGACTTTATTAAATCAGAAACGCTATGAACACGAAATCAGGCAGGGTCAGGGTCGTCAGGAAGAGGTTTGGATGCTGGAGGGGGAGGTGACGGGTTTGGAGTCTGGCCTCGGTGAACCACAATGTCATCATATTCATCCTGGGGACAGAAGAGGGTGGCACAGGGGTTCAGGTGGCTGCTGAGTCACCTCTAAGTCTGAGGCTCCAGGTCCCCTTCAACCTGCACACTCTCAAAGCCTCTTTTTTGAGCTGGGTGTCAGTATCTCACCCCTGTAATCCTAGCTGCTCAGGAGGCTGAGATCTGAGGATCCAGGTTCGAAGCCAGCTCAGGCAGGAAAGTCCATAAACCTTACCTCCAATGAACTAGTAAAATACCCGAAGTGGAGCTTTGGCTCCAGCGGCAGAGTGCTAACCTTGAGCAAAAAAAAAAGCTCAGGGACAGTGCCCAGGACTGGAGTTCAAGCCTCAGAACTCTCTCTGTCTCTGTCTCTCTCATACACTCACACACACACACATACACACATATAGCCCCATTTTGCGAGTCACGCCTCCCCCTCCCCAGAAAGCAGCATCTCTGCTCCCCCCTCTCCCTTCTGCCTCTACCCACATTCTTTACCCTCACCACCCACAACATTCACTGCCACCTGGGGTGTCCAGGATAGCACCTCACTCCTGGGTCCACCCTCACCCTTCCCTGAGGTGTCTCCCACCTCTGCCAGTGGCTGCTGCCCAAGGTCCCTGCCCACAGCCCAGTTCTCTAACTCCTGCTCCGCCCACCACCAGCCATGGGGCCTGTGTCCACTCTCGCCACCACTAAGGTCTTTCCTCCACCTCTGCCCCGTCTCCCCTTGCACTGCCTTAGCTCCTCAATCCTCGTTGGTGATCTTGCTTCTCACTGCTTCTGGTTTTGTTTATGCATGTGGCACCAAGGAATTGAACCTGGGTCTTCATATATCCTAGGCAAGCACTCTTAAACATTAGGCCAAACTCCTGGCCTGGCTGAGTTTGTTTTATGGGTCATGGGGCTTGAACTCTGGGCTTGGGCACTGTCCCTGAGTTCTTCAGCTAAAAGGCTACCACTCTACCCCTGAGCCTGGGCACTGTCCCTGAGCTCTTCAGTTCAAGACTACTTCCCTATCCCTTGAGCCACAGCACCACTTCTTGTTGTCTAGTCGTTCATTGGAGATAAGAGTCTCATGCCAGAGCAGGCTTTGAACAGAAATCCTCAGAGTTCCGCCTCCTGAGTAGTTAGGATTACAGGAGTGATCCACTGTGCCTGGCCTGGCCTGAGTTGTTTTATTTATTTATACATTTTTTGGGGGGTGGGGGCAGCACTGTTGATTGGACTCAGGGCCTCACACTTAATGAATTAGCTCTCTACCACCTGTGCCATGCCTCTAGCCTGGCTTTTTGCTGTTTGTTATGAAGATGCATGCTTAACAGCTGCTCTGCCCAGGATAGCCTCCAATCCCAATCCTCCAGATCTCAGCCTCCTGAGGAGCCAGCATTACAGGTGTGAGCCACGGGTACAGGGCTCCATCTGAGTTCACTACGAGTAGCTACCCCCTTGAGTGCTCAGGGACAGCGCCCAGGCCAAGTTCAAGACCCATGACCCACAGCATAAATAAATGAGTGAGTAAGAAAGTAAATACATAAATACAGCTACCCACTCCCTAATCATCTCCTCCCCTTCTGGCTGTTGGTTTTAGCCAGGTCCCCTAATCAGTCACCCCAGTTCCCCTGCAACTCACGCCTTCATCTTTGCTGTCACCGTCACTGTCGTCACTACTGCTGCTGGAGCCAGGCTTGTCGTCCTCATCCTCAGGCTCGGGGGCTCCGTGAGCACGGAGCAGGCGGGCAAGGAGGGCACTGGGCCTCAGCAGGGCGCTCCCCAGGGGGGTGCGGCCCCCGTACATTCTGGCAGCGGGGTTGGCCCCCGCCCTCAGGAGAAGTGCCAGGACATCCGCAGCTTGGGCCTCCACTGCCAAGTGTAGGGGGCTCCGGCCGCACGTGGGCTCCTGCGGGGTGCAGCCAAGAGGTCAGCGGGCACGGGAGGGGACACCCCACGCACACCTGCCCGGCTCGGGTGGCTCACCGGCTTGTTGAGGTCAGCTCCAGCATGCCAGAGCAGCCGGACCATCTCTGCGTCTCTGTGGATGATGGCCACGTGGAGTGGGGTGTGGCCTGGGGACAGAGGGACGGGTGTCAGATGGAGGGGTGAGGGGCCTGGGCTCCCAGCACCATGACTCTGGGGCTCCTGAGGTCGACCAGGTTTGGGTGGCAGGTGATGTCAGTCTATCTCCGGAGGCAGCTGGGCTTACAGACTCAGATGCTCAGATCACAGTTCAGGCAGCATTTTTCCCACGAATCCCAGATGAGGCAGGTCCTCCAGCTGCCCCCCTCCTCACCGCCCCTGGGGCTGGGTACCCAGATGTCAGGGTTTCATGAAGCCTAAGCTTTGAATGTCCTCAATTTCTCCCGAGTGGGCTGGGCCTGTGGCTTCTTAGATGCAAGTGGAGAACTAGATCCTGACAGCGCTGGGTCTGGGGGATGGCAGGTCTTGGGTGGAGGTGGGGGTGGGTACTGGGCCTCCTATATCTAATGTTTTCCTGAGGTCTGCCTAAGGGGCCAGGTCTTGAACCCATGCCCACCCTGCCTGGTACTGCTCACCCTCGTAGTTTTCAGCCTCCAGTTGCAATTTCCAGTCCTCCTCTCTCTGCTCCTCGTCCTTCTCTTGAGAGAGTTCAGGGTGCTCAGCCTCGGGGGCGGGGCTGGGGTCAGAGGTGTGGTATTGGGGGCGGGGCTGGAGCAGCGCGCACGCGCAGGCGTGTGCCCGCACCCGGCAGGCCAGATGCAGTGCGGTGTGGCCCCCACGCTCTGCCACCAGCAAGCTGGCACCCGCTGCGTACAACTTCTCCACGGTGGACACCTCCCCCAGGATGGCTGCCAGATGCAGGGCGGTCTGCAGGAGGGCAGGGCAGGGCTCAAGGTCACATTGAGAACCTGGGACCCCCTGAACCCTTACAATCCCGGATGTCTCACCTGGCCGAGGTCATTCTGCAGGTCTAGATACTCAGTACCCGCGGAGAAGCCTAGGAGGAAATCCAGGAAGGGCTCGTGCTGATGGATGACGGCCAAGTGCAAAGCCCTAGGGACAGAGACAGGGCAGCAGTCAAGGCTCAGTGAAGATCCAGTGTGGCCGTGGACTCCTGTCACCCCAGCCATGTGGGAGGTGGAAAAATAAGAGGATCTTGGTCTAGACTTAGCCTCGCAAAAAACTAAGAACTTATCTTACTAAAGGTAAAATGAGTCAGAACCCCAGTATCAGGAACAACATTTCAAAAACCAAGGCAAGTCGAATAGGCATGGCAGCCTACGCTTGTTAAACCCAGGACCTGGGAAGTGGAGGCTGTGGAAAGAGAAGTTTGAGACCAGTTAGGGTACATAGCAAGACTGTGCTTCAAAACCAAGAATAACAAAATGTAGTGGCTGGGAGGTTGGCCTAGTGGTAGAGAGCTTGCCTAGCGTGCACAAAGATCTGAGTTCAATTCCTTGGTACCCCATATATAGAAAAAAAGCCAGAAGTGGTGCTGAGGCTTGAGTGGTAGAGCTTTAGCCTTGAGAAAGTCCAAGGACAGTGCTCAGGCCCTGAGTTCAAGCCCAGGACTGGCAAAAAATAAATAAATAAATAACAAAATGTAACAATGTTGTTAAACATCCATCTCATGTAACCTTCAAACTACAACAAGCCAAACCTGAGAATTACCAGCATAGACAAACTCAGAATTATAGGTGTGTGTGTCTGCCTGTCTGCCTGAGTTACTGGGGCTTGAACTCTGAGCTGGCTCCTCTATTTTTTTCTCTCGTGGCTGGTGCTCTACCACTTGAGCCACATCTTTCCTTCCTTTATGTAATTTAAAGGAGTGAGGGGCTAGGTAGCTCAGTAGTAGAGTGCTTGCTTAGCATTTGAGAGGCTCTAGGCGCCATTTCTAGTACTGAAAAATAGAAAAAAAAAAAACCCAGAATGAGACCCGGGAGTTTGGCCCAGTGGTAGAGTGCTTGCTTTTTTTTTTTTTTTTTTTTTTTTTTTTAAGGTACTGGGGCTCAAAACCAGGATGTTGCACTTGCTAGGCAAGCGCTTTGCCACTGAGCTACATCCCAGCCCCTATTTAGAGTGCTTGCCTAGCATGCATGAAGGCCCAGGTTCGATTCCTCAGTACCACATACATAGAAAAAGCTAGAAGTGGTG
Source organism: Megascapheus bottae (assembly GCF_031878675.1). Taxonomy (NCBI): domain Eukaryota; kingdom Metazoa; phylum Chordata; class Mammalia; order Rodentia; family Geomyidae; genus Megascapheus; species Megascapheus bottae. Next base: position 7,111,554 of record NC_143539.1, read on the forward strand.
CTGTGGCTCAAGTGGTAGAACTCTAGCATTGAGAAAGCCCAAGGACAGTGCTCAGGCCCTGAATTTAAGCCCAGGACTGGCAAAAAGAAAAAGAAAGAAAATTAAAGGAATGCAAATCATATAAACTATCTTCTCTGCTCACAATATTAGATTAAAAATCAGCAACAGAAAGTTTCCAAACACATGGAAGTGGTACCGTGGCTCAAGTGGTAAAGCACTAGCCTTGAGCTGAAGAGCTCAGGGACAGTGCCCAGGCCCAGAGTTCCAAAGCCTCACGACCAAAAACAAAGTTTCCAAACATAAACCGGGGGTTCCGGTACTCACACCTGTAATCCTAGTTACTAAGGAGGCTGAGATCTGAGAATCACAGTTCAAAGCCAGACTCTTATCTCTACTTAAACACCAGAAGACTAGAAGCGGTGCTGTGGCTCCAGTGGTAGAGCACTAGCCTTGAGTTGCAGAGCTCAGGGACTGTGCCCAGGATGAGTGCAAGACCCACGACTGACAAAAAAAGAAAAAGAAAAAAAAAGTTTCCAACTATGTGACAGTCAACACACTTCTATATAACTTCCTAGCAAAATTTGAAATTAAAAATAAGGGCTGGGAGTTTGGCCTAGTGGTTAAAGTGCTTGCCTAGCATGCATGAAGACCCGGGTTTGATTCCTCGGTACCACATACATAGAAAAAAGCCGTAAGTGGTGCTGAGGCTCTAGTGGTAGAGCTCTAGCCTTGAGAAAGTCCAAGGACAGTGCTCAGGCCCTGTGCTCAAGCCCAGGACTGGCAAAAAAAAAAAAAAAAAAAAAAAGTATACTGGGGTTGGGAGCTCAAGCCCAGGACTGGCAAAAATAACAACAACAACAACAACAATAATAATAAGTATACTAAAATATGCTTAATATGAAAAATAAAAACTTGATATATTTTTGCCTAAGCAGTATTTAGAAGGAAAGTTTAAATACCTATTAGAAATAAAGGAGAGGGCCGGGAGTTTGGCCTAGTGGTAGAGTGCTTGCCTAGCATGCACGAAGACCCAGGTTTGATTCCTCGGTACCATATACATAGAAAAAGCCAGAAGTGATGTTGTAGCTCTAGTCTAGAGAAAGCCCAAGGACAGTACTCAGGCCTTGAGTTCAAGCCCCAGGGCTGGCAAAACAAACAAACAAACAAACAAACAAGGGCTGGGAATGTGGCTTACTGGCAGAGTGCTTGCCTAACATGCATGAAGCTTTAGGTTCGATTCCTCAGTACCACATAAACTGAAAAAGCCAGAAATGGTGCTGTAGCTCAAGTGGTAGAGTGCTACCCTTGAACCAAAGAAGCTCAGGGACAGTGCCCAGGCCCTGAGTTCAAGTCCCAGGACTGGAAAAAAAAAGGGGGGAGGAGAGGGAAGGAAGGAAGGAAAGAAGAGAAAAAGAAATGAAGGAAATGCTCACATAATGACCTCAGCTACTACTTTAAGAAACAAGCCAGAGAAGTGAGTGGCCCTTGACTTTAATCCCAATTACTCAGGAGGCTGAAATCTGACAATCCAGGTTTGCATTTCCTCCATCCCTCACCACTAGCACCTAGAGTAGGGCCAGGAACATGGCAGTGCCACAGAAACATTGCATTGACCAATGAATCTCCATTCTCAGGTAATTTAGTTCTCTCTTTGAATTTAAGATGGGAAGATCGGTGAGGGTCAAGTATTCATTCTGGAAAGCAAAGTCTGGAGCTCATAAATCAGTTGGACCAAAGACTGTATTTAAATGATGGGGGCGGGAAAGGCAGAGTGTTTACAAAGATCTGGGGACTGGGATCAGGAGGATTCAAAGCAGGTTTGGAAGATCAATGGGTCGGATGTGGATTCCAGGATCTGAGAATTCAAGTTCAAGGAAAGGAAGGGTGGAAATCGCAGGTTTCGGATGGTAAGAGTCTAATTTTCCTACCACTTGGGGCTCAGGGGGTGTTAAGGATGGAAAGTCAGATTTAAGAATGAAAAAGTCAGAAAGCCACAGGCACCAGGATGGAAAAGGAATCGTCGGTTCCCAGGGATCCGCTGGATCAGTCTAAGGATCACTCACGTGTCCCCATCCTCAGTGACGTAGCCAAAGACGAGGGGCGCCCACGACAGCCCCGGGCCCAGCTCCGCACCCAGCCCTGGTCCTCCGGGAGCCGCTGCGTCGGGACCCAGAGAGCCCAGGCCGCTGTCACACCATTCATCCGCATCCGCAGCCTTTCCCAAGCACGCGACCCCAGCCATGGCCCCCCCACTGCCACCTCGGTGGGGGTCCCCCACCTGCCCGTCCGTCGCTGGGCTCTGCTTTAGCGCCGGAGCTTCCGCCCTGCTGGGAATTCCCGAAGAAAAAGTCACGCCCCCCTAATTTATCCAATCAGAGTTGGAGGCCTTGCTTATTTCCCGCCCCCATGCTGCACGTTAACCAATCACAGTACCTGGATGGATAGCGCAATCTAGTCGGTCCCCACATTTTCCGGATGCCCTTTACCAAAATGGCTGTGGCCGCTTTGCCTTCTGGGATTCGTAGTCCCGTTGGTGAAAGACCCTCCTTGCGCTAAGGGAAGCCGTGAAGACTGCCGGGAGTTGTAGTTTCCTCCCCCACTCCCCGCCCGTCCTCCTGTGCCCCTCTGGTTTCCGGTGCCGTCACGGGACAGAGCAGCCGGTGACAGCCCCGAGGGCCCCGCGCCCGGCGCCCATGGCCGAACCGGACCGTGAGTTGGGGGTCTGGTTGGGAGGATCGGGCCGCGCCGGGGCCTAGCTGCGGGGTGCAGGCCCCGGGGTCCGGAGTTGTGGGGATTGCGGGTTCGGGGTAGGGGTGGTGCGCGGAGTGGGTGGAATTCGGGGGGCTGTTGCTAACGGGTCCCTTTTACTCGATTGACGGGTTTTCCAAACGAAGGTCCGTTTGCTAAGTGACTAATGTGTGATCGCGTATTTCCCGCGCCTGGGTTGCTAAGGACCCTGGTTGCTAAGGACCTAAGTTGGCGTGGACCCCGTTGCTAAGGATACCTGGTGTCCTGAGCATCTGTGGGGTGCTACCCCCCCCCCGCGATGTCTCTTCCCTCTGATTCCAGTGCCTGTCCTAAGCCTGTCGCCCCCACTGTACCTCCTCGCACACCCCCTTCTCAGCCCCAGGAACCCCCCTTTTGAATCTCTCCTTTTCCTGGACACACTTGGCGCTGCCTTGCAAACCTCACCTTCCCACCACACACACACTGCTGAGTCCTTCCCAGCTCCGAAGTCCACCCGCAGCGTTGACACCCCCATTTCTTATCCTCCCCTCCTGCCTCTCCACCCCCTCCACCTCTCCAGCCAGTCCTCCATTCCAACCTTGCCTTTCCTCCCCTTCCCCTCCCTCCTACCTAATTTTTTTTTTGTTTTACCACCATCCTTTACCCCAGTATAACTTGGTTGGTGGGTCTTCTCGCCCACTACCCCTCCACCCTGAGCCCCTTAACCATTCCCTCCAGCTATAACCACGTCTACTCCCCTCCTCCCCAGCCTCTGACCCTCTGGAGACCCAGGCAGGGAAGGTGCAGGAGGCCCAGGTGAGATGGGGAAAGGGTGGAGGGAAGGACAGAGATGGATTTGATCCCCTAGTTCTCACTGCATGGAGGGGAGGTGACCAAGGGGAGAATTATCCCTAGGGCCCTCAGTTCATCCCCCCTAATCCCTTAACCCCACCAAGTGCAGCCTGATGGCCTTGGAGAACTGTCAGAGACAGACTTGGTACCCCCTACCCCACCCATAATCCCTTTTGAACTTGTTTAGCTTGGGACATTCTGGTTCCTGAATCAACCTGATCTCGGGAGGATAACAAACAAATAATCTGACAGGATAATTATGAAAGTAGCTTGGGGCACTAGGGGAACAAGCTTTATGGGTCACAGAAGATTCTAGCTAGGCCTTTCTTAGGAGGAGCTCACACACACACACACACACACACGTACACTGGCTGGTCTAAGAACCAGCCTAAGATATCGTAATAAGTGAATTGACTTGAAATTGGTACAGACAGGATGAGAAATGACATTGTGCACAGCATGTCCCAGGGCAAGAAAGAATATAATGGGTTTGTTGACTAGTTGGGTAGCTGGAGGTGGTGGTCAGCAGTCTATAGATATAGTTAGCATTTATTGGCTTCTTATTCCAGCCATACACTCTGATAGTACTGGTAGTGTGGACAGGTGTTGGTTGTTTTAAAAAAAAAAAAATATGGAGGGGCTGGGAGTTTGGCCTAGTGGTTAAAGTGCTTGCCTAGCATGCATGAAGACCCGGGTTTGATTCCTCGGTTCCACATACATAGAAAAAAGCGGGAAGTGGTGCTGAGTTTCCAGTGGTAGAGCTCTAACCTTGAGAAAGTCCAAGGACAGTGCTCAGGCCCTGAGCTCAAGCCCAGGACTGGCAAAAAAAGAAAGAAAATGGAATGAGGCAGGAAAATGGGAGAGCGGAGGTTAGAGATATGGGGACATTAGGACGAGTGTGGCATCTCGTCAGCACATCCTCATGAAGGGCCAGGGCCTGTGGTCATTTTACAGGTGAGAAACTTGAGGCAGAGTTGTTCTGTTACTTGTCCCCTGTCCCCTAGCATGGAGGACTAAGGAAAGGTTGAATGCTTGTGGCTGTAGACACAGGGTTCTGGAGATGCTGCAGGAAGAGGTAGATAGGCTCTCCCAGCTCCCCCTGAAGCTGGCTCCATGCCACATGCTGGCCATCTTCACTTACAGAGCCTTCACTGTCTGCAACCCCTAGAATGTCAGCCTGTCCATCCCTCTTCAAGTGGAGGCAGGGGGGCCGTACTTCCCACAATGCACAGCAGAGCCATGCTAAGGATGTCACAGCCTCTTGTTACTCTGCCTTCCAAAGCATGCCTGCTGGCAGAGATTTAGAGATTTCCTAGTTTAAAAGAGAGAGACCCTCAGTCCCTGCAAGAAGCAGCTGATAAATTGTAGCATTGTAATGGAGGCACACTGGAAACGGCCCAAATGGTGCTGTCAGCAGATAGGTTAAGTGAACTGTGCTCTTGTACAATGCCATACTATGTTGCAGCATCAGAGTAAGAGGCACGAGATAGGAGGAGATAGGTGGTTCGAGGCAAACCCAGACAAAATGGTTATTTGTGATCCTGTTTCAAAAACAAACCTAGGCTTGTAACTCTAGCTAGATTAGTGTCATAAAAAGCAAAGACCCTGTCTGAAAAATTCACTGAAAGCCAAAGGGACTGAAGGCATGGATCCAGGGCTTAGAAAAGTAAGTGCAAGGCCCAGTTTTTGATCTCCAGTACTACGCACACACATGCACACATGCACACACATGGGTTTATGGCATATTGTGCAGGATACAAGCATGACCCATTTCTGTTTTGTTTTTTTTTTGTTTTTTTAATGTGTGTTTTTATGCAGAGAAAGTTCTGGAGTGATCAGTATTGTTAAGAGTGCTTATCTGGATTTTTCCTTGTCATGTGACATTTCTGTCATCATCTCCACAAGGGCAGGGACTTCATATTTATTACTGGATGCCCAGCCTTGAGAACAGAGCCAACATACACCAGCTACAAACTAGAAAGACCAGGGCTGGCCCCAGCAGACCAATTTGATGCCCTACTTACAAGCACACAGAGGCCAGGGGCTGGTGGCTCATACCTGTAATCCTAACTACTCAGGAGGCTGAGATCTGAGGATCACAGTTTGAAGCCAGCCCAGACAGAAAAATCTGCCTTTAGTAGTTTATCTTCATTAAACTACTAAAAAAGTCAAAGGTAATGTTGTGGCTCAAGTGTCAGAGTGCTAGCCTTGAGCAAAAGAAGGTGAGGTTACAGTGCCTAGGCCCTAAGTTCAAGCCCTGGACTGGCACACACACACACACACACACACACACACACACACACACACACACACACATGCCAGAGAGAGAAGACAATGTCTAATATGACCTCAAGGCCCATAGAGCTACTACTGGAGCCATACACACCCAGCCTTTTTCTTTTAGTTTGTTTTTCAGATAGGGTCACTGCTAATTTTGCCTGGATCTCAGACCAAGATCTTTCTACTTCCACCTTCTAAATAGCGGAGATTACAGATGTATACCACCAGCCTGGCTTTTTTTGTTGTTGGTTTGTTTGTTTTTGTGGATCATAGAGCTTGAACTTGGGTCTTCAGCTCAAGGCTATCACCCTACCCTTGAGCCAAGCCTTACTTCCCATTTTCTGGAGATTAATTGGAGATAAGAGTCTCAGGTCTTTTTGTGCCTGGGCTAGCTTTGAACCTTGATCCTCAGATCTCGGTCTCCTGAGTAGCTAGGATTACAGGTGTGAGACACTGTGCCAGGCTCTGGCTTGTTTTTAAGAAGTCTTGATAACTTTTGTCTCAGCTGGCCTAGATCTAGCGATAAGGCGATGAGAGGTGGAAACCAAAGTCAGGAGCCTGGAATTGAGGCTGAAGCATGTCCCCTGGGGAGAAGACTGGCTAGAGGAGGGGAAGCCCTGGGGTCAGCAGAGAGGCTCTCAAGGGACTGAGGGGCCATGCTGGGTACTAAGGGAGGTAGGGACAGATTCAAGTACGATGATGAGATGAGGTTTCGGTCACCTAGGATGAAGTGACCTGTGCCTGGGGACAGAGAGGGAGCATCCTGCAGCTAGGCTGAGGCCACTGGCATAGGTGTGGCTGGTAGCCTAGAGGACATGGAGATGGAAAGCTGAGAGGCCCAGAGAGTTGCCATTCACAGAGGCTCCAAGCAGGAAAGCACAGGGCATCATTCATGCGGTGACTCCCGTGACAGGAGCCATTCCACAGGACGGGAATGGAGGGGAGGACAAGGATACCAGCAGACTGTGAGAACCATAGCCAATGCTCCCCTGCCACTGGGCACTGGTCCCACCCCCTTATTATATTCACCAACTCAGCTCCTTCCCCCAGCATCCTTTGAGCCCATTTCCAGGATGAGGCACCTTGAGGCCAAGGCATGCCTAGAGCAATAGGCCCTTGGCTGGACCCAGGCTGCCAGGGCCAGTCTTCACCCTGGCCCACGTGCTGGCCCTCTACTGTTCTTCAAGCCCCTTGCAGCCAGAGCCAGCCCCTCCAGCTCAGTGTCACCCCCCCCCCTTCTGCACCCCTAACCCAACTTCTCGGGCTTGGCCACCCCACCCCACCCTTCCAGGACTCAGACTCAGACACTGAGGAAGGAGCAGCCGGTGGACAGGAAGACAGTGAGTATCTTCTTGGGGGAGAGTGGGGAGAGTGAGGGCAGGGGCTGGGAGTGTGCCATCAACATCATAGGAATGCTAATGCCAGATCAGGGTCCTGAGGAGCCCTGGGTGGACCAGAATTTGCACCTTTGGGAGGGGTGGCCGATCCTAGCACTGGCGTGGGAGCCCTGGGGACATCCATGGGCCCATGGCCCCTGACAGCCATCTCTGTTGTTTTCATTCAGTGGACTTTCTGCGGAATCTCTTCTCCCAGACCCTGGGCCTGGGTTCCAAGAAGGAGCGTCTGCTGGACGAGCTCACCCTGGAAGGGGTGGCACGCTATATGCAGAGTGAGCGCTGTGAGTTCCCACCTGCTTGGCCCCCAAGTGACTTTATACTTGTAGTTCATAAGCAGTGAGCTAAGGTGTGTGTCCTCACTTAAACCCAGCTTTAAGCATGGCTCCATCCGGGTTTTCAGCAGTCACAACTTTCCTTTTCATTGGATGTGCTCTGTGTCTGGTAAATGTGTATGTGTGTGTATGTACCTTCCCTGGGGCTTGAACTCAGGGCCCAATCTCAGGGACAGGATCACAGGGCTTCTTTAGCTCAAGGCTAGTGCTCTACCATTTGAGCCACAGCTCTACTTTGGGTGTTCTGGTGATCAGTTGGATATAAAAGTTTCACAGACTTTTCTGCCTGGGTTGGCTGTGAACTGTGATCCTCAGATCTCAGCTTCCTGAGTCGCTAGGATTACAGGTATGAGCCATGAGTGCCCACCTACAAGGCCCTGACTTTAAACCCCAGCTCCACAAACACACAGCACTCTATGGACTTATGGGGCAGCATGAACACGTTAAGGGAAACATGAAACATGCATGCTTAGAGAACTTCATGGGATGGTGGGCTGTGGTTATGGGAAGCTTGTGTTAGCTGTGGTGTGTGGAGGTCTGCTGGCTGGGGCAGCATGAGATTGAGATTTCAGGCTGCCAAGTGGAGTCACCCACGTCTGAGAAACCAGGCCCGGAGCAGTCCTTGGCAGGGACAATGGACCTTTGAGGATATTAAAGGGCCTTTTGTTAAGCATGTCTTCTCCTGCTCTACCTCCCTCCTTCTGGGCCACAGGCCCATTGCCCTGAGCCTCCTGCAGCAGGCCAGCCAGCGGCTTGTGCCCAACCATGGGCCTGGCAGGCTGCTAGAAAACCCAGGCAGTGGCAACAAAGCCATTTTATTCTTTCCAGCGTCCTCCGTCTGGATCTTGGGTCTTTGGCACAGGAGGGTATCCATGAGGGAAGGATTAGTGATAAATTACTAAATTAGTTAGACATGGTGGTATACAACTGTCATCCCAACTACTTGGGCAGCAGACATAGAACAATGGATTTAAGACCACTCTGGCTAGGCGCTGGTGGCTCACGCCTGTAATCCTAACTACTCAAAAGGCTGAGATCTGAGGATTGTGGTTCAAAGCCAGCCTGGGCACTAAAGTCTGTGAGACTCTTATCTCCAATTAATCACAAAAAAAGCCAGAAGTGGTATTGTGGCTTAAGTGCTAAGTGTTAGCCTTGAGCAAAAGATGCCCAGAGACGTCTCCCAGACCCAGAATTCAAACCCTAGGGCCAGCAAAAAAAAAAAAGAAAAGAAAAAAAGACCACTCTGGGTCAAGTTAATGAGATGCTGCCTCAAAAGCAACATATACACTAAAGGAGGGATGCCATGGTTCAAGCAGTAGAGCATCTACCTACCAAGTACAAGCCCTAGGTCCCCAGTACGACCTGATCGATGATGATGATGATGATGATGATGATGATGATGATGATGATGATTGTGATGATGATGATGGTAAACTGAGCCTTCAGTGTTGACCTTGCTCTGGATTCGATACTGTATAGTTGTCCTCTTACTTGATCTTCACAGAACAGCTGTGAGGCCAATTTGGGTGTGATTTGAGCAGAGAAGTAGACTGAGGCACAGAATGGTCCAAACACCTTGAAAGAGGCAGAATTAGAACCAGGTCCTGGTGGCTCATGCCTGTAATCCTAGCTTCACCAGAGGCTGAGAATTCAAAGCCAGACCAGGCAGAAAAGTCTATGATTCTGATCTCCTACTAGCCAGCAATCAAAACAGAAGTGGACCTTTGGCTCTAGTGCGAGAGTGTCATTCTTGCATAGAAAGTGCAAGGCCACGGTTTCAGGTCCACCACCATCACCAAAAACAATAAGAAGAAAGAGAAGGGGCAGAATCAGGATTTGGTTTCAGGTCCCCTGAATCTAGCCAGGCCTGGTTTGATGACACCAGAGTGGGATCCAAGGCTCTGTTCAACCTTGCTGTCCCCAGCGGCACACATGTGTCTGTCTATCAGCAGGAGGGGCAGATGCCAGGGCTGCATGAGAGGCAGCAGCTGAAGCCACCACGGGGCTCTTTCTGTCCTGCTATGAACTTGGGGACCACATCTACTCTGCCCCCTTGTGAGGCCATAGGGATATTTGTGTGGGAGGAAGAGCCACTGGATCACATGGCCAGAGAACCAAGTACCCTGTTTGTGTTTTTGTTTTGATATGTGTATATGCCAGTATTGGGGCTTGAACTGGCGCATCCCTTAGGCCACCCTTGCCAGTGATCGCTCTGGCATCCTTGGTCCCCTGGCTGGATCTCCTAGTTGCCAGTGTCCCCTGAGCTGAGCCTTGGCTTCCTCATGTGTGACGTGGGGACCAACCCACCCTACCCCCTTGTTGGGAGACCACTTGCATGACCACAGCCTTTCCTCCAGGTCGCAAGGTCATCTGCTTGGTAGGAGCCGGAATCTCCACCTGTAAGTGTCCCTTTCCCTGCAGCCACACTCAGGAGTGGGGAAGCCATTTCCAGGGGTCCAGTGGGAGGGTCAGGGAGTTACAAATATGGGTCACGTCACTGAGGGGCTGTCTCTGGACCTCATTCTCCTCCCCCCCCCACCAGCCGCAGGCATCCCTGACTTCCGTTCTCCAACCACGGGCCTGTATGCCAACCTGGAGAAGTACCATCTTCCTTACCCAGAGGCCATCTTTGAGATTGGCTACTTCAAGGTACATCTATAAGAAGGGGAGGAAGGGGAAGAAGGGTCGAGGGTCACCCTGCCCCAGCCCTCCTCTCACCTCCTCTCACTGTCTTCTACAGAAACATCCAGAACCCTTCTTTGCTCTCACCAAGGAGCTGTATCCTGGGCAATTCAAGGTGAGAGAGGCTGGGGGGCGGGGGGAAGTGCAAAGAGGAATGGGCAACCCTGAGTCATTAAATGCATGCTTCAGGCTGCCCCCGCCTGCATTCCTTCCTGGTCCAACACTGCCTGCTAGCCTCAGTTTCCTCATGTGTCAAGCTACTGACAATCTCAGGCTTGAGCTCCGAGGCTACCGGGCTGTAAACCCAACTCTGCCGCTTACCAAGGCGGATTGGGGCGCTGCTTCGTCCCTGCCCCCAACCAGGCCAGAGTGAAGGTCCTATGATCAAGAAGAGTGTTCCCACGAACCCTCAAGCATGGTTTTCTCCTCCACAGCCGACCATCTGCCACTACTTCATCCGCCTTCTGAAGGAGAAGGGGCAGCTCCTGCGCTGCTACACACAGGTAGGCCCCGCCTACCCGACCACGCCCACATGCAGCCCCGCCCACACCGTGCCTCCCATCGCCCCGCCCATGGCCCCACCCACTCTTGAAGCCACGCCCCCAGCGTGCCATGCCTGTCAACACGCCCCCCACACACACACACATACACGGGCTGTGCCACTCCCCCATTCACCCCGCCTACAGCGAGCCACACCTTCCCAGCCTTGGTTTCCACATCAAACCGGGACCTACATGGACAGCATCACCGGAGAATCATCTCAGCCTATCTCAGGCGAACTGTCACAGGACCCCGAATCCCAGGGGAATGCCATGGGAACCCTGTTGGTCCTCAGGGTGGAGCATGGCACACCTGGCACAAGATTTCCTAATGGAAAGTCAATGACCCTTCAGGGTACAGACAATGAGCTGCCGGTAACTAGACAAAGATCTAGCCACGCATAGTTAACCGCCGCCCCTCCCCTCCTCCCAGGCCCAGAAGTCTTGACAGGATTCGCCAGCCTCTTTTACCTGCTTGTGCCAGTACTGGGGCTTGAAGTCAGGGCTTGGGCCCAGTGGAGGGAGGGAGCTGGCCTTATAGACATTTGAATGTGTTCCTGGGCCTTCAGATGTCTACCTGTAACCCTCACACCACAGGATGTGTTCAGACACCTGCCAACTGCTTCCTCCTGAGCCCCCTCCTCTCCAGTCTTTCTCTTGAGGCCTCAGCTCCCTTGTGGCCCATGAGGACCCGTCTTGCTCCTGACTCCTCCTCCCTGTCTCTCTCTCCAGAACATCGACACCCTGGAACGAGTGGCTGGGCTGGAGCCCGAGGACCTGGTGGAGGCCCATGGCACTTTCCACACGTCACACTGTGTCAGCGCCCTCTGCCGGCAGGAGTACGGGTTGAACTGGATGAAAGGTGAGGGGCTAGAGGTTGTCCTGAGGCCTGCAATTGGGGTTCCACAGAGGGGGCTCCCTGTGTCCTGCTCACTGTGTAGCTTGGGAGCAGCCAGCGGGTGCAAGCCGGCAATGGAAGTCTGGTTATCATCTAGGTTAGCTCCTCACCAAGTTCATCTACTTCCAGGGCAAGACCCACCATAGTCAGGCAGCCTGTTTTATGTAACCCTAGCTCTGTCCTTTTATATGCTCTGACCTCACTGGTGGGTTTGTTTTCCAGTCATGGAGCTTGAACTCAGGATCTGAACTCTTCTGCTCAAGGCTAGTGCTCTATCACTTTGAGTCACAGCACCACTTTTGGTGTTTCAATGGAGATAAGAGTCTCAGGGCTTTGCTGCCTGGGCTGGCTTTGAACCATGATCCTCAGATCTCAGCCTTCTGAGTCTCTAGGATTACAGACGTGGGCCACCAGCACCCAGCCCCACCTTTGGTTTGAGATTTGAACTCAAAGACCCATACTTGCTAGGCAAGGGCTCTAACAGCTCAGCCAAACCCCTACTCCTTTTTTTTTTTTAATGGGTCTTGATCTCAGGCTGGGCGCTGTCCCTGACATCTTCAGCTCAAGGCTACCACCCTACCCTTAAGCTGAGCCCCACTTCCCATTTTCTGGAGGTTAATTGGAGATAAGAGTCTTAGGTCCTTTGAGATATTTTTGTGCCCAGGCTGGCTTTGAACCTTGATCATCACGCCTGCCCAGCCCCCACTCTTTTTTGCTTTCATTATCTTTTCAAATAGATTCTTGGGACTTTTCCTGACCTGAGACTGTGATCCTTCTTCCTATAGCCTCCCACTTAGCTGGAATCACAGTCATTCACTACCAATGAAGTCTTTAGGATTTTCTGGAGTGCAGCCTCCTGAGTAGTTAAGATTACTGGCATGAGCCACTAATCCCAGCTATAAATTTGAGTTGCATTAGATTCTTATGGACTTCAGTTGTGAAGTCACATTTTGACTGCCATTTTGAACATTGCCAATAAGAGGCTATGGAGTAGGAGCTGGATACAGGCCAGGTGAGGGATGGGGACCAGGGATGAGGCTCACAGAGTTGTTATCCCTGTTCACATAAGGACAGAGCATCTAGGAGCAATGACAGCCATGACACGTGTCATGGCAGGAGGAGCCTGATCCCCCCCAGTCATTGTACGGGGTGCAGAGCTCACTATTGCACAGTGAAGGGCCATCTCTGATGCTCTTTATGCTGACTGGACAAAGCCACTGGTGTCTCCTGGAGACGATGCCAGCTGTGGCATTTATAGGAGGGCCTTTGGAGGGTGGCCTTGCTGACCGCCCCCAGCCAGCACCCTGGGCTGAGGGTCCCTGAGCAGTGTGCCACACAGCTGGGGTGACATACAGAGAGCACCCCATTGTGTGTCACGGCTGTCCCTACATGCACAGAGTCGATGCTCTGTGGACGCTTGTTGAATGGAAAGGAGGAGGTATTGTCCTAAAGACTGAGTGAGGCCGGCTGTCACAGCCCAAGGCTGGGAAGCAGTTGGGACAAAGGTCTTGTCCCATTTCAGCATCATCTGTGTGTCCCTTCCTGACCCAGGGTGAGCTGAGGGGACCCCAGAGGCCTGGCAGGGGCTGTGTTTTTCAGTGTCTCTGTGCTTTCATGGGCTGCTCACAGTGGTATCAGGAGCCACCCTTGGACATCTGGGGGTGGCTAGCTCTCCTGCCGAGGGCTGGTGACCCACACCTGTAATCCTAGCTACTTGGGAGCCTGAGATTTGAAGATCTAAGTTCAAGGCTAGCTTGGGAGGAAAGTCCATGAGAAAGATTCTTTTTTTGTGTGTGTGCTGGTCCAGGAGACCAGCCTGGGCACTGTCCCTGAGCATCTGTTGCTCAAGGCTTAGTATTCTGCCATTTGAGCCACAGCTTTACTTCTGGCTTTTTGCTTTTTGGTGGTTCATAGGAGATAAGAATCTTATGGACTTTGAACCTTGATCCTTAGATCTCAGCCTCCTGAGTTGCCAAGATTACAGGCATGAGCCACTGGTACCTGGATTTCCATGACATTCTTATCTCCACCAAAAAGCCAGAAGTTGAACTGGGAAACCAAGTGGAAGAATACCAGAGTTAAGCAAAAAAGCACTTAGGGACAGAGTCTAGGTTCTGAATTCCAAGACCCAGTCCTGGCATGTGGAGACACACACAACACACAAACACACACACACAGTCTTCCTTAAGCAAAAGAGATACCCCCTGCCGGGAGTGTGACCTAGTGGTAGAGTGCTCCCTTAGCATGCATGAAGCCCTGGGTTTGATTCCTCAGTATCACATACACAGAAAAAGCCGCCTTGACTCAAGTGGTAGAGTGCTAGTCTTGAGAAAGCCCAAGGCCAGTGCCCAGGACCTGAGTTCAAGCCCCATGACTAGCAAAAAAGGGGGGATACCCCAGGAATTCCTCAGTGGTAGGAGGGGGTGATATAGGGACAAAAATAGCTGTGTCCACCCCAGCACCTTCACACCCTTTGTCTGTCCCTCACCCATTCCAGAAAAGATCTTCTCAGATGAAATTCCCAAATGCGAGAAGTGTCAGAGCGTGGTCAAGCCTGGTGAGCTGTCCAGCCAGAGACACCCGTGGGGGTGGTGGGGAGATAGGATTTATGGTTGGGACCCCCCACATACACACTGACCCTGCTCAAAGGGCCCTGATTCTCCTGGAATGATGAGAGTTCTAGCTTCCCCAGGGGCCTTCAACTCCCACCGGGGTCTCCTGGCGTGTACCTCCCCTCCTGCCTGTCTTCTCTCTACCTCCCAGTTTATTGTGTCCTTCTGTCCCTGTGTCTGTCCACTGGTCTGTCTGTCTCTGCCTCAGACATCATATTTTTTGGTGAGAACCTCCCAGCACGCTTCTTCTCCTGCATGCAGTCGGTAAGTGGCCCCCAGAACCTTCCATGCCCCCAAGGAGGTGGGCTCCCCCCTCCATCCGTGGCCCTGGCCGTGGCTCCTGAGCCCTCCCCGGCCTCTCCACACAGGACTTCGTGAAGGCCGATCTTCTCATCATCATGGGCACTTCCCTGCAGGTGCAGCCCTTCGCCTCCCTCATTGGCAAGTAGGTTGGGGCTGGGGCTGGGTGATAAGGGATGGGGGACCAGGGCAGAGCCTGACCCCCAGCTCCCCGCCCCAGGGCATCGCTCTCCACCCCACGTCTGCTCATCAACAAGGAGAAGACGGGCCAGGTGAGTCCAGAGGGAAGGGGAGGGGTCCGCCCCATCCCTCCCACCCACGGGGTCCAGCTCACCTTGCAGTCATTCTGGAGCCTGTCATCAAGTGACTGTCCCATTGCAACTCTTCTGCGAAGAGGGAGGGGTAATTCATGCCTGTCATCCTAGCTACTCAAGAGCCTGAGGTCTGAGGATCAAGGCTCAAAGCCATCCATCCCCCTGGAAGGAAAAGCCAGGAGGCTCTTACACCAATTAACTACCAAAAAGCCAGAAGTGAAGCTGTGGCTCAGGTGGTAGAGTGCTAGTCTTGAGCAAAAATGTTTAAGGGATAGCACCCAGATCCTGAATTCAAGCCCCATGACTAGCTCGTGGGTGCATGCGTCACACACGGACACACACACACACACACACACACACACACACACACACACACACACACACACTTGCGCACACACCTCTGTTACCTGGGAAACGAACAAAAGAATGTTCCAAATACACATGGACTCACTCTGGGGCAGCACAACCCTATCTGGGTTCCCCAGCTGTCCCCTTTGAACACAGAAGGAAAGGAAGCGGGGTACGCTCAAGACAGGGCTCTTAGCTGTCCCCCCTCCCCCTGCGCAGACAGACCCCTTCCTAGGAATGATGATGGGCCTGGGCGGAGGCATGGACTTCGACTCCAAGAAGGCCTATAGGTAGGTGGGGGGGGGGGGGGTGTGGAGGGGGAGGGGCAGGGTTAGCACCAGAGCTCTGACTCCCACTGCTTTGCAGGGATGTGGCCTGGCTAGGTGACTGTGACCAGGGCTGCCTGGCCCTTGCTGACCTCCTGGGATGGAAGGTGAGGAGCCCAGTGATGCCAGCCCATCCACTGAGGGGGTCCCAGGACCCCAGCTCATGCGTCTTCTGGTCCCCAATGACTTCTGTGAAATTTGCCCTCATCCCCATCCCCCTTGCAGAAAGATCTAGAAGACCTGGTCCGGAGGGAACATGCCAGCATCGATGCCCAGTTGGGGTCAGGGACACCCAACCCCAACCCTGCTTCTCCCAGGAAGTCACCACCTCCTGCCAAGGACGGGGACAGGACCACAGAGAAGGAGGGGCCCCAGTGATGAATGCTCCAGCCATCCAGCACAGCCCCTCCACCCTGCAGCTCACATGGGCAGGACTCAGCTGTACCCCCACTTTGTCTCTTAACCACCTCCTCTCAAAACTGGGGTCCCAGCCACCGTCTCTACTTCATTCTGGCCAATCTTTAACACCCACAATCTCTAACCACCCCAGGGGCAGGAGCAGCCTCCCCTAATCTCTAACCATTCTCAGGGGCCAGGGGGGCCCCAAACTTATAACTTACAGGACAGAAGGCTGAGGAACCCCCATGCCTTTTACCTTTCCCAGCGTCTGGTAGCCAAGTAAACCAATACTCACCCCAGTTTTTTTTAGGGGTGGGGGCTCGGAGCCTGAAGGGCTCCCCAGTGGCTGCCTCCAGTTCTCAAAGTGGGTGCTGCCCCCCACTTCCCTTGTGACCCACTTACCACGTGGGGATGGGCAGAAGATACTGCTTATTGGAGATAAATTAAAAACAAAAGAATAAAGCCTGAGATGTGTGCCTCTTCATTCGGTGGGTACCTAAGACATCTGGAGAAGGGGCCAGCTTGGACCCTGGCCGTCTCCAGGCTGGGAAAACAGACCACTATTGGGTAGGGCCCTCTAAGGAGGGAGGAAGGCCGGGTTTCAGATGTCCCCAGGGCCCCGCCTCTTCCCTTTGCACCTCGCTTCCTCTCTGGGGAGCTCTTTCATTTCCTGCTCCCCGGCCGGAACAGGTAGGCCCCCAGGGACTCAACATCTGGCATCCTCACCCACAGCTACCTTCTGGCACCAGGCAGCTGCCCCATGCAGCCTTGCCTGGCACCACCCATGTCCTCCCCCCTCCCTCCTGGGCCTAGGTGGGCATCTTTCTCCTTCCTACCCCCTCCTTCCTGCTCTCCTTGAATGGCACACCTGCCCCTGTCCTCTGCCCTCTCCATACTCCCACTCCAGCCAGCTGGTGAGCAGGCTTATTTGTTGAGCTGTTTATTATCAGTCTCCTGATAGGACCGGCATCCCACAGAACAGGGACCTATAGTGCTTAGCAACCTCCACCCAGGACGTTGTCACCTGGGCCCATTGTTCAGTAATACTGGATGGATGGGTGATGGATGGATGGATACTTGGTTATCCATCCCATGGATGGGTAGCAGCAGGAAAATCCTTGAAACTGTTTCTAATAAATGTCTGAAAAGCCAGAAGTGGAGCTGTAACTCAAATGGTAGAGCGCTAGCTCTCAGGGACAGCACCCAGACCCTGAGTTCAAGCCCTACAACTGACAAAAAAAACCTGTCAAGCATGGAAAGGGGTGTTATGGGGTTCCCACCTCATCTCAACACCCACCTTACCTCCTGGACCTTCACATCCTGCCATGCAGGGAGTAGAGATCCACCCCCCTGGAAAAACTGGGGTCTCTGGGCCCATTCTGATTGGCCCAGATTGGCATGCATATTTTAAATATTACCCTTTCTGGAGCAGCCTTGCGTCCTGAGTTTTATCTTCCTCTCTGCCCCAGAGATGGATCCCTGGCTTCTGGCACCCTGAGGATGGCTGAGCCAGATGGCCTTGCTGGAAGACAGGGCCCCACCATGGGGCAGAGGTGAGGGCTCCTGTCCCTATAACCCAGACACCCCTATCCTCACCCTGAGCCTCTGTCCCTGGGCTTCCCCCCTTCCTGCGCATGCTCATTCCTCATCTGGCCCCCACACGTCCCAGGCTGTTTCCTCTACAGACAAATGGAGCAGGCGAGAGCCCTCAAGGGACCTTTGACACCCCAGGGCTACTTCTGCGCCTGCAGAGGGGATCGGGGGTGTGGCAAGTCCCAGATCTGGATGTCCAGAGAGCTGAAGGCCTTGTGCAGCTGTGGCCACCAGGGGTGAGTCTATATAACTGGGGACTCATGCTTACAGCAACATACCCCAAAAACATTCGTTCAAGTGACAAATCTCCAGAAGTCAAGGCCTGGGTCCTGACCCTTAGACAATTTGGAAATTTCTCAATTACTTGAGGCATTTTGTCTTCCACTGTGTTGGGTGTAGTGGCATTTGTCTTGCTGATGTAGACCATGACCTCAGGGCCAGCTGTCCAGCAATCTTCTACTGTCCTTACATTGTCCAATACCTGCCCCAGGGCCTTTACATACACATACCAGGCAGGAAGAAGGGTGCCTCTGGGTGGGTTTGTTTGTTTTCCACCTCTTCAATATAAGTGGACCCTGAGAAGCAAGATTTTTATTTAATTTATTTGAGTTCAGGCTCCATGACCAAAAGAAAGAAAAAAAGAAGAAAAAAGTAGGGCTGAGAATGTGGCTTTGTGGTAGAATGCTTGCCTAGCATGCATGAAGCCCTAGGTTTGATTCTTTAGTACCACATAAGCAGAAAAAGCTGGAAGTGACACTGTGGTTCTAGTGGTAGAGTGTAAGCCTTGAGCAAAAGAAGCTCGGGGACAGTGCCTAAGGCCCTGACTCCAAGCTCCATGACTGGCAAAGAATAAGGAGGAGGAGGAGGAGGAGGAGGAGGAGGAGGAGGAGGAGGAGGAGGAGGAGGAGGAGGAAAAGAACAAGAAGAATAAGAAGAAAAGTAGATCAAATGAATTTGAAATAAAAATTTTGAGCTGGGGGCTGGAAGTGTGGCCTAGTGGTTAAAGTGCTTGCCTAGCATGCATGAAGACCTGGGTTTGATTCCTCAGTACCACATACATAAAAAAAAAAAGCCAAAAGTGGTGCTGAGGCTCAAGTGGTAGAGCTCTAGCCTTGAGAAAGTCCAAGGACAGTGCTCAGGCCCTGAGCTCAAGCCCAGGACTGGCAAAAAAAAAAAAAGCTTGGGGAGAGTAGGAAGAGTTTTCCTAAAGGGAAACAGGCAAAAAAACCAAAAATCCAATATTCACCCATCTAGCTGACCCCTGCCTCCACTCCACCCCACAGAGTTTCCTGGTTGTGGGCCACCATCCTAGCCAGGTCCTGGTATTGAGGACAGGACCTTCACCTGGAGAAGTTAAAACCTACCGGATCCAGAAGTTTCCTGGAGGTGAGGCACTCATCCTACGTTTCCAGTGCATCTCAAATTTATCACTCAAAGCCATCATCAGCATTTTTGTTGTTGTCAGTCTTGGGGCTTGAACTCAAGGCCTGGATGCTGTACCTGAACTCTTTCTCGCAAGGCTAGTACACTACCACTTTGAGCCACAGCACCACTCCTGGTTTTCTGGTAGTTCATTGGAGATGAGAGTCTGGTGGAATTTCCTGCCTGGGCTGGCTTTGAACCTTGATCCTTATCTCAGCCTCCTGAGTAGCTAGGTGGGAGCCTAGCAACAACAGGCTTCTTTTACCACTGTGGGGTCCAGAGGTGAACAACTATGAGACCACTCAGGACACAATCCAGATGTTAAAAGTTTGGGGGAACAGGAGTTTGGCCTAGTGGTAGAGTGCTTGCCTAGCATGCACAAAACCCGATTCCATTCCTCAGTACCACATACACAGAAAAAAAAAAAAAAAGCTGGAAGTGGTGCTGTGGCTGAAGTGGTAGAGCTCTCACCTTAAGGAAAAAAAAAAAAAAAAAACAAGGACAGTGCTGGGGCCCTGAGTTCAAGCCCCAGGACTGGCCAAAAAAAAAAAAAAAAAAGTTTATTGAGCAGGAAAGGAGCTGATGTACTAGGACTACACCCCAAGGTTGGGATCTCAGAGTGCAGCCTGATTTATAAAAGCAGGTACTTTTAAAGGAGGCCAGCAAACATGTTGGGGAGGGGATCACAGTACAAATCTCATACTTTATCTATAGTCAAGATGCATCTGATTGTGGGCACCAGGATGTCTCAAGATACAGCTTTGGTCTGGGTAAACAAATGGCAGGTGTGTTAAATCTAGGTAAACAGTGACAGAGGGAAGGATATTAGGTCTGGGTAAACAGTGACAGAGGGAAGGGGGAGAGGGGAGGGCTCTAAACGGCAGCCCCTAATTTCCAGTTTCATAACAATATATTTTCCCCATTGCACCACATGCACACACACACACACACATACATATGTACACATACACACACCTGCCTGTTTCAATCCATGCAGAGATTTTTACAATATTCTTTGGTTTGGACCCCCCCTAAGTTTCTTTTCTCATCCCTTCTTGCCTCTTTCCCTGTCTCTAGGTGTGTCTCTGGCTTCCTCCAACATCTGCATGCCAGACCTGCCCCTTCTCCTGGCCTTCCTATCAGCCAGCAGGTATAGGTTACCCCCATTGAAGTCGTGAATGGGAACCCTAAGACACCCCATCCACATGGTGGTACCTCTTTATCTTTTCTCAGGGATATTTTGCCCAGAACATTGCTCTTGCCTTCTGCAGCTCTGGGACCTGGCGACAGACACTCAGGTGAGTCCGCTTGCCAGGGACTGCAGCGATTACACTTGAGGCCCCAGATTATTTGGTTTTTGTTATTGTTTGTTTGTTGCTTTGGTACCAGTACTGGGGTTGGAATTCAGGGCTTGGATTTTTTTTTTTTTTGACCAGTCCTGAAGCTTGAACTCAGGGCCTGAGCACTGCCTTTGGGCTTTCTCAAGGCCAGAGCTGTGCCACTGGAGCCATAGTGCCACTTCTGACTTTTTCTGCGTATGTAGTACCAAGGAATTGAACCAGGATCTTAGTGCACTCCACCACGAGGCCACACTCCCGGCCCTTTCTGTGTTGGGTGGTTCATTAGAGTCTCACAGATTTTTTTCTTCCCGGGGTTGGCTCTGAAATGTGACCCTCAGATCTGAGCCTCCTGGCTGGGATTACAGGGGGTAAGGTACTGGTGGCCCAGTGGTGACTAGGTTTGAGGGGAGAGGAAAGCTTAAAGCTGAGAGCTGGGGGCATCCAGATTCTGGGGGAAGACTGGAGCCTAGAACTCTGTGTCCTAATAGTGGAAAGGGCTGGAAGAGGAAGGAGAGTCAGGCCTGGGCCTGAGTGAAGGCTGCGAATCGATTCTCCCTGTGCCTCTTGAACACCTGGGACACACTGTCATTTGCACCGGTCCCTAGATCCACGGCTGGTTGGTGGAGTCCAACTTGACACGTGGCGGAGGACACTGTGTGTGGTAAATCAGCTCTACCTGGAGACCCACGGCGCCTGGGGGATGGAGAAGCCCCCCCAAAAGGCGGAGACGACCACGGTCCAGACTCAGGGGCCAAGTTAGTGGGGCCCTGGAGGGCTGAGGGGCGTGGCTGGTAGAGGAGGACGCGGGCATCTCAGAAAGTCCTCCCTCCACGCAGAGCCCACGAGGCCAGCCCCACACCGGGTCTCTTGGATCGAAGGCCCGCTCAGCCCCGAACTGGGTCATCGTAGCCGAGTTCCGGCCTGTCTGACAGAGGAGAAGGAGGAAGGGGAGGGAGAGGAGGAGGAGGATGAAGACGACGACCTTCTCACCGCTCACATCCGAGCTCTGGCCAGAGTCAGGAGCAGCTACGTGGCCAAGCAGTACCGGGGCCTTCAAGCGCGCCTCACCTCCGTTTCTGGGGGACCCCAGCGGCCTGGAGACCCAGCCACCGAGCTGCTTCAGGATGTGCGCCACCTCCTGACGGACCTCCGGGATTCCTTGGCCCAGGATCCTGACGTCAGGGCGGTCTTTGAGAACAGGGAGCGATCCGGGGTGGCCCGGAAGGAGGAGAATCTCGGTAATGGGGAGCGCGGGCACAGGGGGGGCCCCTTCTCCTTCCGGCTGGGCTCCGGCGTGCCATCTCCGGGTCCACGCGTGCGCTTCCCACCCAATGCCTTTGAGCTCAGTGGGCAGCACACCTGTGTCCTCTAACCTGGCCTGACGCGGGGAGGGGACTGTCAGGGAGGGTCGGGGTGTCACCTCTCCATCCCCGCAGGCTCCGCCGTGGAGGCTGCCGTGTGCCGGGCAGTGCTGGCTCCCCTCAAACCCGCCCTGTGGACGCGACTCCGCGCCTTGCGGGCGCAGCAGCTGCAGAGACTGCGCCGGAGACAGCTGGCCTTGCGGGCGGGGGCGGGGCCTCGGGGCGCGCCGGGGGCGGGGCCTCTGGGGGCGGGGCTTGAGCGGCCGCCCCCCGCCCCCGCCCTGCGCAACCGCATCCACGCCCGCCTGCACAGCTTGCACGCCGCGTGCGCCCCGCGCCGCAAGGTGGCGCTGCTACTGGCCGTGTGCGGAGACATCTACGCGGGCCTGGAGAGTGCGGGGCCCGGGAGCCCAGGTGAAAGGACGGGGCGGGGGCGCGTCTCACCTGGGTGTGCAGTGACTTACGGATCGGGGAGGAGAAGAAGCTCCTGGCTCACGTCGGGGTGGGGGAACAGGACGGCAGGCAGATCCCGAGGATCAGGTGGGAGGCGGGCACCCACCCCACCCCACCCCACATCGCTGTCTTTGGGCTCCACGTAGAGCCCCTCGGGGCCGACGCCTTCCTGCCCGCCCTCACCGAGGAGCTGATCTGGAGCCCCCACATTGGGGAGACGCAGCTGGACGTGGAGTTTCTGATGGAGCTCTTGGATCCCGATGAGCTGCTGGGAGAGGGTGAGCCCGCCCCTCCCAGAACCGCCCCAACCCAGCAGGGAGCCTGGCCGGCGCTGGGGCTCACACCTGCTAATCCTAGAGACCTAGGGGCTGAGATCGCAGGTTCCCAGTTTGAAGCCAGCCTGGTTAGGAAAAGTCCATGGGACTTTGTTCTCCATCCTTGATGGGGCTTGAACTCCCAACTCCAGGCCTGGGCGCTGTCCCTGAGCTCTCCTGCTCAAAGCTAGTGCGCCATCGCTTGGAGCCACAGCCCCACTTCCGGCTTTCTGGTGGTTCCATTGGAGACAATGGTCTCGTGGGCCTTCCTGCCCAGGTTGGCTTTGAACTATGGTCCTCAGATCTCAGCCTCTTGAGTAGCTAGGATGACAGGCATGAGCCACCAAAGACACTTATCGCCAGTGAATCAGCAAGATGCTAGAATTGGAGCTGTGGCTCAAGTGGTAGAGCCCTCACCTTCACTACAGAAGAGATAAAAAGCTCATGGACAGCGCCAAGACCCTGAGTTCAAGCCCCAATAAACACACACACACACACACACACACACACACACACACGCTAAGACCCTGAGTTAAAACTCCAATAAAGCCGGGCTTGGTGGCTCACTCCTGTAATCCTCAGGAGGCTGAGACCTGAGGATCAAGGTTCAAAGCCAGCTGGGCACAAAAGAACCTGAGACTGTTATCTCCAATTAACCCCTAGAAAACGGGAAATGGGGCTTGGCTCTAGGGTAGAGCAATAGCCTTGAGCTGAAGAGCTCAGGG
Source organism: Megascapheus bottae (assembly GCF_031878675.1). Lineage (NCBI taxonomy): Eukaryota > Metazoa > Chordata > Mammalia > Rodentia > Geomyidae > Megascapheus > Megascapheus bottae. The sequence continues at coordinate 7,134,768 of NC_143539.1, forward strand.
AGAGTGCCCAGGCCCAGTTCAAGCCCCATGCCCCCCCACACACATAAAAAACCTCCAATAAACACACACACAGGGAAGCCTCAAATGCCTCTTCAAGCCATAGAAGGGAAGGCAGGCAAACTGGAGGGGACTCTAGGTGCTCATAGAAGCTGACCTCTGTTTGCCTTCTAGCTGGGTACTACCTGACCTCGTGGTTTGGGGCACTGTACCACATTGCCCACTACCAGTCCGAAGCCAACCGTGCACCTCAGGGGCTCAGCTCTGAGGTCCGAGCTTCCTTGCGTCAATGGCACAGCAGGCGGACGCTGCACCACCAGGATCCACCTGGGGCTCAGGTGACCTCAAGTCTTGGGGGTCCACATAAAAGGGAGGGTAGGTGCTGTTGACCTTCAGACTCTACCTCTCACCTCTCCCCACAGGCTGACCTGCCTTTAGAGGAACCCTGGGTAATGCCAGGGATCAATGATGATTGACAGCTTAAACTCCTCAGATCAAAGCACAGGAGGCTGCTGGGAAGAAAAGACCCTACAGAAAAGACAATAACCCAATTCCAGGCCTGCGCAGGGGCTGCTCTGCTTCCTGGCTTAGGCCTTTGCTAATGCCCACAGTGAATCTTCCCACCTTTCCAGGTCCAGTGAGATATTTCCAAGTATTCCATGTCTTAAACTATCCCCCCTCATGGGACTCTCATTATGACCATCAGAATAATGTCCCCAAAGATGTCCACATCTCTGTAGGGCTGGGATGCAGGGGAAGTCTAGCTGCCAGGTCACAGTTAGAGGCAGGAAGATCGTTTGAATACAAGTGTTTTAATTCAGCCCCAATAACATAGCAGAATCTTGTCTCAACAAGTAAAAACAGGTGCCTGTGCTTCACACCTGAAATCCTGTAATCTTAGCTACTCAGGACTGTGGTTTAAATCGAATCTGAGCAGTCAGTAAAATGCTGGAATGGAGATATAGCTCAAGTGGTAGAGCTCCAGAAAAAAAAAAACAAAATAAACAAACAAACAAAAACAAACCAAAAAAACCCCACCAAGCCAAGCTGGATGCAGGACCTGAGTTCCAAACTAGTCAACTAACAAAAATAAAATAGAGGGAAGCAGAAGGAAATTTGACACAAACCTAAGGCAATTTGAAGATAGAGCAGAAAGGGTTTCAAACATGCTGGCTGGCCAGGGTGTGGCCCAATGGTAGAGTGCTTTCCTAGCATGCACAAAGACCTGGGTTTGATTCCTTGGTACCACATCCATAGAAAAAGCCGGAAGTGATACTGTGGTTCAAGTGGTAGAACACTGGGCCTTGAGAGAAACCAAGAACAGTGCCCTGGTCTTGAGTCCAAGCCCCAGGACTGGCAAAACAAACAAAAAACACATGCTGGCATTGAAGACTACAGTGCAAGGACCAAAAGCCATGGAACGCTGTAGACACCGAGGAGCTAAAAAGCTAAAAAGCGCCCCCATTCTGAAGCAGCAACCATCTTGTTGTTTATATAAACTGTGAGTGACCCCAAAGTGCACATAAAGAAACAGAATTGTGGTGCCGTTAAGTCTCAGGAACTGACCTGTCTGTGTTAAAATTAACCAGAACTCACTTAAATTCAAGGGATGGCATTTGTTTTCTAAAGCCATAAAACTACCCTCAGACAGTTAATTAGGACTCTACTGGCATGGGAACCTCTGGTTAGCATCCACTGCCCTGAAGTGTCCCTAATGCCTACTTTATGTCACTGAGATAGCTGATTGCTGTGTTGATGTAAATCTGTGGTCTTTGCCTTTAAAAGCCCTGTCAAAATTCAGCTCAGGGCTCCCTCCTAAGCTCTGCTGTGTGAGGGGGCCCGAGCTGACAGCCCGCCTGAATAAAGCCTTGCTTTTGCATTTCCGAACGTCTTGACTGTCGGTGGTCTCTTGGTGGTCGTCCTGAGACTTGGGTATTATAGCACCAGACAGCAGAGGATTCTCTCTAAGCCCTCGGGGGTGTTCAGCACTGCAGACATCTTAATTTGTGTCATGGCTCCAAGATTCTGAATTACGAGAAAATAAATTTCTGCTGTTTTAACTCCTCCCCCAGCTCCATTGTATTCATTTGTTACAGCAGCCACAGGGAACTAAGAGTTTAATATATATATATATATAAAGAAACTAGAAGACTGGGAGCCTAGCTTAGTGGTAGAGTGCTCACCTAGCATGCACGAAGCCGTGGTACCTCGGTACCACATACTCAGGAAAAGCCATAAGTAGTGCTGTGGCTCAAGTGCTAGCATTGAGCAAAAACTGTCCCTGGACAATGCCCAGGCTCTGAGTTCAAACCCCAGAACTGGCACCAAAAAAAAAAAAAGAGAGATCGGGCTGAGAGTTTGGCCTAGTGGTAGAGTGCTTGCCTAGCGTGCACAAAGACCCGGGTTCAATTCCTCAGCATAGAAAAAAGTTGGAAGTGGTGCTGAGGCTCAAATGATAGAGCTCTAGCCTTGAGAAAGTCCAAGGACAGTGCTCAGGCCCTGAACTCAAGCCCAGGACTGGCAAAAAAAAAAAAAAAAAGAGAGAGCGTCTGATTTATGCATTTGGCATGTCCTGAACTCAGGTTGATAGGCACAGTGCAGTTTTTTAATTAACAACAATTGCTAACAATTATGGCTTTTCCCACTTGGGAAATGTTACCACTAAAGCCAGACTATTATCAGAACCTAAGGTTAAGGGCAAGCTAAATGGGGTATAACTTTGTGTAGTAGTATTTTTACAACTGGCTGTTTTCTGGCCAGCAGGACCACTGCACTCCAATTAAAAACAACAAAAGGTGGGCAAGAGACATTGTTTGTTTTGTTTTTTTTGCCAGTCCTGGGCCTTGAACTCAGGGCCTGGGCACTGTCCTTGGGCTTTCTCAAGTCTAGAGCTCTACCATTTGAGTCACAGCACCATTTCTGGCTTTTTCTATGTATGTGGTACCATGGAATCGTACCTGGGTCTTCATGTTGCTAGGCAGGCACTCTACCACTAGGCTAAACTCCCGGCCCTCATGCCTGTAATCTTAGCTATTTGGGGGCTGAGATCTGAGGATCCTGGTTCAAAGCGGCCTGGTTTTTGTTTTTGGCTTGAACTCAGCCTGTACATCTGTCCTTCAGCTCAAGGCTACCACCCTACCTCTGGGCCTAGGCATTGTCCCTGTGCTCTTCAGCTCAAGGCTACCACCCTACCCTGGAGCCAAGCCCCACTTCTTGTTTTCTAGAGGTTAATTGGTGATAAGAGTCTCCTGGGCTGGCTTTGAACCTTGATCCTCAGATCTCAGCCTCAGGTCCTAGCCTGAGTAGCTAGGATTACAGGCGTGAGCCACGTGCCCAGCTAAAAAGTCTGCAAGACTCTTATCTCCAATTAATCACCAGAAAACTGGAAGTGGAACTGAGGCTCTAGGAATAGTGCAGTAGCCTTGAGCTAAAGAGCTCAGGGACAACACCCAGGCCAGAATTCGTGTTCCATAACTGACAAATCAAATAAATAAATAAATCCAAAAGGAGGGCCAGGAGAGTGGCCTAGTAGTAGAGTGCTTGAAGCCCTGGGTTTGATTCCTCAGTACCACATACACAGAAAAAGCGGGAGTGGTACTATGTCTTACTTGGTAGAGGGCTAGCCTTGAGAAATCTCAAGGACAGGAATTTGGGGCTGAGAGTTTGACCTAGAGGTAGAGTGCTTGCCTAGCATGCATGAAGACCTGAGTTGAATTCTCGCTAACACATACATAGAAAAAAAGCAGATAGTGGTCAAGTGATCAAGTGGTAGCCTTGAGAAAGTCCAAGGACAGTGCTCAGGCCCTGAGTTCAAGCCCCAAGGCTGGCACACACACACACAAAAAACCCCGCCAAAGCCCAGGAGTTTAGCCTAGCAGTAGAGTACTTGCCTAACATGCACAAAGACCTGGGTTTGATTCCTCAGTACCACATACATAGAAAAAAACAGGAAGTGGTGCTGTGGCTCAAGTGGTAGAGTTCTAGCCTTGAGAAAGCCCATGGACAGTGCTCAGGCCCTGAGTTCAGTCCCCAGGACTGGCACAAAAATCAAAAAAATAAAAAATGCCAAAAAGCTACAACAATGAAAAACCCACACACACCAGAAAAACTGAGTGTAGTTGCAGTGGTAGAGCCTCGGAGAGGCTGGGTGCAAACTGGAAGAGGGAGATGTTCTGTACAAACATCACAGCATTTAGGTTTGAGGTCAGCCTGGGCAGGAAAGTTTAGGAGATTCCTGTGTGTGTGTGTGTGTGTGTGTGTGTGTGTGTGATGGGGCTTGAATTTGGCTTGGCAGCCGTCCCTGAGCTCTTCAGCTCAAGGCTATCACCCTACCCTTGTGCCAAATCCCAATTCCTGTTTTCTAGAAGTTAATTGGAGCTAAGAGTCTCAGGTCTTTTAGTGCCTACGCTGGCTTTGAACCTTGATCCTCAGATCTCAGCTCCCAGAGTAGTTAGGATTATAGGTGTGAGCCACCGTGTCTGGCTAATTCATCCATTTTAGTGCTGTAATTGCTTCATCATTAGTTTGATACCCAGGGAGCTCTTACAGACATGTCCCATTACTTTTATATACCCATGTCTCCTGGCTCAACAGATGTGCCCTGGTGACTGAAGCAGAGCAAAGGCCCTGAGGCAGGAATGAGCTCTGGCCTTCTGGCAAACAGTAAGAAAGGCAGTGTTTGTAATGGGTAAGTACCAGATGGAGACAGCTAATGCCTCGTAAGGCTGCCTTGCTGTGAGAATTTCCAACTCGGGGCCAGGAATGTGGCGTAGTGGTAGAGTGCTTGCCTAGCACACATGAAGCCCAGAGTTCTATTCCTCAGTACTACATAAAGAAAAAGCCAGAAGTGGTGCTGTGGCTCAAGTGGTAGAGCACCAGCCTTGAGTTAGCCCAAGGACAGTGCCCAGGCCCTCAGTTCAATCTCCAGGACTGGTTTAAAAAAAAAAAAATCCTGTCCTTTCAGCTGTGTGAATTTGTGGGGGTCCCCGAAGACAAGGGACCTCCTCTAATGAGTCCTCACAGAGGATGGATGTGGCTGGATACTTTCCCAAAGGTACATAGCTACTGAGTGCGCAGAGGCTGCACAGCTGCACCCCATTTTCTGCTTGCTGTTCCCTAAGCAACGCAGGCCCTGCCCAGTCCTGGATGTGCTGTGAATGCATGCAAAGCCCCTGCCCTGCTCCGGTGGCATCCTGGGTTGGTCACTTGCATATCTTGAAAATGTTTTAATTTTACTGTTACAAAGGTGATGCCCCGAGGGGATCCAGCTCCGGAAGTCCAGGTAAAGAGCACATTTCTTTCTGGATACAGTGTGTCAGCCCTTCCCCGGCTCTCTCCCCGCCCACCATGGTAGATTTCATTTCCCACAGTCTCCAGGGAGTACCGCGGCTGCCTCCGCTCAGCCTGTCCCACCATTTCTGCAGCCCCTCTCTTGTCTTATCCTGAACCCAATTCCACAACAGCACAGCGCAACCCCCAACCCCCTCCTCCCCCACAAGCTTCAATCCTCCCCGGCGCTTGCTGACCCAAGGGAGAAACATGCCTGCCAGAACCCCAAACATCTGCACAACTTTCTGCCAGGCAGGGGTGGGAGGTGGGTTTTGGGGGGCACAGGGGAAGGGGGTACAGAGCCCCCAACCGCAGAGGCGTAAACGCTGTCACTGGCCTTGAGGCCACCCTAGTTTCCCCCTCTACCCTGCTCCCAGCCCCCCCCTGCTGTTTGATTCGGTCCGTTCCCCCCCCACCCTCGGGGCTGAAAAGAGGTCGTGGTCCCTTTAAGGCCCGCCCCTCCCTCCCCCAAAACTTCCCAGTGTCTGTTCTTTCGGATCCCGGACGCCCGGCCAGGCTCGCCGCCGAGCTGGTAGGGGGCTGGGTCGGGGGTGGGCAGGCGGGGTGGGGAGGGGAGCCGGGGAGGGGGGGGTGTCTCGGGATGGGTGGCCCCCCCCCGGGAGGACCCGCCCGGCGGGAAGGGGCAGCGGGTGCGGGGCGCGGACGGCCACCGGCGAGGGCGCGCGCGGTGGAGGGGTGCGGCCCGCGACGTGCGGCGCCGGGCGGGTCCCGCCGCGCTTCGTCCGCGCGCCGGCGCGAGGGGCGTCCGGGCTGGGCGCGGGGGCGGGGCGGGGCCCCCCCTTTCCTCCTCCCCTCCCCCCACCGCATTCCGCTGACGTCAGGACGCGGAGGCCCCGCCCCCTGTCCGCGTCACGTGACGCAAAGCCTGCCATCCTCCCCCCCCCCCCTCGCTGTGACATGCCCCTTTGGCTTTGGGGGGTGGGGGTGCGTGGGGATGGGGGTGGTGGGGCCGGAGCTTCACCTGCGCTCCTGGGTGTGACTTTTCTGGTTCCCAGCAGACACTTTCTCCTGCAAAACTTTTCTCTCCCCCCCCCCCCGTCTCCTCCACCCCGTCCTCCCGATCGGCGCTGGGCTTGTTCACTTCCATTTCAAACTTAGTTGCGGGGAGAACCCCCCCACCACGGGGGTTCGAGTCCACACCCCGTGGGAGAGGTCGTTGAGCACCCTCCAGGGGTGCCAGCCGCCCTTCCCGCGGCTCTGGATGGCTCTCTTGCCTGGTTTTCCTTTGTGAGTTGTTCGGGATCGAACCCTGGGCCCTGGAGCGCCCCAGGCAAACGTTCTGCGTAAAACTCCGAAGTGCCTTGTGCCTCCCTAGAGGCAGCCCCCAAACAGCTTCAAAGACTAGGTCTGGGGTCGGGACCTCTTATCCCCGCCCCTAGTAGGGCAGGGCTGGAGCGTCTGAGCGATGCCGCCCCTCTGGGGGTCCGGCCCGGCTCTGGCTCCCTCGTCTGCCCCTCGGAGGCCAGGGCGGGCACGCCCGAAGCGCTGGCCTGAGTTTCGGGGTCGGGGGCTAGTGGGGGCGGAGGAGGCCTAGCCAAGGGATCTGGAGTGGTAAGGGAACCTGGGAAGGGTCTCTACTTGGGCAAAGGACTGAAATGATTTGTTGTGGCTGAAATGTTTGAGGCGGGGTGCACAAATGATGCCTGCGAGGCGGCGCGGTTGGAAGACAGTCGGCAGACGGGAATGGCAAGGGTCAGGGTGTGTGTGTGTGTGTGTGATGGTGAGCCTCCGGCCTTGGAAAAGTTGGAGGTGGAGTAAGGAAGGGTGCTTCGATGGGGGACACAGCTCGGGAAAGTGACGGGTCTCGGTGTAGACTTCCGGCGATGCTAACCGCCCGCCCTCAAAGCCGCGCTGGGGGGGGGTCGGCCCTTACATGTGTGTCCCGCCTCCGAGGACCCTTCAGAAAGACACTGGAGCGTGCGCCCACCTTGGATCCCTTTCCAAAGGGCGCCGTCGGGCTCCCCTTTTTTACCCAATTAGAGACCATGATGAGTCCCACCCTCTGGGGAGAGGATACCCTTCCCACTCCCCATTGGACACCTCGGTGGTGACGCAGAAGATGGGCGTCTGCAGTGACCACTGCGGAGAGGGAGAGAAGGGAAGGCCTTTCTTGTCTCGTCGCGAAGTGGCGCGGGAAGGTGGTGTTCTGACTGGGGGACCGAAGACCTCCAGTTTGACGGATTAGCCAGAAAACCAACGAAAGTGGGGAAGAAGGCGGAGCCTCTCGGGCTTTTGGGAACGCGGCTTCTGGGAGACGCTCCTAGGGAGGCCGGGCAATGGCAGAAATCTGACCTATCAAATTGGCGTTTATTTTAAGGCGGCGGGATTGGGCAAATGACTGGCAGGAGGCGCTCGCCTATAAGAAGTGTTTCAGACAAATGAGGGCGGGCCCTTGCGCAGAAGGGCATGGGCAACACCCAATAGGCGCGCAAGGCGTGGAGCGGCTTCCCCTCCCCCCACGGCAGGGTTAGTGGCTCCCCCTATCGGGTGGGGGCGGCGAGTGACGGGCGTGTCCCTCCCCCAATGAGAGGCGGGGGGAGGCGGGTTCTGCGCCGCCATGTCGCGGAGGCTGCTGCCCCGGGCGGAGAAGCGGCGTCGGCGGTTGGAGCAGAGGCAGCAGCCGGACGAGCAGCTGAGACGGTCGGGAGCGATGGTGAAGATGGCGGCGGCGGGTGGCGGCGGTGGCGGCGGCCGCTACTACGGCGGCGGCAGTGAGGGCGGCCGGGCCCCTAAACGGCTTAAGACTGAAAACGCCGGTGACCAGCACGGAGGCGGTGGTGGCGGTGGAGCTGGGGGAGCGGGCGGCGGCGGCGGGGTAAGGCCAGGGCTGTAGTTATTGGGAAGGGAGGAAAAAGAAAAATCTCGTACTTTTGTATTTATCTTTTTTTTTTTTTAAAGGGGGCCTCTGCGCACGCGCCCAGGCCTTGCGCCGTGGACGGGGTTGGGGGAGGGGCAGGCGTTGGGCAAACGGCCGGGTTTGCGCGAGGACAGGCGCCTGCGCATGCGCGCCATCCTGAGCCGGGGGTGGAGGGGGTGGAGGAAACGGTTCTCGCCGCTGGGAGCTCATTGCGCAGGCGCGGCGGGCTGGCGTGGGGGCCGGGCCTTTTTTTTCCCCCCCTTTATCATCGTCTTTGGCGTTGACCGCGTGCGCAGGCGCGGCCTTCCAGTCTGGCCTCGTGGGCCCATGGTTGGGGAAGGTCACCGCGTGAGCGGGAACGAGTTAAGTGGGTGGCCTGGCAGAGTCAGGATTGGTGTCCGGTTGCTGTTGAGTCTCAGTAGTGTCAAGTCGCGACTTGCTGAGAATGTGATCTCCCCCCGAAAAAAAGAAATCACGCGTCCCCATTATTCGTGGGCATGAGGGGGGAAACGGTCCCGCCGTGTAGGCATGGAGCCAAGGGTTGAGGCCGTCACGCCATTACTTCGGGGTTCCGGGGACGAGAGGTGGGATCACCCGTTTCCGGATTCTCGGTTCCCTGGTTGGAGAAAGTTGATAATGGGGTTAGATGACAGCTTGATGGAGGCCTGTCTGAGAGAGGGGAAGCGTTAGGTCTAGGGCAAGTGTCTGGTTCCTACACCGTGGGAGGCGGAAATGGGGTGAAACTTTAAGTCCTGTCGCTAAAAGGCCGGAAGGGGGATGGGATTGGAAGACCACAGCGCTGGAGGCTGAGTCCCAGAGCTGGTAATTAGCTTTCAGTGGTTTGTGTGGCTCTCCCTGATAGAGACTCCAGTGGGCTCCTCCTGCCCGCTGATTGTTAGACAGGAGGCCTGCAGACTCCAGGAGAAGGGGAGGGAAAAGCCACTTGATTTTCCTCGTGAATCCCTGAGGTTTCTCTGAGTGGAAAGTTACTATCTTCCTCCGCTCTCCCCCCCCCCCAGCAGCTGTTTTGTCTCTTAGTGGTATATGTATGAATTTATGTTTCTGAAAGAGCTGCTTAAGTGTGGAAACTCATAATAGTAATGATGGCAGAAGGTCACCTGGCTGCTACAGTTTCTGAGGTATATGCTGCTTTGGGGTGTGATCAAAGGGGTTCCTTGCCTAAATGGATGATGCCTAAATGGTTGATGTTGGCTTGCTCAAGTAGAGAAAGGGCAGGGAGGTTGAGGTATATACATAATGCATGTGTGGGCCCTTTCTACACAGGTTCCCCTTTCACGCCAAGCCACTCTTGCCCATGTTCCTTTTTTTTTTTTTTTTTTTTTGGCCGGTCCTGGGGCTTGAACTCAGGGCCTGGGCACTGTCCCTGACCTTTTGCTCAAGGCTAGCATGATGCTACTTTAGCCACAGCACCACATTCCACCTTTTTCTGTGCATGTGGTACTGAGGAATCAAACCCAGGGCTTCATGTATGCTGGGTGAGCACTTTACCACTAGGCCAAACTCCAGGCCTTTTTGTTTTGTTTTTGGCCAGTCCTCAGGATTGAACTCAACCTTGGTGCTGTCTTTAAGCTTCTTTTGAGCCACAGTGACACTTCTGACTCTTTATGTGGTAGTGGAGAATCATACTCAGACCTTGATGCTTGTTAGGCAAGCTCTATACCACTGAGTCACATTCCTAGCCTCTCAACATTGATGGAACAGGAGAGATATGGGTTCCATACACTGATGCTGATGCTCCATTTTGCCTTTACAGACAGAAGCCTTTTGGTGAATTGGCTTGGATGGCAGTCCCTTTCTTCCCTGGTCATCCCTGTGGTCTTACCACCTGACTGCATCTCCTGCAGTATTTGAGGCTATTGGCTGCCATCTTGTAAAACAGGAAATGAGGGGGCCTGGAGTTTGGCCTAGTGGTTAAAGTGCTTGCCTAGCATGCATGAAGACCCGGGTTCGATTCCTCGGTACCACATATATAGAAAAAAGCCGGAAGTGGTGCTGAGGCTCAAGTGGTAGAGCTCTAGCCTTGAGAAAATCCAAGGACAGTGCTCAGGCCCTGAGCTCAAGCCCAGGACTGGCAAAAAAAAAAAAACAAAACAAAACAGGAAATGAGATCTTGTTTCTTTCCTTTATCAGGAGAACTACGATGACCCCCACAAAACCCCTGCCTCCCCAGTTGTTCACATCAGGGGCCTGATTGACGGTGTGGTTGAAGCTGACCTTGTGGAGGCCTTGCAGGAATTTGGACCCATCAGGTACACTACTGGTTTAGAGGAGGGAGGTTGGGTGTCCAAAAGCTCTGGCTTTTTTTTCTTCCAGTCCTGGGGCTTGAACTCAGGACACTGTCCTTGGACACTTTTTGCTCAAGGCTAGCCCTCTGCCACTTGAGCCCCAGTGCCACTTTCGGCTTTTTCTGTGTATGTGGTACCGAGGAATTGAACCTAGGGCTTTGTGCATGCTAGGTGAACACGCTACCACTAGGCTAACCTCCCGGCCCAACTCTGACATTCTTTTTTTGGTGGGTCATGGGGCTTGAACTCAGTCTAGGGGCTGTCTCTTAGTTCTTCAGCTCAAGGCTACCACCCTATCCTTGAGCCAAGCCCCACTTCTCATTTTCTAGAGGTTAATTGGAAATAAGAGTCTCAGGTCCTTTTTTGCTGGGCTGGCTTTGAACCTTGATCCTCAGATCTCAGCCTCCTGAGTAGCTAGGATTACAGACAAGAGCCACCATGTCCAGCTCCAGCTTTGGCACTTATGTGACAATGGAATCCCGTTGAAATTGTCCCATTGGGCTCTGCAGGCCTTCCTTTGGCTCCACTCATGGCCTTTGAACTTTGGTTCTATGTTTTTTTTTTTTTTTTTTTCTCATTGCCTCATAGTTGGTTTGTAATCTTTTAGCAAATACTTGTTACTTGTTAAATATGTGGCAGGTGCTGAATGTGTTGAATACAAAAGTGCCTCTCCCAGAAAGGCACCCAGCCAGCCAGATTAGAGCTGTGATAGGGTGAGCTGAAGGGGCTGTTGGAGACATCTGGGAGGTCACCAGAGGAATTCAGAGTCTGGGGGGAGGAGTCATTCATTGCACCAGAAACTGCTGAGGATTCGCTTACATCCCAGAGGGGACTGAACCTGTGTTCTCTCCACCAGCTATGTGGTGGTGATGCCTAAGAAGAGACAAGCGCTGGTGGAATTTGAAGACGTGTTGGGGGCTTGCAATGCAGTGAACTACGCAGCCGACAACCAGATCTACATTGCTGGTCATCCAGCTTTTGTCAATTACTCTACCAGCCAGAAGATCTCCCGCCCTGGGGATTCAGATGATTCCCGGAGCGTTAACAGCGTGCTTTTATTTACCATCCTGAACCCCATCTATTCCATAACCACGGTGCGTGCTGGGCACTCCTAGAGACTTCTGTGAGGTTTCCTCCCTTCTCGCCCTTCCTCTTGCCAGACTGACCTTCCAGGGCCCCTCACCTTGCCTGTCTTTGCTTCTACAGGATGTTCTTTACACTATCTGTAATCCTTGTGGCCCTGTCCAGCGAATTGTTATTTTCCGGAAGAATGGCGTCCAGGCCATGGTGGAATATCCTTTACTGGGGAATGTGTACTTGGGGTGAGACTCCCAGAGCAGTGGACATTTATTTGTCTGTTGAGTGGATATCTTCCTGGAGTCTGCAGTCCAGGGCAGATGAGGTGTGGGCAGCAGGTGCATATTGTGAACAGTTGGGAGAGGAAGAAGGTGCCAAGGGACTGTTCCGGGAAGGGAGTATGAAAGGGGTCTGGGCAGGTCCCCAAGGAGGTGCTGTCCTGTTGCCATGCAGAGGTGGAGCCGGCTGGTTTCCAGGTTAGGCCAGGATGGCACCTGCAGTGGTTTAATGAAAATGAGCCTAGGTAACCTCAGGACTGAGAATGATCTGGCGAAAGTTGGGATGGGGCGGGCGGAGGCGTCGCTGCACAGAGCACCGTGGGCTGCTGCCCTTTGACCTGGGTTGCAAAGGGTGTGATTTGGTGACGTTTTGGAGATAGGGTGACAAGGAGCAACTGGACTGAAGAAGCTGCCTTGGCTTGGGGTGGTGGTGGGTGCCTCAGCTGGGATGGGGTGTCGATCAGCCTGCCTGCTACCCCTATGCCACAGTCCAGGATGCTGTCCTCCCAGTCCTGTTTGGGACACTTTGAAGCCCTCCGCAAGAGCTATGGTGGAATAGTCCTTAACTTGATTACATTCGACTCTGTGCAAAGTGCACAGCGGGCTAAGGCCTCCCTCAATGGGGCTGACATCTATTCTGGCTGTTGTACTCTCAAGATTGAATATGCGAAGGTAGGTGTGGGGAGTAACTACCCTTCTGCCCTTGTTGGCCTCTGGGTGAGACAGATGGCTGGGATCTCAGACTGTGCCTTGTCCTTGCAGCCAACACGCTTGAATGTATTCAAGAATGATCAGGATACTTGGGACTACACAAACCCCAACCTCAGTGGACAAGGTAATCCTGTTGGCCACTTTGCCTTGCCTTCACCTGACTAGTGTACCTTGTAGGTGTGGGTTATGTAATGCCATTGGACTCCTGTGGACCCAGGAAAGTGGGGGAATGAGGGTCCTTCGTGCGTCCTGTAGCCTGGGAATCTGTGAGGCTGCTGAGTGTCCTGAGTGAGGCTGAGACGTGGGCAGGGTGCAAGAGGTCTCGTTGAGGACGAGGCATGGTCTAGGCTTAGAAAAGCAGCTACCAACTGAGTTGGGCTGTGCTCTTCCATTTGAACCACACCTCCCCTTCTGGTGTTTTAGTGGTTAATTGGAAATTAGAGTCTCACTTTTTTGCCTGGACTCGCTTCAAACCATGATCCTCAGGTCTCTGCCTCCGAGTAGGATTGTAGGTGTGAGCTACCAGCGCCTGGCTGTGCTGTTTTCTTTAAGTGGACTTTGGTCAGGGCCAGGCCACTGACTTCATCCCCATTGGGCCAGGAATAATCCTTACCTCCTGCTGGGATCTTGGAGCTGAGCCAGTGAGTAAGCTGGCCCGGTAGAAGCTAGGTGCTGGGACTGGCCAGGTGGCCATGTCTCACCTCCTTTGTAGAGGACACTCAGCATCTCTACAGGGGCCCAATGGACAGCCCTGTCCAGGTGTCTGTCAGGAATGGTGGGAGACGGGAGGTGGGTTTTTTTTTTCTTTTTTTTTTTTTAAAGAAAAAAAACAGCGGCACCCCCTCTGAAAATCAGCAAGACTGCCTATCCTTGGTCTGACACGTCGACTAGGCCAGGGACTGGGGGAGGAGGTTGGTCGCTGACATCACAGAGGCTCTGGGAGGCCAGGGGCCCTCAGGCCTGGGCAGGCCCGGCTTGCTCACCTTTGAAGCTGGGAAGCAGTGGCAGGGTGGGCTAGACTCTGTCCCTGGACCCTCAAAGTGGTGGAGCCCTGTGGGCCTGACTCGCTCCCTGCAGAGGTCAGAGGCCAATTGACCAAGTGAATGTACCAGAGCGGGCAATGGCATTACATGACTGCTAACAGAAACACGGCAAGCAACCATTTCTTCTCCAAGGAACATAAGTAGAAGATGTGCAGAGCGGCAGGGGCTAGTGGCAGGGGCTGGCTGTGCATTGTTTTTCATGCCTCTCAGCTTTGGCCGCCCCAAGGCTGGGGCCCCCAAACAAGGGCTGGTGAGGTAACCTGGAGTGAGGGCAGTGCTTCGCCGCCCTCAGGAACCAGACTTCAGCGGCTCTGCCTCTGCACACGCTCACCAACACACAGGGTAGAAACCACTAGCGCTTCCTGGACAGCAGGACACGCAGCCGCACCACGACCCCAGAAACAGCCGCAGCCTTGAGCTCACTACATCAAGAACACCACACCGCGCTCCAACGAACAGCTCCAAGCACAGAGACAGAGGCAGACAGAGATAAAGAAAGAGACGCAACATGGCAGCAGACACTGCTTTTTACTAAACATTAAAGTCAAAATCCAAGCAGACTCGAGCCCGAGAATGTACACAGAAGTAGGAAACACAGAACAGCTCTCCCAGCCAGCCAGCCAGCGGTGCTGTTTTCGGAGAACGATTCATAGACTGCAGTAGATTGATTCCATGGGCCTCCAAGACAATAGGATCCTCTCCATTCCTCGCCACGTGGGTTTGTGTTTAAGTCCTTTGGTTTGGGGAGGGCCTTTTGCTATTTTTATTTTTTCTGCAGTCACCGGCTGCCAACACAATCTGCACCAACTGGAGATCAGAAACAAAAACCTTAAAACCACCACAGCAACAACAAAAAACTAAAAACCAGATCTTAAAAAACCAGACAGCCAAACAGCTCAGAGGCACACAGTTACCTGCTGGCGGGTAACCCGGCGCGCTCCCAAGGCCAAAAGCGCGCGCCTGGTGGGGCCACTGGCACACTCCATACCAGGAGACACGCACACGGAGCCTACACAGCCAGAAGCACCACCGCACTGCAGCACACACGTGAGGAGGTGACAACACGGAGGGACACAACCCACTGCATACACCTTTATTTGCACTTTCTGACATCTTCCCATCTTCCGAGGACAGAACATCTGTGAGCCAATCAATTTTGATTTAATCACAGCATTGACTTTTAAAGCAATTCTTAAAAAAAAAAAAAATGTAGCGGATGTGTACTGTAACTTGTATTTATGACTGTAAAACCATGTGTGCAGGGTCGCAGTGTATGTTTGATGGGACGCCATCTTTCAGAACTGTGCTAACTCACTGTTGAAGCGTCCAATGGTAAGAGAAAATAAGATTTGCTTTTTTGTGACAAATGGACATTGTACTCTGTACTTCTGCTGTAAGTAGCCCTTTTCCATCTTTGTAATGACACATTTGTTGAAAACCCAACCCAGGCAAGGGCCGAGGTTGTGAGCCCTGGGTTTGGGAGTCAGCCAGACCTGGGTTTAAGTCCTGGCCCAGCTGCTGACTTTGCTTTCTGACATTGGGTCAAAGTGTCTTTTAACTGCTCAGTTAAAAGGTAACTTCTCAGTTTTCCTCTCTGTACAATGGGCTGGTCGCACGGTACTTGCTACCTACCTCATAGGGTTGTTGTGAGGAATTAATTCCGAAGCTGCTGTCTGTAATGTGTGTCCCCACGTCTGCCGCCTGAGCTGGCGGGGGGCTGGAGTTGGGTGCAAGGTGCGGTGGGGTGTGGAGGGGGAGGCCGGCGCCATTGTTGGGTCTGAGAACTCTGATGCCTCCTGTAAACGTTGTCCACACCGCTGTGTGGCCTGCTCCTCCTCCTCCTGTCTCCTCGGGCTGGGTGGGACTTGAGGGATGGGGGGGCAGCCTGGGCCCCTAGTTAGGGGGCTCCGAAGTTGGGGCTTTGGAGGCCGCATTTTACCCTGTGTCTGTGTCCTGGCTTAAGCCCCGGCTCTGATCCTCTTCTCCCTTCACCGGGAATTGACATGGCGGGTCAGCTCAGTGGCTGCTGGCAGGTCTCTAGAAGGCCTGCTGCTGCTGGGCGCTCCTGCCCACATGGAAGCCATCCTCCACCGTGTGAGCTGGGAGGGAGCCTGGGCTTCATGCCCACCGCAGCAAGTGCGAGGGCGCCCGTCCCCACGGCCCTCGCTTGCTTGTAAGAAGGGCCTGCAGCGGCTCCAGGAGCTGAGTCACCGCCGGGCCTCCAGTCAGGAGGGAGGGGCTCGTCTTCAGGTTCAGCCCTAACTCTTCTCTGTGTCTACAGGTGACCCTGGCAGTAACCCCAACAAACGCCAGAGGCAGCCCCCTCTTCTGGGAGATCACCCCGCAGAATATGGTGAGGGCAGGGGGTTCCCCTCCGTGGACTCCCGTGGCACCTGTGCCCCTGCCCGCCGCCCGCCGCGCAAATTCTCACCCGCCCTCCCTCTCTTTCCTTCCCACCCCCCAGGAGGGCCCCACGGTGGGTACCACAGCCATTACCATGATGAGGGCTACGGGCCCCCCCCACCTCACTACGAAGGGAGAAGGATGGGCCCACCTGTGGGGGGTCACCGTCGGGGCCCAAGTCGCTACGGCCCCCAGTATGGGCACCCCCCACCCCCTCCCCCACCACCCGAGTATGGCCCCCACGCCGACAGCCCTGTGCTCATGGTCTATGGCTTGGATCAGTCTAAGATGAACTGTGATCGAGTCTTCAATGTCTTCTGCTTGTATGGCAATGTGGAGAAGGTGAGCCCCCGCGGGGTGAGGCGATGCACGTGGGGGCGGGGCGCGAGAGCCCAGGCACCCATACACACTGAGCATTTACCACGGGGCCACTTAGTGTCACATATGAAGGCTTGGCACTGTGTGAGTTAAAGCATGCTTGTTAAAAAGACCATCCTGGGGCCTGGAGTTTGACTCCTAGTAGTGGAGTGCTTGCTTACCTAGCATGCACGAAGACCCAGGTTCAATACCTCGTACTACATAGAAGAAGCCAGAAGTGATGCTGTAGTTCAGGTTGTAGAGCTCTAGCCTTGAGAAAGCCCAAGGACAGTGCTCAGGCCCTGTCTTGAAGCACCAGGACTGGCAAAATATAATAATAATAAATTAAAAGACCACTTTGGATGGGGAGTTTGGCTTAGTGGTGGAGGGCTTGCCTAACAGGCATGAAGACTCAGGTTCCATTCCTTGGTACCACATAGAAAGGCCAGAAGTGGTGTGGTGGTTCAAGTAGAAGTCCATTGTGTAAGGAAACTCCAGGCAGTCCTGAGGCTTTCTTTTTTGGGGGGGAAGGGAAGGTTGGTTGGTCATAGGGCTTGAACTCTGGGCCTGGGTGCTATCCCTGAGCTTTTTTTCAGCTCAAGGCTACTGACTACCCCTGGAGCCACAGCGCCACTTGCAGTCTTCTAGTAGTTTATTGGAGATGAGTCTTACGGTCTTTAGTTCCTGGGCTGGCTTTGAACTGTAATCCTCAGGTTTCAGCCTCCTGAGTAGCCAGGATTATAGGTGTGAGGTATCAGTGCCTGGCCATATAGAGCTTATTTCTGGCTCAGATCATGATCCATGTCTTATATATCTGGAATTACCAGTGTAGATCATCACCTTTCCCCTATGCCACACCCCCAACTTTGTTGAGATGGAATCTTTCTCAGCTGGACTTGAACCTCAATTCTCTGGCTCCAAGCTAGTGGAGGCATGGGTGTGGGCCATGTCTGCAGGTCAGTGGAGGCCCTGTGTCCTTATGGGACACTGGGCCCTTGCTGGCCTGGTAGGGTTCGGCTTCCATCTGTCTCTTCTGGTCTTCTAGTACTTAACTTGTAGAGTGTATGTATGTTAGCAAGCCTGTTAAAGGCATTTTACACATAGGAACTTGAGTCATTTTGTTCACCTTTGTGAGACAGGAAAGGAAGGATGGCTGTGACAGAGCATGCTCGCACTGCTCAGAATTGCACTCTGGTCTTGCAGTGCTTTTGTGCAGCAGAGTCAGAGCTGCGCCTGTAGCCTTCATGGCTCTGTGAGAGTGAGGGCCTAGCCGTCACCTTGGGGTGCAGTGAAAAAGAACACTAGAGCGTGGGCCTGCAGGTCTTTGGGGTGTGTTTCTGACTCCATGTGGACAGGGGAAAAGGTGAAACCCAGAGCCAGAGTAGCCTGGCAGCGTGGCATTGGTGCTGAGGGTGGCTTCTTTCTCCAGGTAAAGTTCATGAAAAGCAAGCCAGGGGCCGCCATGGTGGAGATGGCTGATGGCTATGCTGTGGACCGAGCTATAACTCACCTCAACAACAACTTCATGTTCGGGCAGAAGATGAACGTCTGGTGGGTGCTGTCTGGACCAGGGAGGGTTGGAGGCAGCTCCGGAGAGGCGGGTGGGGTGCGGCAGGGCCAGCGGCTCCCCAAGTGGAAAGGTGGGACGGTGCAGTGTCCTCTGAGCTGTGGAAAAAAAGTGGGTCAGCCTTACTCAGCTGTGGAGCCGATCCAAGAGACCCACAGTGTTGACAGGCATGGAGCCAACAGCGCCTGTGTTAGGCCTTGAGGACAACTTGGGATCTGACCAAGGCGCAACTTTGCTTTCCAGTGTCTCCAAGCAGCCAGCCATTATGCCCGGCCAGTCCTACGGGCTAGAAGATGGGTCATCCAGTTACAAAGACTTCAGCGAGTCCAGAAACAATCGCTTCTCCACCCCAGAGCAGGCGGCCAAGAACCGCATCCAGCACCCAAGCAACGTGCTGCACTTCTTCAACGCCCCCCTGGAGGTTACCGAGGAGAATTTCTTTGAGGTGGGTGCCCTGGTGGCCTCTCATTGTGTCCACTAACTAACGTCCAACCTGCACTCCCTTTCCACATTGGTTACCGGGGTCCCTCCCTGCTTACTGGAATCAGGGTGAGAGAGGGAATCCTTTGAGTTCCCATGCTCCTGTACTGGGCCCTCGGCCACAGAAACTTAGGAGTCTGTGCGGTTCTGGGTGCATTCTGGTAGGGAGGCAGCTGGGTGGGACAGGCAGGAAGTAGAGAAGGCAGGGCTGCGCTTCCGGCCTCCCTCCCTCACATTGCCCTGAAGGTGGGCACACAGCTCTGAGCCAGCACATCCCTGTGGGCTGCTGAGGATGGCAGGTTGGATCACGAAGGTCCCTGTTCCTAAAGCCAGCAGTCAGCCACACGGGCCACGCCTGCCCGATCTCCTGTTGCCTGGGCTCTTGTTTCTGAATTCCTTCACCATCTGTTTCTGCTGCAGATATGCGACGAGCTAGGAGTGAAGCGGCCAACTTCTGTAAAAGTATTCTCAGGCAAAAGTGAGTCTCCAGCGTGCTTTCCTCCTGTCCTTACTGACCAAAGGCAGCCGCCTGGTGCCTGCTGTTCATTCTGCTCTTCATCCTGACACCTTGCTGTCTCTTTCCTATCCGTTCAGGTGAGCGCAGCTCTTCTGGGCTGCTCGAGTGGGAATCCAAGAGCGATGCCCTGGAGACTCTGGGCTTCCTGAACCATTACCAGATGAAAAACCCGAGTGAGTATCTGTGTGTCCTGCACTCATTCCCCTGGTGGCCTGCCTGGTTGGCTGGCTTCAGTCCCAGGCCATCTTTGCCCTCAAGATACAGGACCCAGGAGATTTCCTTCCCGTCGCAGGAGCGGGCAGGCAAGCTGGTCTCCAGGAGAGCTTGTCTGCTGCTGTTCCTCCTGGGAGGCCAGCCGGGCTGCCTGCTGCCAGCTTGGGACTTGTTGTGGCTCCTCCTCCTGGGAGCTGCCTCTCTGTCAGCATTGGCCCCAGGGGTGTCTAGAAGTGGGCTCCTCTGTGGGTGGAGGGAGGAAGCACAGGGCTGTCCTGGAAGAGAAAGGCATCGTGGGGCTGGGCTGGGGTCTCCAGAGGGGCTGACCACACCTCTCTGTCCACAGATGGCCCATACCCATACACCCTGAAGCTGTGCTTCTCCACCGCTCAGCACGCCTCCTAATTAGATGCCCACGAAGAACCACCTGAGCAGGAAGCCTTTCTTTTCCCTTTATGATGCCCTTGGGTTTTTGTTTGGTTTATTTCATTTTTGCAAAAGTTCCTGTATTCCTTTTTTAAATGCTAGGTTAGTAGAGGCTTAACCATAATGGAATTGCTGGAAGTCTGGAGGGGGAGGGGAGAGGGGAACTGATATCTCCCAAGATTAACCTTCACTTTTTAAAAATTATTGTCCATGTGATTTTTTTTTCTGTTCATTTGTGCTGCCCATGTACTCTTGGCACATTTCAATAAAATTGTTTGGAAAATAAATGGAGCATTTACTGGCATTTCTGGTTGCAGCTGCTTTCTGTCAACCGCTACAGTTTGCAGACAGGCTAGGACACAAGCCTAGCCGTGAGAGCAGGGACGAAAGCAAACGGGAGCTATGCGAGCAGTGAATAAAGGAGTCATTTTAGGAAAATCCCATGAGTCTGGAGATGTTGAAAGGAGCCAGGCCAGGTATTATGTGGGAAAGGAAATCTGCCGCCCAGGGTTCTCGGACCTCCTATTCGCCCCCACCCCCTGCCTCACACACTCCCTGCCTCAGTCATAGGGCTTGAACTCTGGGCCCGGGTATTGTCCCTGAGCTCTTCAGCTGAATGCTACCGCCCTACCCCTACTCAACCTCCTCAGTAGCTAGGATTACGGGCCTGAGCCCCTATGCCCTGCTTCAAGCCTCGTCTTTTTAAAAAAAAAAAAAAAGCACCAAGAGATACCGCAAAATGGGACCAGGAGTGTGGCCTAGTGGTGGTAGAGTGCTTCCCTAGCAGGCACTAAGCCCTAGGTTCGATTCCTAAGTACCACATATACAGAACCAGCTGGAAGTGGTCCTGTGTGGTTCAAGTGGCAGAGTGCTAGCCTTAAGCAAAAACATCCAAGGACAGTACCCAGGCTCTGAGTTTAAGGGCTAGGATTGGCCAAAACCAACAACAAAAGCACCACAAAATGTAAAAACCTGCATTTCTTTTTTGGTGGGTCATGGGGTTTGAACTCTGGGCCTGGGTGCTGTTCCTGAGCTCTCCATCTCTAGACTACTGCCCTACCCTTCGAGCCACGTCACCATTCTGGCTTCCTGGTGGCTAATTGGAGATAACAGATTCCTGGACTTTCTTAGTGCCCGTGCTTGCTTTGAACTGCAATCCTCAATTCTTGGCCTCCTGAGTAGCTAGGATTACAGGCATGAGCCACCGCGCCCAGCTGAAACCTGAATTTCTTTCTTTTAAGGTTGGTTGGAAATCCCAGAAAGAATTCACTGTGCCATGTTTTCCTTCCTTCAATACTATGTACTGCCTTATCACTGCCTCCCTCCACTGCCATAATTAGCTGATTGTGTCATGATTTACTTAACCTTGGACTGAATGCCATTTCTAGCTCTTTTACTGCAAACAGTGTAACACTCCTTAATGCAAATATCAAAGACACTTTCTGATACCAGTTGTGAAGTTGACTGCCCATGGGAGTTGCTGGGTGAATGTGAGTTTTGGGTTCCTGATAGCCCATCCACCAGGCTCCTTGGCAGCTCAGGTTTCATTCTGGGATCCCACTGGGTCCTGCCTCCACATCTGGTTACATAAGGAAGACATCTTTATGCCAGAAGGTCCCCAGCTCCCTAACCTTTCCTTGTCCTCTGGCTTCCTCCTGCATATGGTTTCCAGCTGGTTCCAACTTTGAAAGAGCCGTCCCTTAGTTAAAAGACCTGTGATCCCAGTGGATCTGGGATCTCAGTGGATCTGTTCATCGTTGGTTAAGCTCCTTAAGGAGGTAACTTTACAAGCAATTCTTCTGCTCTTGGGTAATCCTTTTTATCCAAGGGCTGTTGCTTCCTGAACTCGATATTTTAAAAGAAGACTAAGCCGGGCGCCGGTGGCTCAGGAGGCTGAGACCTGAGGACCCACCAGAAAACCAAGAGTGGTGCAGTGGCTGCTGGGGCAGAGCCTGGCCGGAACGGAAGAGCGCAGGCCCGGGGCCCAGACTTCAGCTCCACTAACTCAATGAAAGCAAGCCAGCAAGCGGTGCCGCCGCAGTGGGGTTGCTAGCTGCTGCGGAGCGGAACTCCACGCCGCGCTGGGAGCGGGCGCGGCGAGCTGCCGACCGGCCCGGGCCCGGGGCCCACTGGGCCAAAGGGGCTCCGTCCGCCCTCAGCGCCCTTCCCCGCGCGCCGCCCGGCTCCCCGCGCCACTTCCGGCTGCCCTCAGTCAAGATGGCGGGCGCCGGCGTCACGGCGGGCGGGGCCGCGGCTCCCGTGCCCGCGCCCAACATGGCGGACGGTTGTCCCGCCCCTCGACTTCCGCCGCTGCCCGCGGGGCGGGGACGGTCCTGGAGGCGGCGGCCATGGCGGCTTCGCGCGCGCTCCCCGGCCTGTTGCGGAGGCGTAAGTCACCCCCTGTCGTCTGGGCTCCGCCGAGGAGAAGCCGCCATTCGGGGTCGGCAGGGGCCCCGGCCTTTAGGCTGCGTCTGTGCAGTCTGGGTCCCGGGCAGCTCGTGGTCCCCGGGCTGGGCGCAGTCCAGGGACCGGGGCCCCGCGGTCCTCGAGCCCGGAGCCCCCGGAGGCCCCCGGCCCGCCCCAGGCCTCCGCCACGCGCGACGGCGCAGCCCGAGGCTCCGCGGCTCCCACGAGCGCGGCCCGCGCCGCACGGAGGCTCGAGCAGGGCACACGCGAGTTCACAGCCGGGCGCGGGCTGCCCAGGAGGCTGAGATCCGAGGACCGAGGATCGAATCCAGCCTGGGCACTGGGACTAAACAACGTGAGCCTCCAGTTAACCTCGAGGAAAGGGGAAGTGGGGCTGAGGCCTCCGGGCTAGGGCGGCAGCCTTGATGAAGAGCTCAGGGACAGCGCCCAGGCCCAGAGTACGGCCATAGCCTTGAGATGAAGAGCCCAGGGACAGTGCCCAGGCCCAGGGGAAGGGCCATAGAATGGAGATGAAGAGCTCAGGGACAGCGCCCAGGCCCAGAGTACGGCCATAGCCTTGAGATGAAGAGCTCAGGGACAGTGCCCAGGCCCAGGGGAAGGGCCATAGCCTTGAGATGAAGAGCTCGGGGACAGTGCCCAGGCCCAGGGTACGTTCATAGCCTTGCGATGAAGAGCTCAGGGACAGTGCCCAGGTGTAGGGTACAGCCATAGCCTTGAGATGAAGAGCACAGGGACAGTGCCCAGGCCTAGGGGTAGGGCCATAGAATGGAGATGAAGAGCTCAGGGACAGTGCCCAGGCCCAGAGTACAAGCCCCATGACCTACCACCAACACCCCTGACTCCCCACCCCCCAAAAGAGCAAGCCATTTACAGAACCAGGATTCAGCCGTGAGCTTAACAGAATATTAGCTCATTTTCAACATTGTCACCAAGGTTCCTAGGACAGCATAATTGCACTCTGGAACTGCAGTTTTCCTTGGTCATAAGTCTCCCCATTTAAGCAAGCATGTAGTTACAGAAGCAGACCTAGTACCAAGACCACATTCCAGACTCTCTCGTTGTTTGGTTTTCCAGCAAGAGCTTGACAGACCTTTCCCAGAACATGCCTCTGTATTTTGCTTGAGTTTTCCCTTTGCGAAGCCCATCGCCTTACCTAGGTTTTCTGTTTCTGGGGTCTCAAAAGAAAAACGGGTAGGGCTTCTTTCCTTAGTTCTCACACCCACTAGGCCCTGGGCTCTGAGGACTTCATGTTGTCCAGGCCAGGTGCCCTGAGACACGTGCATCCTCAAGTTCTTGCAGGTGAGTCCCCATTCTGGGATCTCCAGGGCTCTTCTTCCCCTCTCTCCCCAGGACTGGCAGCACGCACCCAGCTGGGCTTCCACCTCAGCCCTCGCCTCCTGAGCTCCTCCTCACAGGAGGCCTCCAAACCAGCCCCCTCAGAAGCCTCTGACCACAACTATGAGTCCCTGCAGGTGACATCTGCTGGAACACACATCCTCCATGTGCAGCTGAACAGGCCTGACAAGAGGAATGCCATGAACAGGGCCTTCTGGAGGTGCGGACTGCAGATCCTGAGGCCTTCCTGCAGGAGGAGGCAGGGCTGGAGCACCAGGCCTGGGTGGCCTTGGGGCTCAGCTGGACTTGAGGGCAGGGCAGTCCCACTGCTGTGCTCGCTAGCCCTTTCCTCCTTGTCCCTCTGCAGGGAGATGGTGGAATGCTTCAACAAGATAGCCAGGGACCCCAACTGCAGGGCTGTGGTGGTCTCGGGTGCAGGAAAAATGTTCACTGCAGGTACCTTCGCCTCCCCCAGGCTCTCCTGGTCCCCACCGTTTGGCAGTGCTCCTGATTGAGGGTTTTAGGCAGCTCTGACTTAGGCTTTGAGCCTCTTGCTCATTGGTTACTAGGCCTCATTTGAGTCATCCAAACCAGGGGCTGTGGTGGGCGGGCAAGGTGCTGGCCTCACACTGGGGACACAGGTCATCCCCACCATCCCCTCCCCAGAGGTCAGATGGAAACATGAGGACAGAACACTGGACAGGAGCCCTTGAGCCATGCCCTTGGCCTTTCAGAGTCCAGAGCAGGGTCAGCCAACTGTGTCACCATAGCACACAGCTTACCACATAGTCACCAGGCACATGTCTGCCTCTGGGGGTCTGTGACCCTTTCCTCTGCTCTCCAGAGAGGCTCATCCACCATCGTGATGACTCCACTGTCAGCCTTGTTCTTCTGGGAAGTCCCTCAGTGCTCTACTTCACATACTGTATGCTGCCTTCTCACATACCCATTTGCAGCCAGCACACTGGCTGACACCCGTCGTGCCAGCTCCTCCAGAGGCACTGGAGAGGACTGTGGACTGAAACCACCCTTGCCAAAAACTTACTGAGACCCCTTCCCTGCACCCCACGTAACACCACGGCACTAGCAGTGCCCTTGTCTTCTGAGGCCCGTGTTTTCCTACTGCACCTCCCCCCCTTCATTCCTTCAATTATTAAACAGCAGAGGGGCCCTAGCCATGCCAGAACCTCCCTGTACCAGAAAACAGACACAAGAAGCAAGCCAAGCTGGGTTTAGTTGGCTCACGCGTGTCATCCTAGCTACTCAGGAGGCTGAGAAGTAAGGATCTTGCTTTAAGACTATTTTTTTGGGGGGTGGGTCATGGGCCTTGAACTCTGAGCTGTCCCTGAGCTCTACAGCTCAAGGGACTGCCTTACCCTTGGAGCCCCAGCCCTGCTTCCCATTTCCTAGTGGTTAATTGGAGATAAAAGTCTCACGTTCTTTAGTGCCCACGCACTACAGAACCTCCATTCTCACTCCTCAGCCTCCTGAGTAGCTAGGATTTCCAGGTGTGAGCCACCTTGCCCAGCTTCTAAGACATAAGACTCTTATCTCCACTAAGTTACAAAAAAAAGGCGGGGGAGAAGAAGTGGTATTGTGTGTTGTGGCTCAAACTAGTGGAGTGCTAGTCTTGAGTGACAAACCTCAGAAACAGTTCCCAGGCCCTGAGTTCAAGCCCGATCACTGATACACACAAATAGAGAAACAATCCCCCTGAAAACCCTGTGGCCTCCATTTCTAGGCTCTATCCCTTACTGTCAGCGCCCTTCAGACTTGTATTCCATAGCAAGAGCCTGAGAAAGACAGAAGACGGCAGCTTCTCCAGTGACCACATGAAGAGATGAAATTACAGATAAAAGAACAACATGAATTGGGCACAGGAGCACACAACTATAATCCCAGTTATTCAGGAGGAAGAGGCAGGAAAATCCATTCTGCTCCAGCCCTGCAGGCCATCTTGAGATCCCACACCCAGATCAGGGCCATTCCAACCCGACCACTGGGCCTCTGCACCGGCTGTTCTGTCATCTACTCACCTCAGTCCAGATATGTCTATGCCCCTGCCTCTCCTTTGGGTCTCTCACTGAGGACATTAGACAGGACAATCCTCCCCTGCTGACGCCCACATATAGGCACACGCCATGCTCTTCTGTGTAGTTGAGATGGAGTCTCAAGAGGTACCCTAGGCTGGCCTCCAACTCCTGATCCTCCTGCCGCCCCCTCCCCGAGTGCTGGGATTAGAGACCTGTGTCACACTGTTTAGTCTCTGTGTATGTGAGTGTGAGTGAGTGTGTGTGTGTGTGTGTGTGTGTGTGTGTGCGCGCTGGTCATGGGCTTAAACTCAGAGGCCTCTGTTCTGGCTCAGCTTTCTAGCCTGGGGTGGCATGGAGCCAGAACCTATGGTGGTCATCAGATAGGAACAGACAGTGGCAGGCTTAGAACTCAGGGTCCCCCTTGCCTATCCCAGACAGGTTTTCCACCACTGAACCATACTCCAAGCTGGGACAGTCATGCAGAGTGGCCCAGGCCTTGAATCTGAGCACCCAGGAGCCAGAGGTGGAGAGTCAGGAGTTCCAGGCCAGCCAAGGCTACCTAGTGAACCCTATTTCTAAAACACAACACAGGCTGGTGCCAGTGGCTCACAGCTGTAATGACAGATTCTCAGGAGGCTGAGATCTGAGGATGGTGCCTCCAAACCACCTGAGACAGGAAAATCCAGGAGACTCTTATCTCCAGTTAGCCACCAGGAAAACAAGTAATGCTGTGGCGCAATGTGGTAGAGCCTTGAGCTGAAGAGCTCGGGATCAGTGCCCAGACCCAGAGTTCAAGCCCCAGGGCTGAAAAACAACCAGCATGAAAGAAAAGCAATTCAGCTGGGCACCTGGGCTAACACCTGGAATCCTAGCTATGCAGGAGACTCAGATCTGAGGGAGAGGATCACACTCAAAGACGGCCTGAAGGGAGTGTGGTCTAGTGGTGGAGTGCTTGCCTAGCATGCAGGAAGCCCTGGGTTTGATTCCTTGGTGCCACATACATAGAAAAAGCCAGAAGTGGTGCTGTGACACAAGTGGTAGAGCACTAGCCTTGAGAAAGCCCAAAGGACAGTGCTCAGGCCCTGAGTTCAAGGCCCAGGACTGGCCATAGTAAAAGGAAGTTGGAGGAACAAGTTCACTCCATTCTGGACTCCAATCTAGGGAACAACTTGCCAGGGCCAGTGACCATAGAAGCATTTTTCCCTGAATCTGAGTCCTGGCTTGGTGATGGCACGCTAGGAGGCTGGGTGAACAACCCCCCCCCCCCCATGCAGGAATCGACCTCATGGACATGGCTTCAGAGCTGCTGCAGCCGGAGGGGGATGATGCGGCCCGCATCAGCTGGTACCTCCGAGACCTCATCAGGCGCTACCAGAACACCTTCACCGTCATCGAGAAGGTGACTCTGGGGTCTGGGAAGGTGGCTTCCTGGTAGAGGGCTGGCCTAGCCTGCATGACGCCCTCTGTGTGGTTCCTCAGTACCACATACACAGAAAAAGCTGAAGTGGCCCTGTGGCTCAAGTGTAGAGCACTGGCCTAGAGCAAAAAGAGCTTATGGGTAAGGTCCAGGCCCTGAGTTCAAGCCCCAGAACTGGAGGGGGGAAAAGGAAGGGGAGAGAGAGAGGTGGGGGAGAAAAGGTAACTGTGGACAGGAGGGGGGCAGCTCCTCTGCCCACTGTCCTCAGCCCTGACCCCAGCCCTGCCTTCCCTTCTAGTGCCCCAAACCTGTGATCGCCGCCATCCACGGGGGGTGCATTGGTGGAGGTGAGTGTGCCTCCCCCGC
Source organism: Megascapheus bottae (assembly GCF_031878675.1). Classification (NCBI taxonomy): domain Eukaryota; kingdom Metazoa; phylum Chordata; class Mammalia; order Rodentia; family Geomyidae; genus Megascapheus; species Megascapheus bottae. The sequence goes on from NC_143539.1 coordinate 7,161,927, forward strand.
CACCACGGGGGTGGGTGGGAGCTGAGGCCTCCCCTCCCTCAGCCAGGGCCTCCACTCAGCTCTCTGCTGCTGAGCCTGGGTCCCTCCCTGCAGGCACACAGCCGTGACTGGGAGAAGGGCCGGGCTCTCTCCCTCTGCATTGGCCCTGGCCTCTTCCTTCCAGGTGTGGACCTCATCACTGCCTGTGACATCCGCTACTGTGCCCAGGATGCTTTCTTCCAGGTCAAGGTGAGTCACCCTGAGCTCCTGCCTCCTGAACCCCCACAGTGCTAGAGAGAGGCACACGTGCCACCACAGGGGCAGCAAGGGCCGAGGGAGCAACCTGAAGGCTTCATGGCAGAGGAGTCAGCAGTGATCCTTACAAATGAGGCTCAGGAGACAGGCAGGGTGGCTCACACCTGTCATCCCAGCTCTTGGGAGGTGGGGACAGAAGGACTGGTGCTAATCTGGGTCATGAGGCGGGGCCCTGCCTCCCCAAATCAGAGCTGGGCATCTGGCTTAGCAGTATAGCATTTATCTGGCACATGGAGGACACTCGTCCTGTCCCCAGTACCTTGGGAAGAGGGGTGAGGCTGCCATGGAGAAAATCTCCTGCAGGCATCCAGGGAGAGGAGGTTGATGGGGGCAGGTGACTTGGCCAGGGGGACTGTCAGGCCATGCTGGAGATCCAGAGAGACAGGATGCAGCCAGGTGAGGGTGGAATCTGGAAGGAGGAAGAGAGAGGAGGAAAAGGACCGGAAATGGACGCCCCCTGAGAGGTGAGGTCACCATGAAGAACCCACTGTAAAGAACTAGGAGGGGGCAGGGAATCTGGCCTGGTGGTAGAGTGCATGCATGAAGACCTAGGTTTGATTCCTCGGTACCATATACATAGAAAAAGCCAGAGGTGGTGATGTGGCTCAAGTGGCAGAGCCTTGAGAAAGTCCAAGGACAGCCTTTAGGCCCTGAGTTCAAGTCCCAGAAGTAGAAAAGAAAGAAAGAAAGAAGAAAAGAGAGAGAGAGAGAGAGAGAGAGAGAGAGAGAGAGAGAGAGAGAGAGAGAGAGAGAAGGAAGGAAGGAAGGAAGGAAGGAAAGAAAAGAAAGAAATAAGGAGGGGCCGGGAGTTTGGCCTAGTGGTTAAAGTGCTTGCCTAGCATGCATGAAGACCTGGGTTCGATTCCTCGGTACCACATATAGAAAAAAGCCAGAAGTGGTGCTGAGGCTCAAGTGGTAGAGCTCTAGCCTTGAGAAAGTCCAAGGACAGTGCTCAGGCCCTGAGCTCAAGCCCAGGACTGGCAAAAAAAAAAAAAAAAGAAAGAAAGAAATAAGGAAAGAAGGAAGGAAGGAAAAGAAAGAAAGAACGAACTAGGAGGTGGCCGGACACTGGTGACTCATGTCGGTCCTCCTAGCTACTCAGAAGGTTGAAATATGAGGATCACAGTTGGAAACCAGCCTGAGCAGAAAAGTCCATGAGTCTTTTGTCTCCAATTAACAATCATAAAAGCAGCAGTGGTGTGTGGATCAAAGTGGTAGAATGCTAGCCTTGAGGAAAACAGAGCTGGGTGGGAAGTAGGGCAGGAGGTGGCCTAGGGTGCTTACCTGGCATGCCCAAAGCCGTGGGTTCGATTCCTTGGTACCACACATATAGAAAAGGCTGGAAGTGGTCCTGTGGCTCAAGTGGTAGATTGCTAGCCTTGAGAACGTTCAAGGACAGTGCCTAGACCCTGCGTTCAAGCCCAGGACTGACAAAAACCAAAAAGAACCAGAAGGTATCCCAGGGAGAGGAGGCTTCAGGAACTGGCTGGGCCAGCAGTTTAGGGGAGTGGGAGGTGTTTGGAGGGTGCAGAAGCAGCATGTGCCCCCCACACACTGACAGCTCTGCAGAATGGCACCAAGTCCTGGCCTCGAGCTTGAGTGGGGCGCAGTGCTTGCTGGAAGGCAAACAATGACAGCCCCACTGCACTCCAGGAGGTGGACATAGGCCTGGCCGCAGATGTGGGGACGCTGCAGCGGCTGCCCAAGGTCATTGGAAACCAGAGGTGAGAGAGAGGGGGGCAGTGGGGAGGGCAGCGGGGCCTCCCCCATCCCGGCCACAGGGTGTCCTGATGTGCCCTCTCTCTGTCCTCAAGCCTGGTCAACGAGCTGGCCTTCACTGCCCGCAAGATGATGGCGGACGAGGCCCTGAGCAGTGGACTGGTCAGGTAGTGGGGGCTGAGAGAAGGCGAGCACGAAGAATGGGGCTGGGGGCGGAGGCTGAGGACAAGGAGGGCAGGGCCAGGCCTGGGGATGGGCGGCCACGCCATTGGGGTGCGGTGGGTGGGGGCTCCCGGAGCCCCTCTCGTCCCATCTGAGGCCAAAGGCGGCTCCCTGGGCAGAGGAGGGAGGGGACTGTCACCTCCGGTGGGGGAGGTCGAGGGGTCCGCGCTGGCGGAGAGTCTCACCTGCCCTTCCCGTTCCTCTGGGCCCCTCGGGCAGCCGCGTGTTCGCGGACAAGGAGGCCATGCTGGCCGCCGCCTTCGAGCTGGCCGCCGAGGTGTCGAGCAAGAGCCCGGTGGCCGTGCAGTCCACCAAGGTCAACCTGCTCTACTCGCGGGATCACCCCGTGGACCAGGCGCTGGACTACGTGGTGAGCTTCTGCTTCAGCCAATCGCCTCGCTTCCCGCTCCCTGCCACTCACTGTCCTTCCCGCTCCTGGCGCTGCCTCCACCAATCAGGGCCCTCCCAGTCGCGCAGGCCCCCTGTCAACCACTGCTCCACTGCAACCTTGCCTGGCCAATCGCGGCTCCGGAATGGGCTGGGGGCGGGGCTGGCCACCACTCATCTGGCCCTCGGATTGGTGCTCACTGCGCGTCGCCCCGCCCCCTCCGCAGGCCTCCTGGAACATGAGCATGCTGCAGACCCAGGACATCGTGAAGTCCGTGCAGGCGGCCATGGAGAAGAAGGACCTGAAGGGCGTCACCTTCTCCAAACTCTGATCACCAGGCCCAGCGTGACCCCGACCTGGCTGCCCACCTCTCTGCCTGCCTCCTCCTCTGTAGTAGGAGGATTCAAGATAATCGGCCTCTAGTGTCTTCTCAGCACTCTCAAGCCTTATAACACTATGGCACTCATTGCTTCCCACCCAGGCTTTTCTCTTTACTGAAAACAAGAATAAAAATTAGTTCTGGAGAGAGTCTGGCCCATTCCTGGAGCAGAGAGGCAGGGGAGGACTGGAGGCCCAGGGGACTCTCAGGAAGGCAGCTGTGAAGTTGGGGATAGAGGTTCTTTTGTTCTTCTGAAACAATTGTCATTGTGTAGGCTAGGTTGCCCTTGTCATTTGATGCTGCTGTTTTGGCCTCCTAAGTGCTGGGGTTACAAGGGTGAGTCACCCTTGTGGTGAAGGGAAGACATCTGAAGGGTCAATGATGACCACACAGGTTCTACAGGAAAGGTGGGAGGGATTGATCAGGCCTTACATAACATTCTGGAACTTGAGTGACACAAGGTCCCTCTGGCTACATTCAGAGTCACCTATAGAGTTTCCTCAGATCCTCAAATGATCTGTGGGAGAAACCCCAAACCTAATTATATTGTTTTTCTTTTGGAGACTTGATCAACTTGTGTATCCCAGGATGACCTTGAGTTTTTGTTGTTGTTGTGGGCCAGTCCTGGGATCTGAACTAAGAGTTTGGGTGCTGTCCCTGAGCTTTTGCTCAAAAACTAGAACTCTACCTCTTGAGCCACAGCACCACTTCCTGCTTTTCTATGAATGTGGTATGGAGGAATCAACCTGGTCTTTGTGCATGCTAAGCAAGCATTCCACCTCTAGGCCAAACTCCAGGCCCAATATCTGGCTTTTTCTGTGTATGTGGTACTGAGGAATCAAACCCAGGCTTCATGAATGCTAGGCAAACACTCTTCTACTAAGCCACATTCCTAGCCTGTCCTTTAACTCTTTATTTGGCAGTTTCTGTCCCCCTAGTACTGGCATTATAAATCTCAATACAATAAGATTAAAAGTCCACATATATATGTGTGTGTGTATATATATATATATATATTTCATTTTTATCTTTATTTTTGTTGTGCTGAAGGACCTCATATATACTACCAGAAACAATTTAATACAATTTGGGGGTCTATTCTGGGACTTGAAATAAGGGTCTGATGGTATGAACTAACAACCCAGCCCAGGTAGAGTCTTTTGAACTATTCTCAAAGCTCTGTCCTCCTTCTCTAAGTCTTCTGTAGTAGCCAGGTGTATGTGTGTGTGTACCCCAACACCTGGTCCCTAGGAACATCTTCACAAAGACTCTGAAAAGGAGCTGGGCACCGTGGCACATGCCTGTAATCCTAGATACTCAGGAGGCTGAAATCTGAGGATCAAGGTTCAAGGCCAGCCAGGCACAAAAGGTCCTGAGACTCTAGAAAATGGGAAATGGGCTTGGCTCAAGGATATAACAGTAGCCTTGAGCTGAAGAGCTCAGGGATAGCACCCAGGCCAGAGTTCAAGCCCCATGACCAAAGAAAAAAGAAAAAAGCCAGAAATGGTGCTGTGGCTCAAGTGGTAGACTCTAGCCTTGAGAAAGCCCAAGGGTAGCGCTCAGGTCCTGAGTTCAAGCCCCAGGACTGGTAAAACAAACAAATAAAAATCAAAACAAAAAAGACCCACCTAATTGAGGATTTTAGGCAGCTCTAAATTATGATCGGAGCCTCTTGTTCAAGCCTCCAAATCAGAGGCATGCTGGGTAAAACTCAGGGCTCAGAGGAAGATGCTTGCCTAACAGGTGAGGCCCTGGGTTCTATCCCCAGCACTCCAGAAAAACTAAAACAGAAGGATTGAAGGCTGGGGGCTCAGGCAGACCCCCATCTCTGTATCTGTTCTTGCCCCGTTGCCTTGTGGGATCCTGATGTGAAGATAGAGCGAAGCTCAGTACCTAGCCCTGCAGGTTGCTGTATGGTGAGGTTTGTGTGATGTCACTATTCAGTGCTCACCTTAATCTAGACAAACCCTGTGTTATGTGGTTGTGTGACAATGGCAACCAGCTGATTGAGGTGAAATCTAGATGTTCCCAGGAGGACATGCCAGGGTGGATTTTCTGCACCCATCTAATGTGATTGAAGTGCCTGTGCACTGGGGCTCTGTGTTTCAGGGATTTGCAATGGTGGGCATTCAAGGAGAGCCAGAAAAGCCAGCAAGGGCAGGCTTAGGAAGCTGTCCAAAGAGGCTGGTCCTGGGAACCAGGCTACTGAGTCACCAGGGCTTCTTAGACTTGTGGGTGCCAAGAGCTGCCAGCAGGCTGAGGCAGGCCACCCTGGTACTGCCAAACAGAGGACCTGGTAGTGGCTACTCTGTGATGTCACTGCATGCCTGTCTCCCACTTTGTGTCACCCAGATGCAACTACTCCACCCTGCAGCCCCGATGCTCATGGAGGCTTTCAGTAGCCTGGTACAGAGAAACTACCCTTAGTTCAGATGCAGGCGTAGCCATGGTGGCATGGAAAGTCATGGCATACCCACCTGCCACGTGTACAGGGCAGCACTCTCTTGAGCTTTCCTCTTCAGGAAGCAAAGTCTGTGTGGATCAGAGCTGACTGGTCCAGAATGGAAGGGACTTCTTAAGTTGTTAGGGTCAAGGAAAGGCTGAAGTGGAGAGAAGAGAAGCATGTCTGGTGGCCCATGATCTCCTCCAGACCCTGTCATTCATTTCTGCCTTGCAGCCCCAGCCCTGTAGACTTCCGTGAAGATCCTCACCCAGGCTAGAAACATTGCAACCACAGGGCCTTTGCACTGGCTACTCCTGGTACCTTATGTTCTCAATCCTGATGAGTCCATGTCCCTGTCATGTCCTACAGGTCTCTCACTGACAGGGCACCAGTCTCCCTGCTGAACTCCCACACATAGACACATGCCATGTTGTTCTTGTTGTTGAGATAGGGGTCTCAAGGAGATGTAACCTGGGCAAGCCTCTAATTCCCAATCCTCCTGTCTCCTCCCTCTAGGGCTGGGATTACAGGCATATGTCACTTTCCTCTAGTCCAAATTTACATGAGAGAGAGAGGGGGGGGGGCAGACAGAAAGACAGAGAGACAGACAGAGAGAGAAGTTTTCTAGCCTAGGGCGACATAGAGCAAGTACCTTTTGTGGCCATCAGATAGGAACAGACAGTGGCAGGGTTAGAACTCAGGGCAGGTTCTCTACCACTGAGCCACATTCCAGCTGGGACAGTCATGCAGATCAGTCCAGGCTTTGAATATGGGCACCTAAGAGCCAGAAGTGGAAGGTCAGGAGTTCTAGTCCAGCCAGGCTAACTAGTGAGCCCTTTCTCAACAGATAAAAACATAATGGTGCCTGTAAGCTACTCAGTAGGCTGAGATCTGAGGATCATGGTTCAAAGCCAACTGGGACACTAAAGAACGTGAGACTCCTATCTCCAATTAATCACTAGAAAACAGGAAGTGGGGCTGTGATTCAAGGGGTAAGGCGATAGCCTTGAGCTGAAGAGCTCAGGGACAGCACCCAGGTCCAAAGTTCAAGCACCATGACCCACACACAAAAAACACCACCACCACCACCACCACCAACAACAACAACAAAGACCATAATGGGAACTGGGAGTTTGGCTTAGTGGTAGAGTGCTTGCCTAGCATGCATGAAGAGGTTCAATTCCTCGGTACCATATACATAGAAAAAGCCAGAAGTGGTGCTGTGACTCAAGTGGCAGAACTCTAGACTTGAGAAAAACCCAAGGACAGTGCTCAGGCCCTGAGCTCAAGTCCAGGACTTGAGCAAAACAAACAAACAAAACCGTAATGGAGTGTGAAAGAAAGAAGAAAAGCCAGATTCACAATTATCTGGAAATTGGAGGCAGGATGTCTGCTCCATCCTGGACCCCCATCTCAGGAAACAACTTTGCTGATGCAGTGGCTCTGCCCCAACCTGCTTCCCAGACCATCTGTGCCACCTTGGGCCATGGTGAATCTGTCTGTGTGTCACTCTCCCTGTGGGTGAACCTGCCAAGGTACTGTAAAGACTAAGTGAGGGCTCAGTAAGAGCAGCTACTCCTCACCATGGCTTCAGGAGTTCTAGGCAAGTTGCTCTCTGCTGTGGCTGGTGACAATAGAACTATTTTTGCTTGGATCTGAGCCCCCTTGCCCCCCATCTTCTTGACCAGGAATTGATCTCATGGACATGGCTTCATACTTGATGCAGCCCGATACGTCCCGCATCAGCTGGTACCTCTGATGCCAGAACACCTTCACTGTCATCGGAAAGGTGACTGTGGACAGGAGGGGGGCAGCTCCTCTGCCCACTGTCCTCAGCCCTGACCCCAGCCCTGCCTTCCCTTCTAGTGCCCCAAACCTGTGATCGCCGCCATCCACGGGGGGTGCATTGGTGGAGGTGAGTGTGTCTCCCCCAGACACACACGGGGGTGAGTGGGAGCTGAGGCCTCCCCTTCCTCAGCCAGGGCCTCCACTCAGCTCTCTGCTGCTGAGCCTGGGTCCCTCCCTGCAGGCACACAGCCGTGACTGGGAGGAGGGCCGGGCTCTGTCCCTCTGCATTGGCCCTGGCCTCTTCCTTCCAGGTGTGGACCTCATCACTGCCTGTGACATCCGCTACTGTGCCCAGGATGCTTTCTTCCAGGTCAAGGTGAGTCACCCTGAGCTCCTGCCTTCCTGAACCCCCACAGTGCTAGAGAGAGGCACACCTGGCACCACAGGGGCAGCGAGGGCCAAAGGAGCAACCTGAAGGCTTCATGGCAGAGGAGTCAGCAGTGATCCTTACAAATGAGGCTCAGGAGACAGGCAGGGTGGCTCACACCTGTCATCCCAGCTCTTGGGAGGTGGGGACAGAAGGACTGGTGCTAATGTGGGCCATGAGGCGGGGCCCTGCCTCCCCAAATCAGAGCTGGGCATCTGGCTTAGCGGTAGAGCATTTATCTGGCATATGGAGGACGCTGGTCCTGTCCCCAGCACCATGGGAAGAGGGGTGAGGCTGCCATGGAGAAAATCTCCTGCAGGCATCCAGGGAGGTGAGGATGGGGGCAGGTGACTTGGCCAGGGGGACTGTCAGGCCATGCTGGAGACAAGAGAGAGAACACAGCCAGGTGCAGGGTCTGACCAGGAGGGAAGGAAGGAGACAAGAAGAGGGGAAGGAAAGGAGGGCAGGGCCAGGCCTGGGGATGGGCGGCCACGCCATTGGGGTGCGGTGGGTGGGGGCTCCCGGAGCCCCTCTCGTCCCATCCCATCTGAGGCCAAAGGCGGCTCCCTGGGCAGAGGAGGGAGGGGACTGTCACCTCCGGTGGGGGAGGTCGAGGGGTCCGCGCTGGCGGAGAGTCTCACCTGCCCTTCCCGTTCCTCTGGGCCCCTCGGGCAGCCGCGTGTTCGCGGACAAGGAGGCCATGCTGGCCGCCGCCTTCGAGCTGGCCGCCGAGGTGTCGAGCAAGAGCCCGGTGGCCGTGCAGTCCACCAAGGTCAACCTGCTCTACTCGCGGGATCACCCCGTGGACCAGGCGCTGGACTACGTGGTGAGCTTCTGCTTCAGCCAATCGCCTCGCTTCCCGCTCCCTGCCACTCACTGTCCTTCCCGCTCCTGGCGCTGCCTCCACCAATCAGGGCCCTCCCAGTCGCGCAGGCCCTCCGTCAACCACTGCTCCACTGCAACCTTGCCTGGCCAATCGCGGCTCCGGAATGGGCTGGGGGCGGGGCTGGCCACCACTCATCTGGCCCTCGGATTGGTGCTCACTGCGCGTCGCCCCGCCCCCTCCGCAGGCCTCCTGGAACATGAGCATGCTGCAGACCCAGGACATCGTGAAGTCCGTGCAGGCGGCCATGGAGAAGAAGGACCTGAAGGGCGTCACCTTCTCCAAACTCTGATCACCAGGCCCCGGCCCACACCCAGTGCCTGCCTCTTCCTTCGTATTTGGAGGAGTCAAGACCAGCCGCTCGGATGGGGAGTTTGGCCTAATGATAGAGTGCTTGCCAAGCATGCACGAAGACCCGGGTTCGAGTCCTTGGTACCACATCTATAGAAAAAGCGAAAAGTGGCATTGTGACTTAAGTGGTAGAGCTCTGGCCTTGAGGAAAGCTGAAGGACAGTGCTCAGGCCCTGAGTTGAAGCCCCAAGACCGGCAAAAAAAAAAAAAAAATGATTATCTGCTAGTGCCTTCTCTGTGCTCTCAAGCCTTATCTTTATGGCCCTCATATCTTCCTACCCACGCCCTTATCTTCTCTGAGAACAATAAGGAAAGTTCTGGCAAGAACCTGGCTTCTTTACCGGAGTGGAATGGGGAGGGGAGGGCTGGAGGCCCAGGGGACATCCCAAGAAGGCAGGTGGGAATCTTGGGATAGTGGTTCTTATCCTCTTCTGAGACAATGTCTCCTTATATAGCACAGGGTAGCCTGGAACCTGAGACCCCCTTGCCTTGGCTCTCTGAGTACTGAGATTGCAGAGGTGAACCACTGTACATAGCCAATGATGGGAGCTGACCAGTGGAAGAGCACTTAGGGAGGGCAGGAAGTCTAAGAGGTGGAGTCCTTGGCGGACACCCTTCACAGTATGAAAGGCCACCTACAGTTCCCACTTCGCCTGGCTCCTGTCCTAGTTGTAGTCAATTCAAAGGTGGAGCCAGCTGGGCACACCCAGGTAGAAAGTAGTAGAGGCAGCCAGGCGCCAGTGGCTCACACCTACAATCCCAATTATTCAAATGGAGGCTGACATCTGAAAATCGAGGTTCAAAGCCAGCCAGAAAATGACTCATTACCCAGGAAAAAGCCTGAAGTAGAGCTGTGGCTTAAGTGCTAGTCTTGAGCAAAAACAAAAACACTCAGGGACAGTTCCCAGGCCCAGAGTTCAAACCTCAGGACTGATGAAAACACAAAAGAAAGAAAGTAGCGGAGCAGGATTAGAACCCAGACCTTTTCAGTCCAGCCACACATGTGCTCTAAAGTCCTGTCCCTGGGTTATAACATGAGAGCTGGAGGTGCATGTGGGCACTTGGCTGGGTCTCCAGCTCTTATCTGCTCCCATTACCCACCTGTCTGTTCACTCCTTCAGCCCTGCCCTGCCCACCTGCTGCCCCCTCCCTCAGCCAACAGACTTGGGGCAGGGCTTTATGGTCTCTGATAAGGCTCTCACCCAAGGCCGAAGTCCAACACTGGTCCTTTTTGCATGAGGCCCCAGTGTGGTGTTCAGGGACAGGAAGTGAGAAGGATTCCATCCTAGGGACCTGGTGACCCCTTTCCCTGCCAGCCACTCCCTCCCCTCTGGTATAAGGGCCAGCAGCCACTAGCCACTGCATCCCATTCCTGAAACTCTTCTAGCACCAGCCACCAGCCCAGTCTCTTGAGATGGCCTTTGTCCCAGCACCGGGCTATCAGCCCACCTACAACCCGGTAAGCCCCCCCCCCCCGCACACCAGTTCACCCCACTTTGATTCTCAGTGGAGGGGTGTCCCATGTCTTGCTCAGGCCATATCCATCCAGAACTGAGGCTAAGGCTTCATTTCCACCCATACTGGCATTCAGGCCATTTTGTGTCCACACCTCATTCTCATGCTTCCTCTCCCTTGTTTAGGGGACACTGGGGTCAGGGGCATCTCAAGGAGGGAGAGGGGCTGTAGCAGGCAAGTCACCTGTGAGGTTCCTTGATGTCCCCCTCTACAGACGCTGCCCTACAACCAGCCCATTCCCGGCGGGCTCAGCAGTGGCATGTCCGTGTACATCCAGGGAGTGGCAAAAGAGAACATGAGACGGTGAGACCAGCGCTGGGAAGGTGGCTTAGTGGTAGAGTGCTCACCTGGCATGCATGAAGCCCTGGGTTCCATTCCTCAGTACCACATACACAGAAAAGCTAGCAAAGATGCTGAGGCTCAAGTGGTAGAGCGTTAGTCCTGAGCAAAAGAAGTGCAGGGACAGTGGCCAGGCCCTGAGTTCAAGTCTCAAGTCTGAGGGGGTGAGGGGGAGGAGGAGAGAAAGAAGTAGTGAGACCCTCCCAGGAGGCTGGGGCCATTCAGAATAGCCCAGGCCACTTGCACAGTGCTGTCTTTTTCCTTCCTGTTTACCAGGATGGATGGATGTGGGATGGATGTGTGAAATGCACTGGAACTTTAGGCTCTGTGTGAGGTTGGCCTGCAAGAGACCCGGTAGGAAAAGATGGAAGAAGAGCCAATGGGGAAGGGGCAGAGGGTGTGAAGTCAGATCAGCTGTGTGCTGGGGGTTGGGGGGGGGTGGGGCTGGAGGGCTCACTCAGGAGAGAAGGCTGAAGTCAGCCCGAGAGGCAAAGATAAAAAGACAGTGTGTATGTGTGTGTGTGTGATCTCAGAGTCAGGATATGGGACATGAAATGAGATTTTTTTTTCTGCCATTGTTGTGGTTTTGTGCTGGTACTGGGGTTTCAACTCAAAGGCTTTCTGCTTTTGCTTGGCTCAGGACTGGTGCTCTACCATTTGAGTGACAGCTCTACTTAAAATGCTTTTTTAAAAATATTTTTTCACTGGTCCTTGAGCCTTGAATTCAGGACCTGGGTGCCGTCCCTGAGGTTGTTTGCTCAAAGCTAGTGCTCTACCATTTGAGCTACAGCTCCACTGTCTTTAGACCTCAACCTCCTCAGTAGCTAAGATTCCAGGCATGAGCCACATACACCTAGCAGACGTCCGGCTTTTTTGTTTTTGCTGGTTAATTGGAGGTAACAGAATCTAATGGACATTCCCTAGAGCTCAGCTTCCATAGTAGCTGGGATTACAGGAATGAGTCACCAGCACTTAACTTTGAAGTGAGAACTTTGAAAACCTGAATCTAGATCAGACACCGGCGGTGCTGTGTTCAAATCCCCAGCTCTGGCACCCAGCCAGGTGACTCAGAGAACGGCTATTCTTCTCGATGCTTCTGTGTTACTACTGTAAATAGGACAATTGTCAGGATTCAATGTGCAAAAGCACAGGAATAGCGGTGTGCAGAAAGTGGCTTGGGAACCTTGGGGCCCACAACCCCCCTCCACATGGGACCAACAGCACTAAAGTCCAGGCCAGACGGAGGCAGGGCTTCCTGGGGGAGGCTCCTGCCATTAGAGGGAGGGGGTGACCCCAAGGAACCGGCCCTTTATGTCCCCCAGATTCCACGTGAACTTCCTGGTGGGGCAGGACCCGGGAGCTGACATTGCCTTCCACTTCAACCCCCGCTTCGATGGCTGGGATAAGGTGGTGTTCAACACCAAGCAGGGCGGCCACTGGGGCAGCGAGGAGAAGAAGAGAAGCATGCCCTTCAGCAAGGGCAGCCACTTTGAGCTGGTGTTCATGGTGCTGGATCAGCATTACAAGGTCCGCCCCTTGGGGAATCCCCTCCTCCCTCCTCTGTGCCCTCCATCGTGTCTTTCCAGCCAGCCCTCCCTGCCTCCCATCCTGCCTTTTCTTTCTTTTTTCTTTTTTCTTTTTCTTTTTTTTTTTTTTTTGCCAGTCCTGGGCTTGGGCTCAGGGCCTGAGCACTGTCCTTGGACTTTCTCAAGGCTAGAGCTCTACCCCTTGAGCCTCAGCACCACTTCCGGCTTTTTTTTCTATGTATGTGGTACCGAGGAATCGAACCCGGGTCTTCATGCATGCTAGGCAAGCACTTTAACCACTAGGCCAAACTCCCGGCCCCTTTGCCTTTTCTTTCTTTCTTTGTATGTGGTATGTGATTCCTTGAATCAAACCCAGGTCTTCGTGTGTGCTAAGTGAGCACTTTATCACTGGGCCAAACTCCCAGCCCTCTTTTGGCTTTTTCACTTGAACCACACCTCTACTTCTGCCTTTTTACTGGTTCACTGGAGATAAGAGTCTCAAGCACTTTCCCGCCTGAGGTTGGCATTCAACCTTGACCCTCAGACCTGTCTCTAAGCACCGGCCTTCTTCCTGCCTCTTTACCGGTAAGGTTTCTAACCCGTGTGATACATATAATCTTGTTGTTCTGGGGGTTCTGAGAAAAAGTGGACTTTGTGTGGTCAGAACTGTGGACACACGAGGAAAGCATGAAGAGCTGGGGTCTCCCACATGCTCTTGATATTTAGGGGTCCTCAAGACTCCTCCCCTTCGTCTCTTTCACACACCTCTCTCATGTTATCTAAAAGTCGATCTGAGACATTACATCATTGCTTTCATATATATATCCCCATTAACTAATTAATTCATGTTTGTTTGTTTTTTTGCCAGTCCTGGGCTTGAGCTCATGGCCTGAGCACTGTCCTTGGACTTTCTCAAGGCTAGAGCTCTACCACTTGAGCCTCAGCACCACTTCCGGCTTTTTTTTCTATGTATGTGGTACCAAGGAATCGAACCCGGGTCTTCATGCATGCTAGGCAAGCACTTTAACCACTAGGCCAAACTCCCGGCCCTGCCTAGCTTGTTTTGTTTTCTTCGTTTTAATGAGACAAGGTCTGGCTTATAGAACCCAGGCTGGCCTTGAACTCTCCATTCTCCTGCTTCACCTCCCCATTACCCACACAGAGGTTTCAAGGTCACCATGTCTGGCTTGAGAGCCACATAGACCCAAGTCTTCACACTAACTGGAGGCCTGGTGGCACAGTCTTGCTGGGCATATAAGGCTGGGAAGCTTCTCATCCTTCCCAGACCCCTCGCTCATGTCACAAATGAGGGAGGAAGAGGAAGACTCAAAGCTGGCTGCTGTGGCTCACGCCTGTCATCCTAGCTGCTTAGGAGGCTGAGATCTGAGGACCACAGTTCAAAGCCAGCCCAGAAAAGAACAACAACAAAAACAAAAAGGGGACCAGGAGTTTGGCCTCGTGGTAGAGTGCTGGTCTACCACGTACGAAGACCTGGGTTTGATTCCCCAGAACCACATCCACAGAAAAAGCTGAAGGTGGTGCTGTGGCTCAAGTGGCAGAGTGGTAGCTTTGAGCAAAATGTGTCCAAGGACAGCGCCCAGGCCCTGAGTTCCAGCCCCAAGACTGGCAACAAACAAAACCAAAACCAAAGCCAGCCCAGGCAAGGAAGCCTGGGAGACATGTATCTCCAATAAACTACCAGAAAACAGGAAGTGGAGCTGTGGCCAAGAGGTACAGGGCTACCCTGGGCAGCGACACTCAGGGACAGTGCCCACCTCCAGAGCGCTGGGTGTGGGCACCGACTCTCCCCGCCTTGGCCCTGCCCTGCAGGTGGTGGTCAACGGGACACCCTTCTACGAGTACTCGCATCGGCTGCCCCTGCAGATGGTTACCCACCTGCAGGTGGATGGGGATTTGGAGCTCCAGTCCATCAACTTCCTGGGTGGCCAGGTGTGTGCTGTCCCCATCCTTCCTCAATCCATCTGCACTGTCATCCATTGCCCATGCCTGCTCTGGGTCTCCAGTGTCTTTCTGGGCGCTGCCCAGAGACCTCCATGGTGGCTAAAGGGCTTCACCTGGAAGATGGGCATAGCCCCAGAGTAGTCAGAGTCCCAAAAGTCAGGGTCAGAATGGGGAGGGACAGATGAAGCATGAGGGACAGGATTAGGAACGAGGAAATTAGAGCCAGGCAGGCCAGGGGATAGGAGGTCATTTTGCAAGTGTGAGAAATGCTTAGTTCTGGTCCAGGGGGTGTAGGCCTTCTTGGAGGAGGAAGTGTTTAATTGAGTGAGCAACTGAAGGGGATGAGGAAAAATATCCTGAACAGAGGGCTACCTGGCGCTCATGTCTGTCATCCTGGCTACTCAGGAGGCTGAGATCTGAGGATCGTGGTTCAAAGCCAGCCCAGACAGAAAACTGGAAGTGGAGCTGTGGCTCAAGTGTTAGAGCCTTTTTACCAGGGTTCGCAGGCACTGGTGGCCCCTAAAGAAGTCAGAGCCCCCTCCGAGAATCAGGGTGGCACCTGGGGCCACCCCTGGGCTTCAGAGCCTCCTCCATGTCTTCCAGTCCTGAATTTGGGGGTTCCACTCATGACCATGTTCTCTCTCTGTGCCCACAGAGACCCATGACCACACCGGCATATCCAGTAAGTACTTGAGGATGAGGGATGTCCCCAAGTTGGGAATCACTGGTCCACAGGGGACATGGAGGGGTCAGAAGGCCCCCCAGAACCCCTCACCATCCCTGCTTTTCTCTGCCCATCCTTGTAGGGCCCAGGATATGCTCCTGGATATACTCCCCCACAAATGAACAGTTTGCCTGTAAGTGGAACCATTAGGTGGCTACTTAGGGGACAGAGCCCAAAATTGGGGAGGAGGTGGGGGCTGAGGCAGGGGAATGGCCAAAGATTTGTGATCCATTATTGAATGAGTCCTCCTTTTGCCACTCCACAGACCATGGAAGGACCCCCAACCTTCAACCCGGTATGGCATCCTGAGGGGGGTGGTAGTAGGTTGGTAGGGGTTGGTGAGAATCTCCAGGGTGGTGGGATAGAGATGTGGGGGGCAGGCTGGGCAAGAGGGAGGGAAGGGACTGGTTGGGCTTGTTTTCTAGGAGCCATGAGAGCCCCTCTGGAAATGTGCTGTGCCCCTGGCTCCTTCCATCCCACAGAGGTTGAGGCTCCTTGTTCTCTTCCACAGCCTGTGCCTTACAAAGGGAGACTCCAGGGGGGACTTTCTGCACGAAGAACCATCATCATCAAAGGCTATGTTCCCCCTTCTGGCAAGAGGTATGACAGCACAGAACTTAGACAGAGACAAGAAATTCCAGCCCTCTTCCCTCAGACCCACAAATCCAGGCCCCAGCTTCCTCCCTCAGACCCAGGGATCCAGGTCCCGGCTCCTCCCTCTGACCCAGTGGTTCAGGCCCCAGGCCTCATCGCCAGGTTGCAGGTACTGGATTCCCACTGGACTCTCCCCTTGGTCCCAGCTTTGTCATCAACCTGAAGGTGGGCTCCTCCGGGGACCTGGCCCTGCACATTAACCCCCGCCTGGGCGAGGGCTCTGTGGTTCGCAACAGCTTTCTCAATGGCTCCTGGGGCTCGGAGGAGAGGAAGATTTCCTACAACCCTTTTGGTCCTGGCCAGTTCTTTGATGTGAGTCTGGAGTCCCTGACCCTCTTCTTGTCCTTGCAAGACCCCCTCCCTCGCCAGCAGGCCCTCCCTTCCCCACCCTTGTCCAGCAAGTTCTCCCCTCCCCACTCCTGTCCAGTAGTGGCCCTCCCCCACCCTTGACCAGCAGGCTCACCCCTCCTCCCTCCCTCCCACAGCTGTCCATTCGCTGCGGCCTGGATCGCTTCAAGGTTTATGCCAATGGGCAGCATCTCTTCGACTTCTCGCATAGGCTCTCCGCCTTCCAGAGGGTGGACATGGTGGAAGTCCACGGTGATGTCACCTTGTCCTATGTCCAGATCTAAATCATTCCTGGGCACAACTCCTGGGAAAACACAAAGATCCCCAGGGCATGTCTCTAGGCTATTAATAAAATATCTGAGGTCATCTGAGTGTGTGTGTGTGTGTGTGTGTGTGTGTGTGTGTGTGTGTGTGTCTGTCCATTCCCCCCTCTCAGTATTCCTTCCTCCTTGTGGGTAATTTATACTCCATCATTCTTCTAACCAGCTGTCTGTGCACCCCAGGCTCTGCTGACAAACTGGACTCGTGGTACATGCCTGTAATCCCTGCACCAGCCACACTGAGGGAGAAGGGATACAAATTCAGGATTGGACTGGGTGCCTGAGGCTCACACCTGAAATCCTCCAACTCAGGAGGCTGAAACCTGAGGCTCAAAGTGTGGTTTAAAGCCAATCTTGGCAAGAAAGTCCAATAGACTCTAATCTCTGATTAACCACCAAAAAGTCAGAAGTGAAACTATGGCTCAAATGGTGGAGTGAAAAAGCCAAGCAAGAAGGCAAGGTCCTGAGTTCAAGTCCCAGGAAAACACACACACACACACACACACACACACACACACACACACACACATACACAGAGTTCAAGATCAGCCTAGGGTACATAAAGAACTGCAGGCCAGCTCAGATACAAAGCAAAAAATCTTATCACTATCCCACTCCTCCACCCTCAAACAAAACCAGCTACTTAAGAGGCTAGAAGCTGAGATCTGAGAATTGAGATTCAGTGCTAATCCAAGCAGATAAACCTGTGAGATTTTTTTTTTGGTGGGAGGGGGGCCAGTTGTGGGACTTGAACTCAGGGCCTGGGCGCTGCCTTCTAGCCATTTGGCTCAAGGCTAGCACGCTACCACTTCTGGTTTTCTGGTGGTTAGGAGATAAAGAGTCTCATGGACTTTCATGCCCTGGCTGGCCTGGAAGCATGATCCTCAGATCTTAGCCCCCTAAGTAGCTAAGATTATAGGCATGAGCCACAGGCACCTGGCTTGTGAGGCTCTTATTTCTAGTTACAAATGTGGTTTGGAGCGGGGAGTTTGGCCTAGTGGTAGAGTGCTTGCCTAGCATGCACGAAGACCCCGGTTTGATTCCTTGGTATCACATACATAGAAAAAAGCCGGAAGTGGTGCTGAGGCTCAAGTGGTAGAGCTCTAGCCTTGAGAAAGTCCAAGGACAGGGCTCAAGCCCTGAGCTCAAGCCCAGGACTGGGGAAAAAAAGAAATAAATAAAATGTAATTTGGTGCCAGTGCAGGCACTTTTGGCACCTGTACTTGGATTTTTCCCTACTCAAGGCTGACGCCCAACCTTCTGAGCCTCAGGTCCATTTCCAGGTTCTACTGGTTCATTGGAGCCCAGAGTCTCACAGCCTTTCCTTCCCCAGGCTGGCTCCAACACCCATCTTCAGATGTCAGCCTCCTGGGTAGCCAGGAAGACAGGCGTGAGCCAGCTGCATCCCAACGTGGAAAACCTCACCATCAAAAACAGGGGGACATCACCATGAGCCTCAGATCCTGCTGCCCCCCTGTGGATGTGGGCCCAGTGGCCCCCAGAGCTTAGAATGTTCTTTCTGTAGGCAGCACTAGGCCCATTCAGTAGAGAGAGTTACCAGCCATCACTCACTTCACCTGGGCCAGTCCCTTAGTGCTGAACTACATCCATGTTAGGCAGTAAGATCCCTCTCAACTTCAGAGGTCATAGAAGTCAACCGGGATGGTATGCCTTTGACCAGCTATGACCATATACGACCGCAAGATCCCTAACACAAGGTCCCCTGACACAGCTGGCACCTTCTTCGCTCTTGTGAGGAGGGGTCTTGCCAGTCCCTTTGCTGGCAATGACCCTTTTCTTTGTTCTTTGCCTTGGATGTCCGCATGGTTCTCATGGAGTCAGGAGACTTAGAGCAGGATCCATTGCTCTTCTCCTTAATTCTAGGCCACCCAGTCCATCCCTCGTCTCCCCACCGATCTTCTAGGCCTTCCAAGTGGAGGTTCAGCTCAGAGTTGAAGAACTCTACCCGGGAGCCTGGATCACTGCATTGCCCCCTGTTCTAAAAACTGAGGTTCAGAGAGGGTTGTCTTCAAGCTACGGCCACACAGCAGGAAAGAGGCTGGGGCCTGGAAGAGATCCGGAGAGAACCTACTTAGAAAACCAAATAGAAAAAGTTTTCTCTCCCCACAGCTTCAATTGGGCTGGGCTATGGTCGGGAATAGTGGATCTCAATTCTCTAGCATGTCCAGCATGGGAAGCAAGGTTCTCCTAGCTTGTTTATTGTTACGTACATACTGTCTCCCTGGTTGTTTCCCACACCTTCTCCTCTCTCATTTCTTCACCTAGTCTCGATGTAAGTCTTGTGTAATCTCCCTGTCTGTCTCAACTTGTCTGTCTGTCTGTGATAATGGACCCAAGGTTGGTTATCAGTTCATAACTCTCATTTCTTGGAACTAAGGGAGATCATTTGATCAATCAGATCAATCTGGTTCAGATTCCCTGAGTCAATCTCCTTGATTTATTGCCCTCAGTCATTCTGGTAAATCTTGGGTAATGTTTGCTTGATTTTTTTTTTTCCCCTGAATCATTGGTTAAGGGACTGGGAATATGGCTTAGTGGTAGTTTGCTAGTCTTGAACAAAAGAAGCTCAGGGACAGTGCCCACCCCCTAAATTCAAGCCTAGGACTAGAAAAACAAAACAAAGCAAAACAAGAAGAATCAGAATAATCATTAGTTAATGTATTCATTTCCTAATTCTTGTGTGTGCACGTGCAAGTGTGCATGTCCGCGAGCGTGTGTGTGTGTGTGTGTGTGTGTGTGTGTGAGCTGATACTAGGACTTGCATTCCAGACCCTGCCATCTTGCTTAGCTTTATTGCTCAAGGCTGGAACTGTAAGTACCAACCCAGATATCCACACAGACATAAGTCACGTAGAAAAGAGCAAGATTTAGGGCTGGGAGTTTGGCCTAGTGGTAGAGTGCTGCTTAACATGCACAAAGACCCAGGTTCAATTCCTTGGTACCACATACATAGAAAAAGCTGGAAGTGGTGCTGTGGCTCAAGTGGTAGAGCTCTAGCCTTGAGAAAGCCCAAGAGCAGCAGTGCCCAGGCTCTGAGTTCAAGCCCAGGACTGGCAAAAACAAAAAAAAAAGAGCAAGATTTAATGTGGAAAGTGTGGACAGACTGATCTCCCATGGGGTAGAGAAGAACGAAGTGTTCTCAGGCAGAGGGAGCGGTTACAGGGTGTAGGGGGTTGAGGTCCAGAGAAGGGGCTGGGAACAGGAAATCTTTGTGATTGCAGCTGGACTCTGAAGATATCAGCCAGCCAGGACCGAACATCCTATAGCTGGACTATTGCCAGGAAAACATCCTGTATCTGGCACATAGCTGAGAGTACATTCTCTAGCTCGCCCATAGCCAAGGGAAAGCATTGTATATTGGAACACATAGTCAAGTCCCGGCACCTTGCCTCTGGACACTAGAAAGCTTGTGACCGGGAATGGACTATGGCAACAGCATGTTGCTGACATGGTTGGAGCTGGGGGTAGGTGCAGATTTTGGAGAGAGTGGGCCAGGGATAGGTAGAGTGGAGGAATGGACAATTGTGACCAGACCTGGCCTTGTGGATGTCCCTGATGAAGACTGTCGATCTGAAGTGGGCAAATATGCCTATAGGTACTCTACTTCCTGGAGCCACACAATCATTTCTGGTTTATTGCTGCTTAAATGGGGATAAGAGTCTCTTGGGTTATAGATGTGAGCCACCAATGACTGGGGAGGGGGAGAGGAAGGGAGAGAGATCTTAAAATCTGATTCTTTTCTCCACTTTTATTAGCAATTCCAAATGTTTACAATTTTATTTTTTTTTAAAAAAACATATAAGCTGCCCAGGGCGCAGTGGCTCACGCCTGAAAACCTACCTACTCAGGAGGCTGAGATCTCAGGATCAAGGTTCAAAGCCAGCCCCGGCACAAAAGGACCAGAGACTCTTATCTCCAATGAACCTCTAGAAAATGGGAAGTTGGGCTTGGCTCAAGGGTAGGGTGGTAGCCTTGAGCTGAAGAGCTCAGAGAGAGTACCAAACCAAGTTCAAACCCCATGACAAAAGCTATATCTATATCTCTATATATCTATACATGTATATATGTATATGCTGGGCTCGGTGGCTCATGCCTGTAATCCTAGCTACTCAGAAGGCTGAGATCTGAGGATAGAGGTTCAAAGCCAGCCCCAGCACTACAAAGCCAGTGAGATACACACATAGTAAGTCAGGTACCAGTGGCTCACACCTGCAATCCTAGCTATTCAGGAGACTGAGATCTTGAAAATCAAAGTTCAAAGCCAGCCCAAATGGAAAAGTCAGCCAGACTCTTATCTCCAATAGAAATTATTGGGGGTAGGGATGGGGGTGTGCACGTTGGCTCACATCTGTCATCCTAGCTACTCCGGAGGCTGAGATCTGAGGATTGTAGTTCAAAGCCAGCCCAGGCACTAAAGACTGTGAGACTCTTTTTTTTCTTGAGCAGGGGATCATGGGGCTTGAACTCTGGGCCTAAGCACTGTCCCTGAGCTCTTTATCTCAAGGCTACTGCCCTACCCTGAGAGCCACAGCCCCACTTCCCATTTTCTAGTGATTAATTGGAGATAAGAGTCTCAGGTTCTTTAGTGCCCAGGCTGGCTTTGCACCGAGATCCTGTGATCTCAGCCTCCTGAGTAGCTAGGACTACAGATGTGAGCCACCACCCCCGGCCCGTCGTTCTTTTTTATGTGGGGCTTTGCGTCTAGGACACACCCCTTTGTACCCCATCATCTCTGAACAGAAACGTGGGAACACCTGGGGGTGGGGGAAGAAGATGCAGGGAGAACAACAGACAGAGGACAGGATGTGGAGAGGAGGGGCAGAGGCTGGGCCAGCCCAGCTGGGCAGCCCCCACGTCTGCTAGGGCATGTGAGCATCTGAGCATGTGTGCCTGGGGAAGGGCAGCTGTCCCCGTGTCCCCATCACCCAGGGTCCTTACCTCCCATGGTCCAGGCACACCTGGGGCCCTGGGACCCAGCCTTGGACCAAGCAGGCCAAAGGCTGGCCTGGGAGGCAGTGTGTGCCCCGTGTTCCTGTGGCTGTGAGCAGAGGGCAGCGGTGACCGGGGCTGTCAGTGCTGGATCCTCAGCCCTGGGCAGGAGGCTGAGGCTGAGAGAAAGCCCCACGGGACCTGTCAGGACCAATGGGTTGTCTGCAAGCCAGGAGTACCTGTATCAGGCTGGCTGGGGACACAGGGAGCCTGCTCTCGGGTCCTGGCCCAGGCTATGGACAATGTATTGGGAACATCAGGGAGCATGGGCTAGGGCAGAACACATCGGAAAAGGAGGAGGAGGAGGAGGAGGAGGAGGAGGAGGAGGAGGAGGAGGAGGAGGAGGAGGAGGAGGTAGAGGAGGAGGAGAAAGAAGGCCAGGCCCAGCCTTGCCAGCTGTGCCCAGGGAAAGGGTCTGTGCCAGCGGTGGGTGTTTTGTGGAAGGCAGGGTTGAGTCACTCAAGTCCGCTCGGTCCCTGCCCCTCACACTTCCATCCTCCTTTCCCCTTTCTTCTGGTCCCCAGTTAGGGGGGTTTGTCCTGCAGAGAAGGCAGTGGGATGTGGGACCATGGTGATATCCCCGTTTGTGTTCTAGAGGTTTTCCACCTCAGGGTGCCATTAGTTTACCCTAACTAAGGCTGTGTCTTGAGACATCCTGGCGCCCCCATCCAGGTGCATTGTGACTATAGATAAAGGAGGAGATTTATGGTGTGAACCCCCACAGCACATTTGCAGGCCTTCTTTAAAAACCGCCTGGTTGGCCGGGAGTTTGGCCTAGTGGTTAAAGTGCTTGCCTAGCATGCACGAAGACCTGGGTTCGATTCCTCGGTACCACATACATAGGAAAAAGTCGGAAGTGGTGCTGAGGCTCAAGTGGTAGAGCTCTAGCCTTGAGAAAGTCCAAGGACAGTGCTCAGGCCCTGAGCTCAAGCCCAGGACTGGCAAAACAAAACAAAACAAAAACAAAAACAAAAAAATGCCTGGTTTTGCAGTTCGGGGCTGCACTCTGAGATTCCCAACCTTGGGGTGTAGTCCTGGCCTGACAGCTCCTTCCCTGCTCAATAAAGTTTTAACGTCTCAATCGTGTTCTCAGTGGTCTCATAGTTTGTCCACCGCTGGACCCCATGACACTCGACCCTCTGAGTAGCTAAATCACAGGCCGGAGGCCGGCTTGCATTGTTTTGCTCTGAGCCATTTCTTCTGCATCTTCCTTAGGTTCCTGGAACAACAGGGCTGGTGGATACCTATCTTCTGGTAAGGTCCTCCCTGCCAGGAGGTGACCAGGCCTGTTTCTTGATGACTACAACAACTGCCTGGCCACACCTTTCACCAGAACTGCTTATCGATGCATCCTTCTCAAACTCTGCCGGATAGTCTTCCCCAGCTTTTCCTCCATGGAAGCCTAAAGCCGGTGTCAGCACCCTAAAGACGGGCTAAAAGCCCTACTGGTCAAGCAACTGTCCTCTGATGAGTTAATCACTTCTCTGTACCCCCTCCCTTTTTTTTGGTAGCCCTGGGACTTGAACTGGGGGCCTGGGCAATGTCTTTGAGCTTTCTCAAAGCTATTGCTCTACCACTTGAGCAATAGCACCCCTTCTGACTTTTGTGTATCTGGTACTGTCACTAGAAGGGCAGGAGGTTTAGTGAAGCTTCCTTTTAAATGTAGGGAGTCTTTTCTTAGGGTCTTTGCAATCGTAGAATAAGAATTTCTGGACAAGGGGCCGGGAGTTTGGCCTAGTGGTTAAAGTGCTTGCCTAGCATGCATGAAGACCCGGGTTCGATTCCTCGGTACCACATACATAGAAAAAAGCCAGAAGTGGTGCTGAGGCTCAAGTGGTAGAGCTCTAGCCTTGAGAAAGTCCAAGGACAGTGCTCAGGCCCTGAGCTCAAGCCCAGGACTGGCAAAAAAAAAAAAAAAAAAAAAAAGAATTTCTGGACAAGTCATCATGGTGGAAAACTTGGCAGCACTTGATTGAGTAAATAAACAAACAGGCAATCAGACAAATACACAAAAAGCAGAGAA
This sequence comes from Megascapheus bottae, assembly GCF_031878675.1. Classification (NCBI taxonomy): domain Eukaryota; kingdom Metazoa; phylum Chordata; class Mammalia; order Rodentia; family Geomyidae; genus Megascapheus; species Megascapheus bottae. The sequence goes on from NC_143539.1 coordinate 7,185,242, forward strand.
ACAGAAGGGCAGGGGCTCACTTGCAGAGTGTGGGTGCTCTCTCAGGGAGCTAGCCAGAGAAGCACGCAGCTCCTTGAGCTGTGGGGATATTTATATGGTAAGTTAGGGGGTCTGGCTTCAATGTCATGCAAAGATAGGTGCTTTGTCTTTGCTCTAATTACACCTGCTGTTACTTTGAGTTTTAAAAAAATGCATCCTGTCATAAAACAGAAGCTTGAAACAAGGCAGTGCCCTGTTGTCTGTATTTGGGGCAGATGGCTTGAGTTTTCAAAGACAGCACTTCTAACTACCATAGTTTTGAGTTGCCTTCACCAGGCCTCAGTTTCCTTACATTATTCTGCTTCATTTTCCCTAAAAAGGACTTTGGTTCCCTTAATCTTAAGGGAAGTACCTGACGGAATAGCTCTTGTATTTGTTGTAGGCTGACTGCACCTCATTTTCCCTAGTTTTTTTTGGCTTCATTTCCCTCAAAATGAGTTTGTTCCCTTAATCTTAAGTGAAGTGGATGGACAAGTTTTAAACTTGGGTCTTTGAATTCCTGGCAACCATTTACCACATCTCATTTTCCTTAGGTTAACCTGCCTCAGTACCAAGGGATGGAATCCAGAGCTTCATAAACCTTAGGGAAGCACTCTACCACTAGGCCATACTTCCAATCTTTTCTGCTTCTTTTATAAACCCTCATTCTTGAGGCATGATAGAATGAGGCAACAGGAGAATTAGAATAATTAAATATATACAAGTTACATAAGTGGGTACTCATTGTCTCATCCTTCTCTTTTCTTATTTTTTCTTTTTCTGCATGTCCTGAAGCTTCAACTCAGTTCCTGGGCGCTGTCCTTGAACTTATTTTGCTCAAGTCACCAGCACCCTGGGTGGCCAAGGTGACATCTTTAGTAGACATAATGGGACAAGAAATTGGGATGCTGAGTTGTCCAGGGATTCTGTCGTCAAGCCTGGGACTCTGATTCTACTCAGGAATACTATAATACCAGTTAAGTTCTATTGATAAAATATTCAATTGAAGAGATCTTTGCTAGATACCACTGGCTTATGCCTGTAATTGTAGTTACTCAGGTGGCTGAGATGTGAGGTTTGCAATTCAAAGTCAGGCTAGTCAGAAAGTTCTCCAAGAGACTCTTTTTTTTTTATTAAAGAATTTATTAACATTGATTTTCACATCATATTTAAAATGACGTGTTTAACAAACAAGTATTCAAGAAGGGAATCTCTATATATAATCACTGGCACTTAGACTTTAGAACATAATCAAAATTAGGCTGAGAGTTTGTATGTCATAGTCCAAGAGACTCTTATCTCCAATTAACCCTCAAACACTGGAAGTAGCATTGTGAGCTCTAGCTCAAAGTGCCACCTTTCCTCTGCCTGTTTCCAGAAATGACTTTCTTCCTTCTTCCTGTTTTCCCCTGTCCTCAGTTCTTCTTGTAGAGTCTGGGAGGCCAAAAGTCTGAAATGGAGGCTGGGGCAGAGTTCCCTATGTCTCCTGTTCTTAGTCTGGATATCTAGGACACCCCAATCCATACCCCTCTGTACCCCATCATCACTGAACAGGAACGTAGGAGCAGCTGGTGTGAGGGGGAAAAGATGGAGCATGGAGTGAGATGGTAGAGTGGGGACAGCAGAGTGAGGACACGATGTGGAGAGGAGGGGCAGAGGCTGGGCCAGCACAGCTGTGCAGCCCCCCAGGTCTGCTAGGGCATGTGAGCATCTGAGCATGTGTGCCTGGAGCTGGCCAGCCCAGGACCTGGGGAAGGGCAGCTGTCCCCGTGACCCCTTCACCCAGAGTCACTGGCCCTTATCTCCCGTGGTCCAGGCACACCTGGGCCCTGGGATCCAGCCGTGGACCAAGCAGGCCAAAGGCTGGCCTGGGAGGCAGTGTGTGGCCCGTGCTCCTGTGGCTGTGAGCAGAGGACAGCGGTGACCGGGGCTGTCAATGCTGGGTCCTCAGCCCTGGACAGGAGCCTGGGGTGGAGTGGGAGCCCAGCAAGTGAGTGCCTGGAAGCCAGGAGTCTCTTGTGCCACCCTTCCCAGTTGTGCCCCAGGGCCAGGGTCTGTGCCAGTTGTGGGTAGTGGGTGGAAGGAAGGGTTGAGTCACCCATGCCAGCTCAGTCCCTATCCCTGCTACTTCCTTCCACCTTTCTGCTTTGTTCTGGTCCCAAATCTGGGAAGTTTGTCCTGGGGAGAGGGCAGTGGGTCGTAGGCTCATGAGGATGTCCCCCTGCCTCTGATCTAGAGGTTTTCCACCACAGGTAGCTCATGCCGTCACCCTAGCTACTCAGGAGGCTGCCATGTGAGGACGATCTGAGGACAGAGAGGCCCCGCCCCTGACTCAGCGTTGAAAAAGACCCAGGCACCTCCACAGCCAGGAGTGCACAATGGCAGGCGGCAGCAGGCATGTCACCATCCAGCTGGTGGACGACAGGGCCAGCAATGAAGCTGGGGCCAGGGGCCCAAAGGCCTTTCGAGGCCAGAACTACCAGACCATCCGAGCAGAGCATCTGAAATTGAGGACTCTCTTCCAGGATCCCTTGTTCCCTGCTGGACCAGATGCCCTTGGTGAAAACGAACTGGGGCCAAACTCAGAGAAGGCCAAAAGGGTGGAGTGGAAGAGACCCCATGTAAAGTGTGGCTCTGCCTGAGGGGGGAGGCTGGGTTTGGATCCTGGGTCTGAGGGACTAGACCTACTGACAGCTCAGCCTTCTGGGCTACAGGGAGCCCAGGGAAACAGAGCCCTGGCCAGATCCGCTGCAGGCTTCAGGGCTCTGAGGCCCCCTTAGCTGGCATGGAAGCACTGCAGGGATGGCACCTGACTTCCGAGCAGCTCTTGCCTTTTGCTTTCCTTCCTTCCTTCCTTCCTTCCTTCCTTTCTTTTTCTTCTGTCTGTCATGGGGCTTGACTCAGGGCCTGAGCTGAGCTTTTCAGCTCGTCTAGCCCTCTACCACTTTAGCTATGGTGCTACCTCTGGTTTTCTGGTTTGGAGGTAAGTGTCTCACAAACTTTCCTGCCTGGGCTGGCTTTGAACCTCAGTCCTTAGATCTCAGCTTCCTGAGTAGCTAGGAGTAATCTGCAGTGACCGGCTGGCCTTGGCTTTTCTGACTGCACCCCTTTCCTCCCAGGAGTTTTGTGAGAACCCCCAGTTCATCTGTGAAGACATGAGCAGGACGGATGTGTGCCAGGGGAGACTGGGTGAGAACCCTGGGCCTGCGTGAGCCCCAAATCCCCATGTGGCAGTGGTGCCCAGATGGGGAGCCCTTGCTCTGCCTCCCTCCCCCACTCCTCCTCTTCCATCCCCTGTGTACTCTTCCTCACTGAGCTGTCCTCCAGGAAATTGCTGGTTTCTGGCTGCCACTGCCTCTCTCACTATGTACCACCCTCTCCTGTACCGGGTGGTCCCCCAAGGACAGAGCTTCCAAGATGGCTACGCAGGCATCTTCCACTTTCAGGTAAAGTTCAGTTCCTCTCTCTGTACCTCAGTTTCCCCCATGATGAAAGAGTGCCAGAGATGGCAGAGTTGACCCTGTCCCCTTGGGGTGCTCATCCTAGGGCTCAGGGTTGGTTCAGGGTTGAGGTCGGGGTCAGGGTGGGCTAAAGTGGCAGCTGAGCTTCTCTCTCCAGTTCTGGCAGTTTGGCCGCTGGGTGGACGTCGTGGTGGACGACAAGCTGCCCATCAAGAAAGGCAAGCTGATGTTTGTGAAATCAGGACAGAAGAATGAGTTCTGGGCACCCCTCCTAGAGAAAGCCTATGCCAAGTGAGGCCCCTGCCCCCCAACTTCTGAGTTCCTCCAGGCACCTCACCAAGGGCCCCAAGCTGAGTCACGACCCCAAGTGCCCTAAACCCACAGTGCACCCTGCAACCCTCTGGACTCTCCACACAGCTCTCTGCCACCTTCTCCACTGGTTACCCACTCATTCCCAAGGATCCCCCAACCCCACATTCCAGTCACCAGGTCCCAGCTCTATCTCCTGGAGAACCTGTAAGCTCAGGCTGTCTGTCCTGATCCACTGAGAGAGATCCAGAGTCATCCCAAATCCGAGCGCCATCCCTGGGACCCTAAATCTATCCTTCCTCCTCATGGGGCTCTGGAATGCCTGACCAGGTCCCTCCCCGAGGACTCTACGAGTCCCCAGACTGTGCGGTCCTGAGCTGCAGATTCAGAGCCTTCTAGCACCCCACTTTACCCTGCATTGAACATGACGTTTGCAGGGATGGAGACACTGGGTCCCACTGGCACCCCAGAAGCCTCCCTCACATCCCCACAGGCTCCATGGCTCCTATGAAAACTTGACAAGTGGCAGCATGAACGAGGCCTCCGTGGACTTCACAGGAGGTGTGGAGGAGGTGCTGAAACTGACAGATAAACCCCCCCATCTCTGTGACACTCTTCGCCATGCACTGGGCAAAAAGTCCCTCGTGGGTGCCTCTATCCAGGTGAGAACCAGATCTCCACTGTGACCCAGGTCAGGGCAGGGTGGGAGAGGCCTGTGTCTTTGCTTGTTCTCTTGCTGCCTTGTTCCTTCTCACAAATCAAATCAGCAAGCTAGAAGGAACTTATTAGTTCTCTCATGGCCAGCTTCAGGCCCAGCTGGATCCAGAGGTTACAAGAGGGTTTGTGCTAAGCCAGGCATGGTGGCTCACACCTGTAATCCCAGCCACTCAGGAGGCTGAGATCTGAGGATCAAGGATCAAAGCCAAACAGGGCATAAATGGATCTGAGACTCTTATTTCCAATTAACCCCTAGAAAATGGGAAGTGGTGCTGTGGTTCAAGTGATAGAGCACGAGCCTTTAAAATTCCAAGGACATGGCTGGGAGTTTGGTCTAGTGGTGGAGTGTCTGCCTATTGAGCACGAAGACCTGAGTTCAATTCCTTGGTACCACATACATAGAAAAAGGCAGAAGTGGTGCTGTAGCTCAAGTGGTAGAGTTCTAGCATTGAGAATGTCTAAGGACAGTGCTCAGGCCCTGAGTTCAAGGCCCAGGACAGACCAAAAAAAAAAAAAAAAACAAGGAAGAAAGAAAGTAAAGAAAAAGCAAAAGCCAGAAATGGTGCTGTGGCTCAAGTGGTAGAGCTGTAGCCTTGAAAAAGACTAAGGACCCTGAGCAATAAGCCCCAGGACTGGGAAAAAAACAAAAACAAAAACAAAAAACCCAAAGGACAGTGCTCAGGTCCTGATTGCAAGCCCTAGGACTACGGGGAAGGGGGGAGAAACTTTCTCCAATTTGCAGTAAAAACAAAACCAGCCAGGCATGGTGGCTCATGCCCATAATCCTAGCTCCTCAGGAAGCTGAGATTTCAGGATCAAAGTTCAAAGGCAGCCCAGGCACAAAAGGACCTGAGACTCTTACCTCTAACCTCTAGAAAATGAGAAGTGGGTCTTGGCTCAAAGGTAGGGTGGTAGCCTTGAGCTGAAGAGCTCAGGGACAGCACCAAGCCCTATAACACACACACACACACACACACACACACACACAGAAACTACCCTAGGCTCATTAGCTGATGCTCTCTCAACTGAGTCATGCCTCCAACTGCCCCAGATAAGCAGTGTGCATGTGCACTTGTTTGCCCATCTTGGCGCTTGAGCTCAGGGCCTGGGCATGTTTCCTGAGCTTTTGTGTTGGAGGTTATAGAGAAATCCGATGTGTATAGGTACAGCCATCAGGGAGCACTGTCATTGTACAAATACCTACTGTGCACAGAGCACACAATAGGATCACAGAGAGTCAGGGCTACTGAAGACCAAGGTAGACAGTAAAGTCACGAGTCATTTCAGTGTATAATAGATTTGCCGGAAAGCCAGGTGCCAGCGCAGGCTCAGGCCTACGATTCTCGCTACTCAGGAGGCTGAGATCCGAGGATCCCAGCTGAAGTTATTAGCTGGGCAGAAAGTCTGTGAGACTTCTTTCTCCAGTGCACTTCTCAGAAAAAGCCAGAAATGGCACTTCAGCTCACATGACAGAGCATTCGCCTTGAGTACAAAGAGGCTCAGGGATAGTGCTCAGGCCCCGAGTTCAAGGCCCAAGGGCCAAAAGTAAACTAGAATACAATTTTCCAGAAACAAGGTGAACCAAGCAGCAGGTTGGCATGTGAGGGGCCTACATGGATCAGGACCCTATACCTGAGTGAGCTGCGACTCAATGACGGGGGAGGAGGAGGCCCCAGCTCTCCATGCACAGGAAATGAGCATGAGGAAAGACAGTGCTTTTATTTCAAGGGTGAAGGCGGTGCCAGGTGTGGCAGGAAAGCCGGGAGGCTGTGTGCGGAGCTGACCGGGATCGAGGAACCAAACATGGGTTTGGGTTTTCTTTGTGTCAGTCCTGGAGCTTGACCTCAGAGCCTGGGCGCTGTTTTTCACCCAGGTTGGGGCTCTGCCACTTGAGCCACAGCTCCATTTCTGGCTTTTTTTGGTGGTTCCTTGGAGATGAGAATCTCACAGACTTGCCTGCCTGCCTGCCTGTGTTTGATGATTGACTGCTGCTTCAGTGGCCCAAGGTTGTGGGGCTGGGGAGAGCAGCTCCTCTGTATCACCTGGCCTCACCCTCTGTATCTATCCAGAAGAATCTGGGAGGTGAACTCGGGCTGTTGACAAAACATGCATACTCAGTCACCGGCACACACAAGGTGAGCTGCCCTGGGAGTGCCAGGTGAGTGGGAATCTCCAGGTGCCCGCTGCTCCCTCAATGACCATGTCCCAGCACTGACCTTGCCACCCTCAGCTGTCCCTGGACAACAGTAAAGTTCAACTTCTTCGACTGTGGAATCCTCACTGCCGGGGAGAGTGGAAGGGGGCCTGGAGTGACAAGTGAGCTGGGCCCCTGGGGGTGGGGGCTGGGTCCCCCCTGCAAGGTCCTCACACTCCTCTCCCCAGCTGCCCACGCTGGGACGCGCTCCCCACTGAGTGGCGAGATGCCCTGCTGATGAAGAAGGAGGATGGTGAGTTCTGGTGAGTTCTGGGGGTGAAATCATGGGGTGAATCCTAATAGAACAAACTAGGCCAGTGTACCTTGTAACTTTCAGGTCTGTTTCCTTCTTTCCTTCCTTCTTTTCCTCTCTTTTTTTTCTGTGTGTGCCAGGACTAGGCTTGGGCGCTGAGGAGTGTGGGGTTCTGTGGCTTTTCACACTGTTGGGTGTTGGACACATTTGGGGACCGGGGGGCTGGGTGTGTGTGGGTTGAGGGGTTCACGGGCTGACTGTCCTCGGCAGGATGGAGCTGAAGGACTTCCTGAGTCATTTCGACAAGGTGCAGATCTGCTGGCTCAGCCGCGAGGTGCTGGGACCCAGCCCTGCGGGGGGCGGCTGGCACATCCACACTTTCCAGGGCCGCTGGGTGCGCGGCTTCAACTCTGGCGGGAGCCAGCCTGGTGCTGGTGAGCCCTGGGGCCCTAGGGGGGAGGTGGGGAGACCCCCAGGCTGTGCACCCACTGCCTTCTCCTCCCTCAGAAACCTTCTGGACCAATCCTCAGTTCCGGCTGACGCTGCTGAAGCCGGATGAGGAAGATGATGAGGAGGAGGAGGGGCCCTGGGGGGACTGTGGGGCAGCAGGGGCGGGTGGCCCAGCCAGGGGGGGCCGCATCCCCAAGTGCACCATCATCCTGTCACTCATCCAACGCAAGCGACGGCGGCAGCGGCACCTGGAGGCCAAAGGTCTCACTTGCCCCAAGATGGGATTCCACGTGTTTCAGGTGGAGCCCTGGCCTGGGGTGGGCGGTGTTGAAGATCATAGAGAAGAGGCTGGGGGTGGGAGGTCAAGGTCAGGCTGAAATAGGGGCAGAAAAAGGCTGTGTGGAGGGGACCGTGGTGGCTACAAAGGGACACAGAGGAGGAGAGGCCTGGCAGGGGGCAGAGGGAGAGGGGAGGGCTGGCAGGGGGCAGAGGGAGAGGAGAGGGCTGGCAGGGGGCAGAGGGAGAGGAGAGGGCTGGCAGGGGTCAGAGGGACCCTCTGCCAGGGAGGGGTGCGGGGAAAGGGGGTACAACGCGGTCAACAAGAGGGTGGTGCCTGGTGCCACCACTCACGGCCTGTCATCCCAGCTCCTGGGCAGGCTCGGATTCCAGGGTAGCCTTGGAAGCCAGCCAGGCAGGAAGATCTGTGAGGCTCTTAAGTCCACTCAATCCCAGAAAATGCCTTTAGTGGAGCTGTGGCTCAAGGTAGTGGAGCACTAGCCTGGATCAGAGGTCAGGGGCAGCGCCCAGGCCCCAAGTTCAGGCCTCAGGACAGCCAGTGAAAGCGCACTGGACCTCCACTGGTGAGGGCCAGAGGGCTGGCATGGTGGCTTCTTCCTGCCCCTGATGAGCCCCTGGCTTTTCTGTCTTGCAGATTCCAGAAGAGGTGGGTGTCAGGTGGCGCCCAGGCCTGGCTCTGCCCCGGACAGGCACGGTGGAGGGCCCCGGTGGGGCGGGGGATCCGGAGGCCAGGGCCCCCCAGGCGGTGTGGGGGGCGCTGGCTGGAGGAGGCCGCTGCACGGGTGGAGAACGCACCGCCCCTGCCCACAGCTGCTGGGCGTCTGGGACTCGCCGCACAGCCGCGCGCTTCTGCCCACTCTGCTGCGCGCCGACTGCTCCGTGTTTTGCGCCCGGCGCGATGTGAGCCGCCGCTGCCGCCTGCCGCCTGGACACTACCTGGTGGTGCCCTACGCGTGCCGCGGCACCCAGGACGCGGACTTCATGCTGCGCATTTTTTCTGAGCGAGGACACACGGCTGTGTGAGCCTGGGACCCCAGAGAGGGCATGGGGGGACGAAACCCCACCACCTCCACCCCTCCCCGGACCCCAAACCCCACCTCCACCCCCGTTCCAGACCCCAACTCCGTCCTGCTGTCTCCACGCCCTGCTCCACACCTCAAGTCCAGCCTTAGGCACAAGCCACGCCCACCGCGAGGCTCCGCCCCGGGAGTGAGCCACGCCCCCGGGGCCTAGAGCCCCGCCCAGGTCCTGCTTAGGGCTCGGACCGCGCCAGGTCTCCAAGTCTGGTCTGTCATTCGCAGGGAGGTCGATGATGTCATCAGCGCGGACCTGGAGGCCCTGAAGGTGCGGGGGCTGCTCTGGGAGGGGACAGCGCGCGGGTGGCCAGGGCCGGAGGACAGCATGGGACAGGGCTTTGGGTCAGGACTCAACTCTCCCCACCACTGCAGATCCCTTATGAGCCCCTGGAGAAACAGCTGGAGCAACTGTTTCTGGAACTGGCTGGAGAGGTGAGGAGAGAGCTGTGCATATGTGTGTGTGTGCACGTGGTTTTGAGCCCAGCCCTCTTCATGCTCCCTTTCCAGTGCTCCCCTTGTACTCCCTTCCTCACCCTCCATGCTCACATCGCCTGAGTTGCTTTCTTGTAATGCAGCTGTTCCCTGCCTCAGTGCTTTTTTCTGTACCTTGGTCCTTTCCCTCCTTTGCAGGCAGTTTCCAAAGTGCTTCTTCTGGCAGCTGCCAGCCCTGGGCTCCTCCAGCCCCACCTTCCCCATAACTGCCTGACCCAAGTGGACTCTGAGAGGACAGGCCTGGGGATCTCAGTCCTTGCCATGTCCCCAGCTGTGGCCCACACAGGGTCTCAGCAGCTGCCCTCTCTTCCAGGAGGAGGCACTGGACGCTTACCAGCTGCACACCCTCCTAAGCATTGCCCTGGAGCCTGGTGAGTTGAGTGGCCCTGTAGCCATGGGGTCCAGGCTCAGCAGAAGCATCTCCCTGCATGTGGCCTGTGGTGGGCTTCTCCCAGCAGCCCTTGCTGTGGGAGGCAGGGTGGGTAGCTGTTGTGGGCACAGGCTTGGGGAACACTCACCCCGCCTGGCTTCAGATGCCAGCTCTGAGCCTGTGTCTAGTAAAGGCCCCCTTTAGTGAGTCCCATCTGCAAAGCTGAAGCTTCATCAGTGTGTGGCCTCCAGGGAGCAGGTGCTGGGTGTTTTCTTTTCATGTGTGTGCATGCCAGCGTACATATGGGCACTCACACTGGCCTGTGGCCTCAAGAGCATGGTACTATTGGGATTTGAACTAAGAATGCGGTCACTGTCCCTTAGCTTTTTGTGTCACCAGCACTTGAGCCTACTCTACTTTTTGGTGATTAATTGGAGAGCAAAGTCTGAGTTTGGGGCCAGAAGTGTGACATCATGGTAGAGTACTTGGCTAGAATGCACAACATCCTGGCTTTGATTCCTTGGTACACAGAAAAAGCCCCAAATGGCGTTGTGGCTGAAGTGGTAGAGTACTAGCCTTGAGAAAGCTCAAGGACAATGACTGGGCCCTGAGATCAGGCCCCAGGATTGGCAAAAGAAAAAAAGCAAAAGGAAAAGGAAAGAAAAGAAGTCTCACTTTGTTACTTAGGATTGTTTTGAATTGTGATCCTCAGAGCTGAGCCTCTTGAGTCGCTAGGGTGATAGCTGTGCCCCAACAGTGCCGGCTCGGGTGTTTTCTTGTAGGCAAAGCCAACGCTAAGACCATGGGAGAGATTGGGCTGAGGACCTGTGAGCAGCTGCTGCGGTGTTTTGGGGTACGTGCAGGCAGGGTGGGGAGGAAGGAGGGATGAGGTGTGGGGGTCTCCTTCCCTTCTGCGGGCAGTGTTCCTTATCCCATGTCCCCGGCACAGCGCGGACCCTGCCTGTCTCTGCACCACTTCCAGGAGCTCTGGGCTCACCTCCTGTCATGGCAGGTAAGGTGGGGACTCACCTGGGTGGCTTCCTACCGGACAGGGACCCCCTTTAGGTCATCAGTTACCCCCAGGAATTGGTTCTGGCTGGGGGAGCTCAGGCACCTCACCTCCCTTTGAGGGGCTCTCTTTCCTTGGCTACAAATGGGTGCCTGGAGCCATGCAGGGAGGAAATGGTGGAAGGTTCTAGACACAGCAATACACCACCACATTTGAGTGGCAGGCACATGGCCATTTGGTCAGAAGAGCAAGCAGGGTGCAGTGGTGCAGAGCCCCTGCTTAGAGGAAGGGCAGCTGGCCCGGAGGCCTCAGGGTAGGTGGTCTCCCCACACAGGACACATTCCACAAGTTCGATGAGGACAACTCGGGGACCATGAACTCCTACGAGCTGAGGCTGGCGCTCAGTGCAGCAGGTGTGCCGGGCCGGGAGGATGGAGGGGGACGTGTGCAGAGGACCTGAAGTGGGGCTGCAGGAAGGAGCATTGGCCCTGTGTCTTGAGGCTCAGCTAGTGTGGTAGAATGCTGTGGACTGTGGAGAGCGTTGGCTGAACCCTCGCGTGCCTTTCCTTCCAGTGTGATGTGTCTCGCACTGTAGGCTCTCTGCTGCTCATGTAGTTGTGTATCCAGGTGCATCCACAGCCTGGAGTTTCAGGGGTCCAGGGCTTTGGGGAGCCCCGTGGACAGCATGACAGAGGTGACCTCCTGCCATGGCACAGGAAGCTGGCAGCCATGTTTCCACGTGGTGCAGCTTTGGGGACAGGGTTGTTTGGGGGTATTCAATAAAACAACCCCCACCTGGGAGTTTTGGACAGGTGTAGTCCATGCCCAGGGCCCCCATGGCTGCACAGCTGGGCCCCCTGTACATGGTGGGGTGCCATGCCGATGGGGGCTCACGGGGCTCCATCCCTAGGCTTCCACTTGAACAACCAGCTGGCTCAGGCCCTCACCAGCCGCTACCGGGACAGCCGCCTGCGGGTGGACTTGGAGCGCTTTGTGTCCTGTGCGGCCCAGCTCCTGAGCATCTTCCGTGAGTGCCCTGACTTGGGGTGCAGCGGGCACCACTCAGCTGAGGGCCAGCACCCACTCTGCTCCTCTCTGTACAGGCCACTGCAGACAGCACCTGGCCGGAAGTGACGGGGTTGTGAACCTGACCCACAGACAGGTGAGCTGGGGTGGGGACCAGGTGGCTTGGGCGGGCGCTGGTTGGAGCTCACACCCCACTTTCTCCACAGTGGTTGGAGGTGGCCGCCTTGTTCTCCTTGGGGCTCCCTGGAAGCAGCACTCCAGACAAGCACGCTGGCACCTGCCCATCCCCTCTTCTCTAGACAAAACTCCACATCCTCTTGATGTCAATGTGAGTGGACCCCCACTCAACTTGGACAGCGTACACTGAACACATGTGAGGGCTGCAGAGACCCGGGCCTTGCACAGACATTATACAGAGAGGACGCTAGGGAAGACGTCTTCAAAATAGGACCTGTCAAATCAGGCGCAGTGGCTCATGCCTGTAATCCTAGTTACTCAGGAGGCTGAGATCTGAGGATCAAGGTTCAAAGCCAGCCCAGGGCAGGAAAGGACCTGAGACTCTTCTCTCTAATTAATCACTAGAAAACAGACAGTGGGGCTTGTCTCCAGGGAAGGGTGGTAGCCTTGAGCTGAAGAGGTCAGGGACAGTGCCCAGGCTGAGTTCAAGTCCCATGACCACCCCCCCTAAAAGAATGACATGTCATCTGTTCTCTCTCTTCAGGGTTCTCCGGTGGAAGATTTTACCTTAACTCTCCAGCCTGGCCCCCCACTAACCCATCTACCCTAGTACCTACCTGTACCAGACATGGAAGCCTCACATATATACTTTATTAGCTCATTTTACTTGGTTTACTGGTGGCAGCTTTTTCCTCTGGGAGGTACACTTGCGGCTGGGTCTGCTGTTGCGGCTGGGTCTGCTGTTGTGTCCATCTCTGTAGTGTTAAAGAGTCTGGTCCCCTCCAGATCACCAATCAACAGGCTGAGCTCGTGGCCCTCCCAAGCACATTCCACAGCGCTGCTAGCCACTCCCTGACAGTATACAACTAAGTATGCCTTCCATCTGGAAGCGATGAAGCCTTTTGACAACTAAGGGAGCATCTGTTATAAATAGTCCCCACATGGTTAAACTTTTGAAAGCCTCATTTCTTCCCGCAGCTATTGGGATAGTTCACTGCAAGGCCCACTGATCAGACTAAATCAGGGAAATAACCTGTGTGAGGACACTGCCAGATGGGCTGCCATGTCCTCCAGGAAGCAGGCATTAGCACTGCCAGTGACAGAGAGCCCAGCTCCTCTCTCTGTTCACCATCACCAATCCTGCAGATAACGAGTCGGGGATGGGAAGAAGGGGAAGCAGAAATATCCAAGCAAATAATGGTGCCCCAGCAGTCATTAACATTTGCCAGACCAGAGAGGCTCATGGCCCACTGCACAAGGTTATCTCTTCCGTTAAGGAGTCGACAAACCACCTATAAGACTCTATATCATCTTATCAACCTTGGACCTGGACCAGTTCACTTAATCAGGCTCTAAGAATGTTCCTGACTCTTAATATTTCCACCAACTATCGTTTCTATTGTGCTGAACTGCAGCGCCACCCATTGGCTAGGGTACCTTAAATATTTCTGTTACCTCCTGATCAGGCTCCTGTGATCCAAAAATAAAGCAGGAAAAGTCTTATTTCCCCCTTCAGGAGACAGGAAAACAAGTACCCTACTATGTTTCCAGGACAGAAAGGATACCACCCCTCCCTTTCCAGTGCTCAACGACCATCTTGGCTGAATCAGGTGACACAGTGCCCAATGGAACACTGTTTTGGTCTGGACTAACAAAGACCTCCTGAGTGCCCTGAGTGGATGAAAACGTGCCATCCTCCTCCCTCTTTTGGTGGGAATAACCTGGCAACTATAATATCCTCTGTGAGATGAGCTTCAGGAGGGCTGTGTCACTTATGGCATCCATAACCAAGTTTGTGTAGCACTACAGGCTAATGCCAAGGAGACGAACCACGGCCCTCAGTCTGCTCCAACTCAGCTGAACTCTCTGGCAGATGTGACCCTGCAAAGCCAAAGTGCCCTGGACTTGTTAATGGCTGAAAATGGGGAAGCTGCCTTTGCTTGGGGGAAGAATGTTGTTATTATATTAACATGAGTGGCAAGGTGGAACAAAGTACAAAGGGCATAAAGAGATAGCTGCAAGCCTGAAAAACAATCAGGAATCTCAATTCTTTGACAGGGGCTTTTGGGGGTCAGTTACTCCTTGGCTGTCATGGGTCCACTAGCAGCAATTTGGGCCTTTTCCTAATCGTACCTTGCAGGTTTAGTTATCTACAAAGTATTCTCATGGGAAGGATGAGAGCCATTACTAAAAAGACTGTCAACCAGATGCTCCTGGAATGGTTTAAGGACCCCTGTGACTACCTGGCCCCCTCCCAGCAGGAAGCAGCTCCGCAAAAACTGACCAGTGTCCCTGCTCCCAACCTCTGCTCTGACTTGGTACTGGCCCTCATTGAACAACAAAGCGGGGAATGTGGGCATATTTTCCCAGTTTAGGCTGACAGCCTTCTAGTTGGTTCATGCACAAGCCAGGCCTGGCCACAGTTGTCCATTCCCAAACTGCATCTACCCAGAGCCCGTTCCCACCCCAAACTGCACCTACCCCCAGCCCCTGCTGTGTCAGCGACATGCTGTCGTCATAGTCCAGGTGCCCTTTCCTTGTCACACGTTATCTCTACTGTTCAGATGCAAGAGGCCCAGATCTGACTATGTGCCCCGATATAACTTTTATCTATACCACAAGAGATTGGCCTATCTACTTCAGTAGACAATAAACTTGCTTTCTTCTATGAGACCTGTGTCTGTGTGGTTTCCTGGGATAGTGTTTACAAGCTACAAAATGAACTGCAGCCCATCTCATCTCTGCCCCAAACAGAGCCAGCCACTGGTGGCTCAAGCCTGTAATTCTAGCTCCTTAGAAAGCTGAGATCTGAGAATTGAGAATCAGTGTCAATCCAAGCAGACAAATCTGAGACTTTATTTGTTGGTGTTGTTGGTGGTGGTTCTGGGGCTGGAACTCAGGTACTGTCCCTCAGCTCTTCAGCTCAAGGTGGCACGCTACCACTTTGAGCCACAGTGCCATTTCTGCTTTTCTGGTGCTTAGCTGGAGTTGAGAGGCCCATGGACTTTTCTGCCCTGGGCTGGCATTGAACTGTGATCCTCAGATCTCAACCTCCTGAGTAGTTAGGATTTCAGGCATAAGTTAACGTCTGTGAGACGTTTTTTCTATTTTTTTTTTTTTTTCCTTTTTTTGGGCTTGTACTCTGGCCTGGACACTGTCCTTGGGCTCTTCAGCTCAAGGATATGGCTCTACCAGTTTGAGCCACAGTGCCACCTCTGGTTGTCTGGTGGTTAGCGGGAGATAAGGGTCTCATGGACTTTCATGTCCAGGCTGGCTTTGAACCTTCATGGTCAGATCTCAGCCTCCTGAGTAGCTAGGATTACAGGCATGAGCCACCAGTGCCCGACATGAGACACTTTTCTCCAGTTATAAAGGTGATTTTCAACGTTTATTTTGGTGTCATTATAGGCCCTTTTGACACCTGGCTTTTTTCCACTCCAGGCTGCCGTCCTATCTTCTTTTTATTTATTTATTTATTTATTTTTTTGCCAGTCCTGGGCTTGAATTCAGGGCCTGAGCCCTGTCCTTGGACTTTTTCAAGGCTAGAGCTCTACCACCTGAGCCTCAGCACCACTTCCGGCTTTTTTCTATATGTGGTACTGAGGAATCGAACCCGGGTCTTCGTGCATGCTAGGCAAGCACTTTAACCACTAGGCCAAACTCCTGGCCCTGCCGTCCTATCTTCTGAGCCTCAGGTCCATTTCCAGGTTTTACTGGTTCACTGGAGCCCAGAGTCTCACAGCCTTTCCTTCCCCAGGCTGGCTCCAACACCTGTCTTCAGATGTCAGCCTCCTGAGTAGCCAGAAAGACAGGCGTGAGGCAGCTGCATCCCAACGTGGAAAACCTCACAATCAAAAACAGGGGGCACAACTGACAAGGTTGGGGTTGGCCCTCCTCCTCTTCCTTCTCCTCCTCCTTCTCCTCCTCCTCCTCCTCCTCCCATTCTCCCTAGGTTCCCGGATGCACTGTCCTTGCCTAGGCCAGGACCCAAGGGCAGGCTCCCCTGTGCCTCCAGCCAGCCTGATACAGGAGACTCCTGGCTTCCGGACACTCACCCACTGGCCCTGACAGGTCCAGCTGGGCTTTGTCTCAGCCTCAGCCTCCTGCCCAGGGCTGAGGACCCAGTACTGACAGCCCCGGTCACCGCTGCCCTCTGCTCACAGCCACAGGAGCACGGGCCACACACTGGCCTGCTTGGTCCAAGGCTGGGTCCCAGGGCCCCAGGTGTGCCTGGACCATGGGAGGTAAGGACCCTGGGTGATGGGGACACGGGGACAGCTGCCCTTCCCCAGGCACACATGCTCAGATGCTCACATGCCCTAGCAGACGTGGGGCCTGCACAGCTGTGCTGGCCCAGCCTCTGCCCCTCCTCTCCACATCCTGTCCCCTGTCTGTTGTCTCACTCTCTACATCGTCGTCCGCCCACCCCCAGGTGATCCCACATTCCTGTTCAGTAATGATGGGGTACAAAGCGGGAATGGATTGGAGTGTCCTAGATACCCAGACTAAGAGCTGGAGACATAAGGAACTATGTCCCAGCCCCCATTTCAAGAATGGATTGAGGAAGAAGACTCTACAACAAGAACAGAGGAAGCCTAGCCAGGTGGAGGGGCCTCACACCTGTAGTCCTAGCTACTTAGAGGGCTCAGATCTGAGGACTGAAGTTCAAAGGCAGCTCAGGCACTGAAGTCTGTGGGCCTCTTATCTCAAATTAACTACCAAGTGGTGCTGTGGTTCATGTGATAGAGCAGTAGCTTTGAACTGAGGGTCTCAGGGACAGTGCCCAGGCCCAGAGTTCAAGTCCCACGACCCACAAAAAAAAAAAAAAAAAAAAAAAGAATTGAGGTGAGGGGAAATGCGGGAGAAGGAGGAAAGAAGCTTCTGGAAGCAGGCAAAGTGTCAAGTTGCACAGTTCCCACATCCCCCCCCTGGGAAAGATTTCCCATCCCCACCCCCTCTCCCCTGCTCCTACCCCACCCAGCAGGTGGCAAAGAGCCTGGGGCAGATGCAGGCTAAGAGTGGAAAGTTGGGGTGGAGTCAGAAGACTTAGAGAGCAGGATCCAACTCTCTACTCCCTAATTCTAGGCCTCCCAGCCTGTCCCCCATCCCCCCAGCAAAGCTCTCAGGCCTCCCAAGTGGAAGTGCAACTAGAGAAGAGCTCAGACCAGGAGCCTGGAGGACTGCAGTGGTTTGGGGGCTGTAAGTCCCCTGTTCTGACAAATTGAAGTTTAGAGAAGGTTGTCTGCAAGCCAAGGCCATACAACAGCAAAGAGGCCAAGATCTAGGATGGATCTGGAGAGAATCCGCTTAGGGCATCCCAAAACTAACTAGAAAAGGTTTTCTCTTCCCATGGTTGGGCTGGGCTGTGGTGAGGAACAGTGGATCTCATTTCTCTAGCCCTTCCATCTTGGGTCATCCTGAAAAGCAGGATTCTCTTTGCTTGTTTGTTTGATTTGATTTCTGTCTCACTGTGCTGTTTTCCAGAACTCCTCTCATTTCTGTTGTTTCTTTTCTTTCTTGTCAGATGTGGGTCTTGAGCTCTGGCTTAGGTGCTGTCAGCTGTCAGCTGTTGAGTTCAAGACTGGTGCTCTACCACGTTGAGCCACTGAGCCACTTCTGGTTTTCTGGTGGTTAATTGGAGATAAGAGTTTTGTGCCAGAGCTGCCTTTGAATCATGAGCCTCAGATCTCAGCTTCCTTATTAGCTAGGATTATAGGCATGAGCCACCAGAGCCTGGCTGACATCTCTCATTTCTCCATTTAGTCTGGATGGAATTGCACGCACAGTCTCCCTGCATGTCTGAACGTGCCCGGTCTCTGTTGAATGACCCAGTGTTTGTTATCAGCTCATGACTGTCATGGAGCTGAGATCCCTTGATCAATGTGATTCAGATCCCCTGAATCAATCTCCTTAGTCGATTCTCCTTGGGCATTCTGCTAAATCTTGTATAATCTTTGATACATCATTTTCCTCCCCTGAATCATCAATTAATATATTCATTTCCTAATCCTCGTGTGTGTGTGTGTGTGTGTGTGTGTGTGTGTGTGTGTTATGATCCTAGGTTTCTCACTCTAGACCTCAGCATCTTGTTTAGTTTTGTGGCTCAAGGCTGGCACCCTACTTACCTAGATTCCTTTCTGGTTTATTGCTGGTTAAATAGATATAAGAGTCTCCTGTGACTGGGAGTTTTGCCGAGTGGTAGAGTGTTTGCATACCATGCACAAAGACAGGGCTTTGATTCCTTGTTACCATATAGATAGAAAAAAGCCAGAAGTGGTGCTGTGGCTCAAGCGGTGGAGCTCCATCCTTGAGAAAGGCCAAGGACAGTGCTCCATCCCTGAGTTCAAGCCCCAGGACTGGCCAAAAAGACAGGAGATCTTCCTGACAAGTCCCCAGGAACAGCAGAGCCTTCCAGAACAGATCATGCCCAAATAAGGACAGGAAGTTGTCCTGATGACACTGCAACCTGAAGCCAGGAAGTCAGGTCAGGGAAATCAGATAGTACTCACCGTGCAGTGGTGGACACAGGCAGAGATGCCGTGATAAGCACTTCTCTGGAAGCCTCTGGAACCAGAGTCCAGATAATCATCTGCATGGCATTGTTTTTATCAGATCACATGTTTTTCTTTTCTCTTTCTTTCTTTCTTTTATTCTTGAATCCCTGGGTTTGATTCCTCAATACCATATGCATAGAGAAAGTCGGAAGCAGTACTGTGGCTTAAGTGGTAGAGTGCTAGCCCAAGGACAGTGCTCAGTTCCTAGGTTCAAGCTCCAGCACTGGCAAAAAAAAAAAAGAGTCTTATGGACTTTCCTGGCCAGGCTGACTTTGAACTGTAATGGTCAGATCTTGGGCCTCTGTGTAGCTACGATTTACAGCCTTGAGCCACTGATGCTCATCTCACATCTTCCTTTTTTTGTTGTTGTCATTGGACTTGAACTCTGGGCCTGGGCACTGTCTCTGAACTCTTCAGCTCAAGGCTAGAGCTCTACCACTTGAGCCCTGCACCGCTTCTGGCTTCTCTACATATGTGCTACCGAGGACTCTCCACCCAGATCTTTGTGCAGTTAGGTAAACTCCACCCACCCCACAGCTTTTTTGTTTTGTTTTAAGGTACTATTTTTTTGGGGGGGGTGGGGTGGGTCATGGGTCTTGAACTCTGGCCCTGGGTGGTATCCCTGAGCTCTTCAGCTCAATGCTACCTATAGCCCCACTTCCCCTTTTCTAGAGATTCGTTGGAGAGAAAAGTCTCACCTTTGGTCTTTAGTGCCTGGGCTGACTTTGAACCTCAATCCTCACATTTCAACCTCCTGAGTAGCGTGATTACAGGCGTGATCTACTGTGTCTGACCTATTTTCTCTTTTGTTTATATGGTACCAAGAAATGGAACCCGGAGCCTCATGTATAGGCAAGTTACTTTACCACTAAGCTACATCCCAGACCCTCTTCTGGCTTTTTCAATGGTTAACTGAGGATAAGAGTCTCAGGGATTTTACTGTCTACGCTGGCTTCAAACCTCGATCCTCTGATCTTTGCCTCCTGAATAGCTAATATGATAGGCCTATGACACCCTGTGCCCAGCTTGCATTGTTTGTTTTGTTGTTGTTGTTTTGCAAGTCCTGGGCTTGAGCTCAGGGCCTGAGCACTGTCCTTGGACTTTCTCAAGGCTAGAGCTCTACCACTTGAGCCACAGTACCACTTACAGCTTTTTTCTGTGTATGTGGTACTGAGGAATTAAACCCAGGTCTTTGTGTATGCTAGGCAAACACTCTACACCTAGGCCAAACTCCAGGCCCTCTTCAGCTCACTGGACTGACACCAGCTTTAGGTTTCAAAGGAGGAAAAACTGGGAAGAATATTGGGCAGAGTTTGAGTAGTATGCATTCATAAGCAGGTATGGTGGGAAAAAAAAAAAAGATGAGCTGGAGGGTCTATTATCCCTCTCCTCAAGCAATCTTCTCCTGATGAATTTACCATCTTCTGTTTCCTTTTTTTTTTTTTTTTTTTGCCAGTCCTGGGGGTTGAACTTAGGGCCTAAGCAATGTCCTTGGGCTTTCTCAAGGCTAGCACTCTACCTTTTGACCCACAGCACCACTTCTGGCTTTTTCTGTGTATGTGGTACCAAGGAATAGAACCCAGGGCTTCACCCATGCTCCGCACTAGGCCACACTCCCCAATCCTCTCTGTTCCTTTTATAATCACTCATCTGGACGCATGATAGATTGAGGCAACAGGAAAATTTTAATAATATATACACACCACATGTATATGTATATGTATATGTATGGGTGTGTGTGTGTGTGTGTGTGTGTGTATCTGATTCTGTGCGTGTCTCTGTGTGTGTTGTCATACTGGGGCTTGAACTCATTGCCTCATTCTTTTTTTCTCCCCCACAAATCCTGAGGCTTCAACTCATTGCCTAGTCAGGTTTTTGTTTGTTTGTTTGTTTTTTTGCCAGTCCTGGGCTTGGGCTCAGGGCCTGAGCACTGTCCTTGGATTTTCTCAAAGGTAGAGCTCTAAAGCTTGAGCCATAGTACCACTCCTGGCTTTTTTCTATGTATGTGGTAACAAGGAAGGCAAGCACTCTACCACTAGGCCAAATTCCTGGCCCAATACCAATTCAGTTTTATTGATAAAAATACTCATTTAAGGGGGCCAGGAGTTTGGCCCAGTGGTTAAAGTGCTTGCCTAGCATGCTTGAAGACCCGGGTTCGATTCCTCGGTGCCACATACATAGAAAAAAAAAAGCCGGAAGTGGTGCTGAGGCTCAAGTGGTAGAGCTCTAGCCTTGAGAAAGTCCAAGGACAGTGCTCAGGCCCTGAGCTCAAGCCCAGGACTGGCAAAAAAAAAAAAAAAAAAAAAAAAAAATACTCATTTAAAGCCAGGCAGTGGCTCACTCCTGTAATCCTAGCTACTCAGAAGGCTGAGGTTTGAAGATTGCTGTTTAGAAGGTAGCCTGGGCAAAAGTGTTGGAGAGACTCTTGTCTCCAATTAACCACTCCAAAGCTGGAAGTAGCATTGTGATTCCAAGTGGTAGAGTACTAGCTTTGAGCAACAGTGCCCAGGTCCTGAGTTCAAGCCTTACAACCAACAAAAAGAAAAGATACCTTTAATAGTTGGAGCTGTGATCCCTTGGTGAATTGTAGCTGAAAAACCATCAGTCTCTGAGTCTCCATTTTCTCTTCTGTAGAACAAGGTTCAATCCCCAGAGAATTACAGACACCTTCCCTCCACTCAGAGCTCTTCTCCTCTAGTTGCTCCTCCACTTTGGAGACCTGAGAGCTTGCTGGGGAGATGGGGGATGGGCTGGGAGGCCTAGAATTAGGGAGAAGCAAGATGGATCTTGCTCTGTCTCCTGACTCCACCCCAACTTTCCACTCCCAGCCTGCATCTGCCCCAGGCTCTTTGCCACCTGCTGGGTGGGATAGGAGCAGAGGAGAGGGGGTGGGGATGGGAAATCTGCTCCAGTGTGTGTGGGGGGTGGGGATGGGGAGGGAACTGTTCAACTTGCCACTTTGCTCTGCCTACTTCCAGAAAGTTCTTTCCTCCTTCTCCCTGATTTCCTCTCTCCTCAATTCTTTCAGAAGCAAAGAAACTGAAATGGAGGCTGGGGTAGAATTCCCTATGTGTCCAACTGGTAATCTGGGTATGTGGGGACATGGCAACCCAAATCCCTTTGTATCCCATCATCACTAAACAGGAATGTGGGAACAACTGGGGGGGGCCGAGGGGGTGATGGTGCAGGGGGTGAGGGGGTGTCCTGAGCAGATGAAGTAATTCACCAATAGGCAGGTAAATATGATGCAATATATTGATTTTATATAGCTTAGCAGTTAACAGTTATTATAGTCTAGTTCTAACTTGCCTATCTCTATCCTGCCTATCCAGCACAGCCGCTGGACTCACCTCTCCGACTTCTCTTAATCCCAAAGTTGAACAGGGCCTGCCTGTTATTTGCTGGGCACCGCCCAGTCCTGTCGCGGGGTGTGAGCTCAGGGGCAGCATGACAACCAGTTTCAGTCCTCTTGGGCAAGGAGCAGCTCCTGCAGGCCAAAGATCCTCAAACCACCGTCTCAGTTAAGGCCAGCAAAAGTGCTGCTCCTCATTTTGTGTCCTCTTCTCTAGCCCAAACTCCTTGCTTGATTTTCTCTTTCGGATTGGTTGTGCCCAGGGGTGCACTGGTGTCTTGCTCTTAGCTCCTATGGCCAGGTATCTGGACTCTTAGTCGTTTATGATTACTCTATCTTCATGTACCTGGGTGCTGGCTGTTTCCATCGTTATTGCCATAGGCCCTGTTCTAGTGATTCTGTCTTTTATGGTCCCATGCCCTTAGATACAAGTTGGCATTGACAATATTCTTTAAGTATTTTAGCTGTATTTCACCCCATTGGTTTTCATTCTAATCATATTCATTATGCTAATATTTTCACCTCATTACCCCCTGGTCTACCTTCACATCTTTATGCTCATAACAGGCCAGGTATGCAGACAGCAGAGTGAGGACAGGATGTGGATGTGGAGAGGAGGGGCAGAGGCTGGGCCAGCACAGCTGTGCAGGCCCCACGTCTGCTAGGGCATGTGAGCATCTGAGCATGTGTGCCTGGAGCTGGCCAGCCCAGGACCTGGGGAAGGGCAGCTGTCCCCCTGTCCCCATCACCCAGGGTCACTGGCCCTTATCTCCAGTGGTCCAGGCATACTTGCGGTCCTGGGACCCAGCCTTGGACCAAGCAGGCCAAAGGCTGGCCTGGGAGGCAGTGTTCCTATGTCTGTGAGCAGAGGGCAGCGGTGACCGGGGCTGTCAGTGCTGGGTCCTCAGCCCTGGACAGCCCAGCGGGACCTGTCAGGACAATTGGGTGAATGTCGGGCTGGCTGGGGGCACAGGCCCAGGTGAGGGGCAGTGCATCCGGGACCTCAGGGAGCATGGGAGGAGGAGGGCAGGAGGAGAGCCAGTCTTAACTTTGCCAGTTGTGCCCCAGGGCCAGGGTCTGTGCCAGCTGTGGGAGGTGGGTGGGAAGGCAGGGGTGAGTCACGTAGGCCAGTCCCATTCTGCCTCTATTTAAGGTCCCTGTGAAGTGCATTGCCACACTGCTGCTGTCCTATTGTGCCAGCCATGAGTCTGGTGAGTGATCAGGAGACCAGGAGGGGGCTCAGACTCTAAGGCCTGTGCAGGTGTGGGGGCTGGACCTGGCTGAGAACTCCTGCTCTAGTGAGAAAATGGGGGCCTGGGCCTGATGAGGATTGGCCAAGGGTAGACTTAGTGCCACCCAGATTTCTCCAAGGTTCCCATCTCTCTCCTGGTCTCCATCTCTCCTCACAGTTTTACTGGCAGTTTCTCTTGTCTTTCTGCCTCCACCCTAGTCTGGGTCTCTTCTGTTCTGTGCTCTCTTGTCTCTGCCTTCTGGGACTCCTTCTAGGGGGCTCACTTATCTCCCTGGGTCACATGCTTCCTGCACCCCGAATCTTGCAGACTACTCCCCACAGGACCCCGTTGAAGGATGTCTCAGCAGGCACTGTGTTGAGGATCCGGGGCATTGTTCCTGACAAGGCCAGCAGGTGAGATCTCCCAATCCCAGGGCAAAAGCATGAGATGGGAGGGCGGTCTTCAGGTTTAGGGGATCCTATGGAACAGCCCAGAGATTCAAGGCCGGGAACCTTCTCTGCACACCAGAGTTTTGGAACCCAAATCAGACATCACGTATGGGATTCTGAGGTCTCCCTAGAATATCTAGGATTCAAAGGCCACCTCTGTATAGCCATAGGTGGGCTTGTTGCCCCAGCCATCTGGAAGAGCTAGCAGTTAAGGTATGTTTTCTATATGAGGGGCTTTTGGAGACTTGGGGGTCCCTGGTGCTCTGAGGCCCTGTAAGGCCTGTGGAACTTATACCATGGCCACGAGCACACAGCCTGTCCTGGGTAGATTTGTGCCCAGGGCCCCCATCAACATCTTAGGACCCCCTTGTCCACTCCCCACCCTCCTCTCCCTGGAAGGCCGAGTTTCCGGGTCCTCTGGCAATCTTGGTCGTTGGGTGCTTGACTTGAGTCCCCCCAGAGGTGATGACCGGGTCTGGATCCTCTCTCCCTCATCAGGTTCCACGTGAACCTCCTGTGCAGCGAGCAAGATGAAGCTGATGCCGCCCTGCACTTCAATCCGCGGCTGGACACATCGGAGGTGGTCTTCAACAGCAAGGAGACGGGCCGCTGGGGCCCGGAGGAGCGCGGCGGAAGCCTCCCCTTCCGGCGGGGCCAGCCCTTCGAGGTGCTGCTCATCGTCACCCAGGAAGGCTTCAAGGTGCGACTGGGCCCGAGACCCTGGGAGGGGGCGCGAGGGCAGGGTGCGGCGCGGTGGGCGTGGCGATGCGTGGCGGGCAGGCGCGGAGGGCGGGGCGGGGCGTCGAGTGTTGCACGGTGGGCGTGGCCCGGCGTTGTGGGCGTGGCCTCGCGTTGTGGGCGGGGCATGATGCGGGCAGGGTGGAGCGCGCAGTGCAAAGGCGAGGTTCGCCTGCAGAGGACGTCGGTGGACCATCTTCCGGGCCTGTGAGCACCACAAGTGGGGCAGTGGGGCGTGGCAGGACCCTGGGCGGGGTGTCCTGGTGTGATGGGGTGTGCCCGGGCCGCCCTCCTGCCTTCCTCTCCATCCAGAGTGCTCAGAGATGATCGGGCGGGTGGGGACGGGGTGGGGGGGCGATAGGCTCCCAGGAGACCTTCACTCAGGGCCTGGGTGCTGTCCTGCCGGGGCTGGCTTCGAACCCCGATCCTCAGATCTCAGCCTCCTGAGTAACTGGGTTGACAGGCGGGAGCCACCAGCTTTTGGCAACAATCACCACTTTTATTTTATTTTTATTTTTTGGTGGGTCATGGGGCTTGAACTTGCCTAGGCGCTGTCCCTCCTTGAGCTGAAGAGCTACCGCCCCAACCCTTGAGCCAAGCCCCACTTCCCTTTTCTAGAGGTTAATAGGAGATAAGAGTCTCAGGTCCTTTTGTGCCTAGGCTGGATTTAAACCTTGATCCTCAGATCTCAGCCTCCTGAGTAGCGAGGATTACACGGGTGAGCCACCACTCCCGGCTTTTTATTTTATTTTATTTTTGCCAGTCCGGGCTTGAGCTCAGGGCCTGAGCGCTGTCCTTGGACTTTCTCAAGGCTAGAGATCTACCACTTGAGCCACCCCATCCTCTTTTATATCTATGTATGTGGTACCGAGGATTCCAACCCGGGTCTTTGTGCATGGTAGGCAAGCACTCTACCACTAGGCCAAACTCCTGGCCCCAACAATCACCACTTTTAAATGAGGGTTTCAATACTGACCCTGACAGACCTCCAAATCTAGCAACCATTTCCAGTTCTTTATAAGGAATTTTCTCCCCACTACCATTCCTGGAGACTCATGACCCAAGGACTCAGCATCCCCTGTCACCCACCCAAACACTTCTTACCTGTTCTGCCCAACTGTAAAGCCAGTGGCACCCCATTTATACAGTGGGGAGCACAGGGCAGGCGCAGCCGGGCACACTGCGCCTGGGGTACCCCCCACTCCATCTTGTATGGGCTAGGGCTGGATCTGCTATAGCCTGGGCGCCTTGACTGTGACTTCTGTCCTGCAGACTGTGATCGGGGACGGCCCCTACCACTTCTTCTCCCACCGGATACCACTGTCACGCGTGCAGCTGGTGGAGGTGGGCGGCGACGTGCAGCTGGATTCCGTGACGGTCTTCTGAGCCGGCTGAGGGTGGGGTGCAGGGAGGGGATCGGGTGCCCAATAAAGTGTAGCTGTGGTGCCTGACTATGTCTGAGTGGCCTTCGTGTGGAACCTGGACCTGAGCACGAGAGAGGTGAGGATAGAGACTCAGGGAAGCACAGCCACATGCATCTCTGTCCCTTGATGGGCAGGTCTGGTCCTCAGATCCCAGGGATTGTCATTCGGTGCGGGTGGGGGCAGGGAAGGGGGTGTCTAGGTCAATGGCCACCCGTGTGTATATTTGAACAAGGGAAACAGAGCCCGGGTGACACTGGTCACTGGACACCTCTAGCCTGAGCTGGGAGAGAAAACAAACAAACAAAATAGCCCAAGCTCTCTGCTCCTCCATCTACGTTTTTCTTCATTCCCAGCCCCGGGAAGGGAGGGAAATGGGTGAGTTGACTTGGCACTTGACACTGCACCCCCGAGTGGGGACAGGTCTTTGCACGCACAGCCCCAGGGAAGATGGTAGCTTTGAAAGATTCCATCACGTGTGCATTGTGCAGCAGTCTAGCTGTCCCCCGGATTCTTAGGAACACCCAGCACCCCCAACCCCACCCAGGAAGGACTGGACTCTGTAGCACAACTCCACGGCCTAGGGTGAATAGGGGCAGCAGCTGTGGGCATCACTGTGGGTGGAGAATCGGCCCCTGCACTGCCATTGGGTCAGCCTGCATTTGGGGAATCTTCCTGGAGCCCCCCCACCCCGTGGAGGAGTGAGCCTGGTTTTTGCCCAGACTCCAATACACAGGAAATCTATTTCATGGAGCCCTGAGAAAGTCTGCTAACCCTGGGAAGGAGCTGGTGTTTTGCAGTGTCAGGTACTTTTCAATAACTCTCCAGGTGTTTTGTTTGTTTCTGTGCCTGTTCTGGTGCTTGAACTCAGGGCCTGCCTGCTGTGCCCCTGAGCTTTTTTGTTCAAGGTTAGCACTCAACCACTTAAGCCACAGCTCCACTTCTGTCTTTTCTGGTGATTAATGGGAGATAAGAATCTTTGATCTTTCTTACTTGGGCTGCTTTTGAATTGCAGTCTTTAACATCCTAAGTAGCTAGGATTACAAACCAGTCACACTGACCTCTGAGCTTTCTATTTGCTTTTGTTGGTGTTTTGGTTTGGTTAGGTTTTCTCTTATTGAACTTCGGAGCTTAAAATCTGGGCCTGGGCTTGTCCCTAAGCTTTTCAGCTCTAGGCTAGCGATCTACCACTTGGCCACAGTACCACTTCCAGTTTTCTGATGGGTTAATTGAAGATGAGAGCCCACAGACTTTTTGTGCCCAGGTTGGCTTTGAACTGAGATCATCAGATCTCAGCCTTCTGAGTAGCTAGGATTACAGGAGTGAGCCACTGGCACTCAGCCTTTTCAGAGTTGTTTTTCTTTTATTTTGTATGTTATGGGGCTTGAACTCGGCCTGGGTGCTATCCCACACACACACCTGGCTACTACAGAAGACTTAGAGAAGGAGGACAGAGGTTTGAGACTCTACCTGGGCTGGGTTGTTAGTTCATACCATCAGACCCTTATTTCAAGTCCCAGTATAGACCCCAAAATTGTATTAAAATGTTTCTGGTAGTATATATGAGGTCCTTCAGCACAACAAAAATAAAGATAAAAATGAAATATATATATGCATATATATGTGGACTTTTAATCTTATTGTATTGAGATTTGTAATGACAGTACTAGTGGGACAGAAACTGCCAAATAAAGAGTTAAAGGACAGGCTAGGAATGTGGCTTAGTAGAAGAGTGTTTGCCTAGCATTCATGAAGCCTGGGTTTGATTCCCCAGTACCACATACACAGAAAAAGCCAGATATTGGGCCTGGAGTTTGGCCTAGAGGTGGAGTGCTTGCTTAGCATGCACAAAGACCAGGTTGATTCCTCAGTATCACATACATAGAAAAGCAGGAAGTGGTGCTGTGGCTCAAGAGGTAGAGTTCTAGTTTTTGAGCAAAAGCTCAGGGACAGCACCCAAACTCTTAGTTCAGATCCCAGGACTGGCCCACAACAACAACAAAAACTCAAGGTCATCCTGGGATACACAAGTTGATCAAGTCTCCAAAAGAAAAACAATATAATTAGGTTTGGGGTTTCTCCCACAGATCATTTGAGGATCTGAGGAAACTCTATAGGTGACTCTGAATGTAGCCAGAGGGACCTTGTGTCACTCAAGTTCCAGAATGTTATGTAAGGCCTGATCAATCCCTCCCACCTTTCCTGTAGAACCTGTGTGGTCATCATTGACCCTTCAGATGTCTTCCCTTCACCACAAGGGTGACTCACCCTTGTAACCCCAGCACTCAGGAGGCCAAAACAGCAGCATTAAATGACTAGGGCAGGGCCGGGAGTTTGGCCTAGTGGTTAAAGTGCTTGCCTAGCATGCATGAAGACCCGGGTTCAATTCCTCGGTACCACATACATAGTAAAAAGCCGGAAGTGGTACTGAGGCTCAAGTGGTAGAGCTCTAGCCTTGAGAAAGTCCAAGGCCAGTGTTCAGGCCCTGAGCTCAAGCCCAGGACTGGCAAAAAAAAAAAAAAAAAAAAAAAAAAAAACCTTTAAAAAAAAAAATGACGGGCAACCTAGCCTACACAATGACAATTGTTTCAGAAGAACAAAAGAACCTCTATCCCCAACTTCACAGCTGCCTTCCTGAGAGTCCCCTGGGCCTCCAGTCCTCCCCTGCCTCTCTGCTCCAGGAATGGGCCAGACTCTCTCCAGAACTATTTTTTTTATTCTTGTTTTCAGTAAAGAGAAAAGCCTGGGTGGGAAGCAATGAGTGCCATAGTGTTATAAGGCTTGAGAGTGCTGAGAAGACACTAGAGGCCGATTATCTTGGATCCTCCTACTACAGAGGAGGAGGCAGGCAGAGAGGTGGGCAGCCAGGTCGGGGTCACGCTGGGCCTGGTGATCAGAGTTTGGAGAAGGTGACGCCCTTCAGGTCCTTCTTCTCCATGGCCGCCTGCACGGACTTCACGATGTCCTGGGTCTGCAGCATGCTCATGTTCCAGGAGGCCTGCGGAGGGGGCGGGGCGACGCGCAGTGAGCACCAATCCGAGGGCCAGATGAGTGGTGGCCAGCCCCGCCCCCAGCCCATTCCGGAGCCGCGATTGGCCAGGCAAGGTTGCAGTGGAGCCGTGGATGACGGAGGGCCTGCGCGACTGGGAGGGCCCTGATTGGTGGAGGCAGCGCCAGGAGCGGGAAGGACAGTGAGTGGCAGGGAGCGGGAAGCGAGGCGATTGGCTGAAGCAGAAGCTCACCACGTAGTCCAGCGCCTGGTCCACGGGGTGATCCCGCGAGTAGAGCAGGTTGACCTTGGTGGACTGCACGGCCACCGGGCTCTTGCTCGACACCTCGGCGGCCAGCTCGAAGGCGGCGGCCAGCATGGCCTCCTTGTCCGCGAACACGCGGCTGCCCGAGGGGCCCAGAGGAACGGGAAGGGCAGGTGAGACTCTCCGCCAGCGCGGACCCCTCGACCTCCCCCACCGGAGGTGACAGTCCCCTCCCTCCTCTGCCCAGGGAGCCGCCTTTGGCCTCAGATGGGACGAGAGGGGCTCCGGGAGCCCCCACCCACCGCACCCCAATGGCGTGGCCGCCCATCCCCAGGCCTGGCCCTGCCCTCCTTGTCCTCAGCCTCCGCCCCCAGCCCCATTCTTCGTGCTCGCCTTCTCTCAGCCCCCACTACCTGACCAGTCCACTGCTCAGGGCCTCGTCCGCCATCATCTTGCGGGCAGTGAAGGCCAGCTCGTTGACCAGGCTTGAGGACAGAGAGAGGGCACATCAGGACACCCTGTGGCCGGGATGGGGGAGGCCCCGCTGCCCTCCCCACTGCCCCCCTCTCTCTCACCTCTGGTTTCCAATGACCTTGGGCAGCCGCTGCAGCGTCCCCACATCTGCGGCCAGGCCTATGTCCACCTCCTGGAGTGCAGTGGGGCTGTCATTGTTTGCCTTCCAGCAAGCACTGCGCCCCACTCAAGCTCAAGGCCAGGACTTGGTGCCATTCTGCAGAGCTGTCAGTGTGTGGGGGGCACATGCTGCTTCTGCACCCTCCAAACACCTCCCACTCCCCTAAACTGCTGGCCCAGCCAGTTCCTGAAGCCTCCTCTCCCTGGGATACCTTCTGGTTCTTTTTGGTTTTTGTCAGTCCTGGGCTTGAACGCAGGGTCTAGGCACTGTCCTTGAACGTTCTCAAGGCTAGCAATCTACCACTTGAGCCACAGGACCACTTCCAGCCTTTTCTATATGTGTGGTACCAAGGAATCGAACCCATGTCTTTGGGCATGCCAGGTAAGCACCCTAGGCCACCTCCTGCCCTCCTCCCCACCCAGCTGTTTTCGCAAGGCTAGCATTCTACCACTTTGATCCACACACCACTGCTGCTTTTATGATTGTTAATTGGAGACAAAAGACTCATGGACTTCTCTGCTCAGGCTGGTTTCCAACTGTGATCCTCATATTTCAACCTTCTGAGTAGCTAGGAGGTCCGGCATGAGTCACCAGTGTCCGGCCACCTCCTAGTTCGTTCGTTCGTTCTTTCTTCCTTTCTTTCTTTCCTTCCTTCCTTCTTTCCTTCTTTCTTTCTTTTCCTTCCTTCCTTCCTTCCTTCCTTCCTTCCTTCCTTCCTTCCCTCCTTCCTTCCTTCTCTCTCTCTTTCTCTTTCCTTCTTTCTTTTTTTGCCAGTTCTGAGACTTGAACTCAGGGCCCGAGGGTTGTCCTTGGACTTTCTCAAGGCTCTGCCACTTGAGCCACATCACCACCTCTGGCTTTTTCTATGTATATGGTACCAAGGAATCGAACCTAGGTCTTCATGCATGCACTCTACCACCAGGCCAGATTCCCTGCCCCCTCCTAGTTCTTTACAGTGGGTTCTTCATGGTGACCTCACCTCTCAGGGGGTGTCCATTTCTGGTCCCTTTCCTCCTCTCTCTTCCTCCTTCCAGATTCCACCCTCACCTGGCTGCATCCTGTCTCTCTGGATCTCCAGCATGGCCTGACAGTCCCCCTGGCCAAGTCACCTGCCCCCATCACTCCTCACCTCCCTGGATGCCTGCAGGAGATTTTCCCATGGCAGCCTCACCCCTCTTCCTATGGTGCTGGGGACACGACCAGCTTCCTCCATGTGCCAGGTAAATGCTATACTGCTAAGCCAGATGCCCAGCTCTGATTTGGGGAGGCAGGGCCCCGCCTCAAGGCCCAGATTAGCACCAGTCCTTCTGTCCCCACCTCCCAAGAGCTGGGATGACAGGTGTGAGCCACCCTGCCTGTCTCCTGAGCCTCATTTGTAAGGATCACTGCTGACTCCTCTGCCAAGAAGCCTTCAGGTTGCTCCCTGGCCCTCGCTGCCAGGTGTGCCACTCTCTAGCACTGTGGGGGTTCAGGAAGGCAGGAGCTCAGGGTGACTCACCTTGACCTGGAAGAAAGCATCCTGGGCACAGTAGCGGATGTCACAGGCAGTGATGAGGTCCACACCTGGAAGGAAGAGGCCAGGGCCAATGCAGAGGGAGAGAGCCCGGCCCTCCTCCCAGTCACGGCTGTGTGCCTGCAGGGAGGGACCCAGGCTCAGCAGCAGAGAGCTGAGTGGAGGCCCTGGCTGAGGGAGGGGAGGCCTCAGCTCCCACCCACCCCCGTGGTGGGGGGGGAGGCACACTCACCTCCACCAATGCACCCCCCGTGGATGGCGGCGATCACAGGTTTGGGGCACTAGAAGGGAAGGCAGGGCTGGGATCAGGGCTGAGGACAGTGGGCAGAAGAGCTGCCCCCCTCCTGTCCACAGTCACCTTTTCTCCCCCAGCTCTCTCTCTCCCCTTCCTTTTCCCCCCTCCAATTCTGGGGCTTGAACTCCGGGCCTGGACCTTACCCATAAGCTCTTTTTGCTCTAGGCCAGTGCTCTACACTTGAGCCACAGGGCCACTTCAGCTTTTTCTGTGTATGTGGTACTGAGGAACCACACAGAGGGCGTCATGCAGGCTAGGCCAGCCCTCTACCAGGAAGCCACCTTCCCAGACCCCAGAGTCACCTTCTCGATGACGGTGAAGGTGTTCTGGTAGCGCCTGATGAGGTCTCGGAGGTACCAGCTGATGCGGGCCGCATCATCCCCCTCCGGCTGCAGCAGCTCTGAAGCCATGTCCATGAGGTCGATTCCTGCATGGGGGGGGGGTTGTTCACCCAGCCTCCTAGCGTGCCATCACCAAGCCAGGACTCAGATTCAGGGAAAAATGCTTCTATGGTCACTGGCCATGGCAAGTCGTTCCCTAGATTGGAGTCCAGAATGGAGTGAACTTGTTCCTCCAACTTCCTTTTACTTTGGCCAGTCCTGGGCCTTGAACTCAGGGCCTGAGCACTGTCCTTGGGCTTTCTCAAGGCCACTGGCTCTACCACTTGTGTCACAGCACCACTTCTGGCTTTTTCTATGTATGTGGCACCAAGGAATCAAACCCAGGGCTTCGTGCATGCTGGGCAAGCACTCCACCACTAGACCACACTCCCTTCAGGCCGTCTTTGAGTGTGATCCTCTCCCTCAGATCTGAGTCTCCTGCATAGATAGGATTCCATGTGTGAGCCACAGGTGCCCAGCTGCATTGCTTTTCTTTCATGCTGGTTGTTTTTCAGCCCTGGGGCTTGAACTCTGGGTCTGGGCACTGATCCCGAGCTCTTCAGCTAAAGGCTCTACCACATTGCGCCACAGCATTACTTGTTTTCCTGGTGGCTAACTGGAGATAAGAGTCTCCTGGATTTTCCTGTCTCAGGTGGTTTGGAGGCACCATCTTCAGATCTCAGCCTCCTGAGAATCTGTCATTACAGCTGTGAGCCACTGGCACCAGCCTTTGTTGTGTTTTAGAAATAGGGTTCACTAGGTAGCCTTGGCTGGCCTGGAACTCCTGACTCTCCACCTCTGGCTCCTGGGTGCTCAGATTCAAGGCCTGGGCCACTCTGCATGACTGTCCCAGCTTGGAGTATGGTTCAGTGGTGGAAAACCTGTCTGGGATAGGCAAGGGGGACCCTGAGTTCTAAGCCTGCCACTGTCTGTTCCTATCTGATGACCACCATAGGTTCTGGCTCCATGCCACCCCAGGCTAGAAAGCTGAGCCAGAACAGAGGCCTCTGAGTTTAAGCCCATGACCAGCGCGCGCGCACACACACACACAGAGACTAAACAGTGTGACACAGGTCTCTAATCCCAGCACTCGGGGAGGGGGCGGCAGGAGGGTCGGGAGTTGGAGGCCAGCCTAGGGTACCTCTTGAGACTCCATCTCAACTACACAGAAGAGCATGGCGTATGCCTGTATGTGGGCGTCAGCAGGGGAGGATTGTCCTGTCTAATGTCCTCAGTGAGAGACCCAAAGGAGAGGCAGGGGCATAGACATATCTGGACTGAGGTGAGTAGATGACAGAACAGCCGGTGCAGAGGCCCAGTGGTCGGGTTGGAATGGCCCTGATCTGGGTGTGGGATCTCAAGATGGCCTGCAGGGCTGGAGATGAAGGCCGGGGTAAGGAGCAGAATGGATTTTCCTGCCTCTTCCTCCTGAATAACTGGGATTATAGTTGTGTGCTACTGTGCCCAATTCATGTTGTTCTTTTATCTGTAATTTCATCTCTTCATGTGGTCACTGGAGAAGCTGCCGTCTTCTGTCTTTCTCAGGCTCTTGCTATGGAATACAAGTCTGAAGGGCGCTGACAGTAAGGGATAGAGCCTAGAAATGGAGGCCACAGGGTTTTCAGGAGGATTGTTTCTCTATTTGTGTGTATCAGTGATCGGGCTTGAACTCAGGGCCTGGGAACTGTTTCTGAGGTTTGTCATTCAAGACTAGCACACCACTAGTTTGAGCCACAACACACAATACCACTTCTTCTCCCCCGCCTTTTTTTTGTAACTTAGTGGAGATAAGAGTCTTATGTCTTAGAAGCTGGGCAAGGTGGCTCACACCTGGAAATCCTAGCTACTCAGGAGGCTGAGGAGTGAGAATGGAGGTTCTGTAGTGCGTGGGTACTAAAGACATGAGACTTTTATCTCCAATTAACCACTAGGAAATGGGAAGCAGGGCTGGGGCTCCAAGGGTAAGGCAGTCCCTTGAGCTGTAGAGCTCAGGGACAGCTCAGAGTTCAAGGCCCATCACCCCCCCCCAAAAAAAATAGTCTTAAAGCAAGATCCTTACTTCTCAGCCTCCTGAGTAGCTAGGATGACACGCGTGAGCCAACTAAACCCAGCTTGGATTGCTTCTTGTGTCTGTTTTCTGGTACAGGGAGGTTCTGGCATGGCTAGGGCCTCTCTGCTGTTTAATAATTGAAGGAATGAAGGGGGGGAGGTGCAGTAGGAAAACACGGGCCGCAGAAGACAAGGGCACTGCTAGTGCCGTGGTGTTACGTGGGGTGCAGGGAAGGGGTCTCAGTAAGTTTTTGGCAAGGGTGGTTTCAGTCCACAGTCCTCTCCAGTGCCTCTGGAGGAGCTGGCACGATGGGTGTCAGCCAGTGTGCTGGCTGCAAATGGGTATGTGAGAAGGCAGCATACAGTATGTGAAGTGAGAGCACTGAGGGACTTCCCAGAAGAACAAGGCTGACAGTGGAGTCATCACGATGGTGGATGAGCCTCTCTGGAGAGCAGAGGAAAGGGTCACAGACCCCCAGAGGCAGACATGTGCCTGGTGACTATGTGGTAAGCTGTGTGCTATGGTGACACAGTTGGCTGACCCTGCTCTGGACTCTGAAAGGCCAAGGGCATGGCTCAAGGGCTCCTGTCCAGTGTTCTGTCCTCATGTTTCCATCTGACCTCTGGGGAGGGGATGGTGGGGATGACCTGTGTCCCCCAGTGTGAGGCCAGCACCTTGCCCGCCCACCACAGCCCCTGGTTTGGATGACTCAAATGAGGCCTAGTAACCAATGAGCAAGAGGCTCAAAGCCTAAGTCAGAGCTGCCTAAAACCCTCAATCAGGAGCACTGCCAAACGGTGGGGACCAGGAGAGCCTGGGGGAGGCGAAGGTACCTGCAGTGAACATTTTTCCTGCACCCGAGACCACCACAGCCCTGCAGTTGGGGTCCCTGGCTATCTTGTTGAAGCATTCCACCATCTCCCTGCAGAGGGACAAGGAGGAAAGGGCTAGCGAGCACAGCAGTGGGACTGCCCTGCCCTCAAGTCCAGCTGAGCCCCAAGGCCACCCAGGCCTGGTGCTCCAGCCCTGCCTCCTCCTGCAGGAAGGCCTCAGGATCTGCAGTCCGCACCTCCAGAAGGCCCTGTTCATGGCATTCCTCTTGTCAGGCCTGTTCAGCTGCACATGGAGGATGTGTGTTCCAGCAGATGTCACCTGCAGGGACTCATAGCTGTGGTCAGAGGCTTCTGAGGGGGCTGGTTTGGAGGCCTCGTGTGCGGAGGAGCTCAGGAGGCGAGGGCTGAGGTGGAAGCCCAGCTGGGTGCGTGCTGCCAGTCCTGGGGAGAGAGGGGAAGAAGAGCCCTGGAGATCCCAGAATGGGGACTCACCTGCAAGAACTTGAGGATGCACGTGTCTCAGGGCACCTGGCCTGGACAACATGAAGTCCTCAGAGCCCAGGGCCTAGTGGGTGTGAGAACCAAGGAAAGAAGCCCTACCCGTTTTTCTTTTGAGACCCCAGAAACAGAAAACCTAGGTAAGGCGATGGGCTTCGCAAAGGGAAAACTCAAGCAAAATACAGAGGCATGTTCTGGGAAAGGTCTGTCAAGCTGTTGCTGGAAAACCAAACAACGAGAGAGTCTGGAATGTGGGCTTGGTACTAGGTCTGCTTCTGTAACTACATGCTTGCTTAAATGGGGAGACTTATGACCAAGGAAAACTGCAGTTCCAGAGTGCAATTATGCTGTCCTAGGAACCTTGGTGACAATGTTGAAAATGAGCTAATATTCTGTTAAGCTCACGGCTGAATCCTGGTTCTGTAAATGGCTTGCTCTTTTGGGGGGTGGGGAGTCAGGGGTGTTGGTGGTAGGTCATGGGGCTTGTACTCTGGGCCTGGGCACTGTCCCTGAGCTCTTCATCTCAAGGCTATGAACGTACCCTGGGCCTGGGCACTGTCCCTGAGCTCTTCATCTCCATTCTATGGCCCTTCCCCTGGGCCTGGGCACTGTCCCTGAGCTCTTCATCTCAAGGCTATGGCCGTACCGTAGGCCTGGGCACTGTCCCCGAGCTCTTCATCTCAAGGCTATGGCCGTACCCTGGGCCTGGGCACTGTCCCTGAGCTCTTCATCTCAAGGCTATGGCCGTACTCTGGGCCTGGGCACTGTCCCTGAGCTCTTCATCTCAAGGCTATGGCCGTACCCTGGGCCTGGGCACTGTCCCTGAGCTCTTCATCTCAAGGCTATGGCCGTACCCTGGGCCTGGGCACTGTCCCTGAGCTCTTCATCTCAAGGCTATGGCCGTACTCTGGGCCTGGGCACTGTCCCTGAGCTCTTCATCAAGGCTGCCGCCCTAGCCCGGAGGCCTCAGCCCCACTTCTCCTTTCCTCGAGGTTAACTGGAGGCTCACGTTGTTTAGTCCCAGTGCCCAGGCTGGATTCGATCCTCGGTCCTCGGATCTCAGCCTCCTGGGCAGCCCGCGCCCGGCTGTGAACTCGCGTGTGCCCTGCTCGAGCCTCCGTGCGGCGCGGGCCGCGCTCGTGGGAGCCGCGGAGCCTCGGGCTGCGTCGTCGCGCGTGGCGGAGGCCTGGGGCGGGCCGGGGGCCTCCGGGGGCTCCGGGCTCCGGGCTCGAGGACCGCGGGGCCCCGGTCCCTGGACTGCGCCCAGCCCGGGGACCACGAGCTGCCCGGGACCCAGACTGCACTGACGCAGCCTAAAGGCCGGGGCCCCTGCCGACCCCGAATGGCGGCTTCTCCTCGGCGGAGCCCAGACGACACGGGGTGACTTACGCCTCCGCAACAGGCCGGGGAGCGCGCGCGAAGCCGCCATGGCCGCCGCCTCCAGGACCGTCCCCGCCCGTCGGGCAGCGGCGGAAGTCGAGGGGCGGGACAACCGTCCGCCATGTTGGGCGCGGGCACGGGAGCCGCGGCCCCGCCCGCCGTGACGCCGGCGCCCGCCATCTTGACTGAGGGCAGCCGGAAGTGGCGCGGGGAGCCGGGCGGCGCGCGGGGAAGGGCGCTGAGGGCGGACGGAGCCCCTTTGGCCCAGTGGGCCCCGGGCCCGGGCCGGTCGGCAGCTCGCAGCGCCAGCGCCCAGCGCGGCGTGGAGTTCAGTGACGGCGGGCGGAGGGCGCCCAGCCGCGGGACGTGAAGGCCGCGGAGTTCAGCCAGAACCAGCAGGGAGCAGGGACGCGCAGCGCTGCCAGGAGGCGCTGCTGGCCAGCCTCAGGACTGTGGAACCCCCCACAGCACCCCAAGTCGACGCTGTCACCTGTGTCTGGCCGAGGAAACCGACCCCGGGAAGGCCGGGCTTGGCTTGGGTTAGGCCTCGGTTCTCCACATCAGTACCCGATGTAGACGCCGGACTCCATGGAGGCCCAGAAGGAAACCCAAGCTCCAAAGGAGTCTGGTAGATAGCAGGTGACCTCCGCTCACATTCACCCCCCAGTATTTTCCCTGGTGCACCGAGCCTGTCCGTGTCACGTGACTCTGGTACACCTGCAGAGCAAAATACCACATGCAGGAGTTCAGGCATGCAGCCCGGTGCCGTGGTGTGACCTGTTCTGCCTGGATCCTCCTTGAGGATGTGGGGCTTAGCAGCAGAAAACTTGGCTTAGGCCTCTGCACTGAGGAGTTAGTGCACACCTCGCAGTAGTCGTTGCAGTAGGAGAGAAGAAATTCAGTCTCAGGTTGAGTAAATCTTGGCACACCCAACCAATGATACTGGGTTTGGGGGACAGAGTTAAGGCAGCCCACAGAAGACGGCAAGAGGCAGAACGTAGAGCCACAGATGGGCACTGTGGCACATGCCTGTAATCCTAGCTAATCAGAAGGCTGAGCTCTGAGGATCATGGTTCAAAGCCAGCCTAGGCAGGAAAGTTCATGAGACTCATTTCTCATTAAGCACCAGAAAACCGGAAGTAGAACTGTGGCTCAGTGTGGTATAGTGCTAGTCTTGAGCAAAAGAACTCAGGGACAGTGCCCAGGTCCACAGTTCAAACCCCACAACGGGCACACACACACACATACAAAAGGTAGAAGAAGCAGGGTCCATTTTGGAGTATCTGTTGAATTTTTTTAGTGTTGTTTGCTTTATCAGTTGTGGGGCTTGAACTTGGGACCTGGAAATTGTCCCTGAGATTCTTTTGTGTGTGTGTGTGTGTGTGTGTGCGCCAATCTTGGACCTTGAACTCAGGGTCTGAGTACTGTCCCTAAGCAAATTTTGCTCAGGACTAGCAATACTATTTTAGCTACAGCATCACTTAGTTTTTTTCTGTGATTAATTGGAGATAAGAGCCTCATGGACTTGCCCAGATTGGCTTTGAACCATGATTCTCAGAGCTCATCCTCCTGCATAGCAAGGATTACTGGTGTGAGCCACCAGGGCCTGGCTCTTTTTTCTTTTCTCTCTCTTTCTCTCTCTCTCTGTCTGTCTCTGTCAATCTGTCTCTCTCTGTGTGTGTGTCTCTGTCTCTGTCTCTCTGTCTCTCTCTCTCTTTTTATGGGGCCTCCAAATCCTGGCCTACAGACGTCCTTCTGTGTAGCCTCCTGAGCAGCTACAGATGTCTTATACATTTAACCTATCACCACTTACTTTTCTAGGCACTGTTCCTGGGCATTTTCACTCAAGGCTGACATCCTAACATTTAAGCCGGAGCTCTACTTCCAGCTCTTTGGTAGTTCATTGGAGATGAGAGTCTCAGATTTTCCAGGATTAGCATGGAACTGTGATGCTCAGGACCTCAGCCTCCTGACTGGCTAGGATGATAGGCAGAAGACACCCAGCTAGGAGAAGGAATTTAAAGACAAACAGAAGTGGCTTAATTAGGAGCAGGTTTACTGATGCGAAGCGGAGTGAGAACCAATTGATGTGACCCCTCTGGGTGAGAGGTCAGGCATGCTCAGGTGGGGGTGCTGAACTACATACCCCAAGACCTCAAGTTTTATTGGGTCTGTGGACATAGGGGTGGTCAATTGTGGAAAACTAGGTTAATGAGTCTCTCATTTCTGGAGATGACTGGGCTATGTGTCATCAACTTCTCCCACTTATCTAGAGGGCTTGGCCTCGCGTGGTCAGACCAGTGCTGTCCTCTCCCACTGCCAGTGGGGCTGCAGGCCACTGAGATCTTGTTTTTGTCAAAACTTGTTCCATCAGCACATGCATGTTAGATACTCTGTCACTTGAGCCATACACACTCCCTTTTTGGTGGTTATCTAATCACCAAAAAAGCCAGAAGTAGAGCTATGGCTTAAATAGGAGAGAGTCAGGGGTTTTTATTTGTTTGTTTATTTATTTATTTTTGCCAGTCCTGGGCTTGAGCTCAGGGCCTGAGCCTGTCCTTGGGTTTTCTCAAGGCTAGCGCCTCACCACTTGAGCCATAGCACCACTTCTGGCTTTTTCTATGTATGTAGTACCAAGGAATTGAACCTGGGTATTTGTGTATGCTAGGTAAGCACTCTACCACTTGGGGGCCAAACTCCCAGCCCCCAAGAGAGAGCCAGTTTTGACTGAAAAAGCTAAGGGACAGCACCTAGGCTTTCACTTCAAGCACTAGTACTGACACATAAAATTAAAATGCATGTAGCAGGGCACTGGTGGCTCACGTCTGTCATCCTAGCTACTCAGGAGTCTGAGATCTGAGGATTATAGTTCAAAGCCAGCGCAGGCAGGAAAGTCTGTGAGACTCATCTACAATTAGTCACCAGGAAATCAGAAGTAGAGCTGTGGCTCAAGTGTTAGAGTGCTATCCTTGAGTAAAAGAGCTCAGGAACAGTGCCTAGACCCTGAGTTCAAGCCCCTCACAACTGAAAAAAAAAAATGCAGTGGAGAGGGCTAGGAATTTTGCCTAGTGGTAGAGTGCTTACCTAGCATGCATGCAGACCTGGGTTCGATTCCTCAGTACTGCATACGTAGAAAAAAGCCAGAAGTGGTGCTGTGGTGCAAGCGGTAGAGCTCTAGCCTTGAGGAAAAGCCCAACAACAGTGCCCAGGCTCTGGTTTCAGTCCCCGAGACTGGCAAAAGAAAAAATGAGATGGGGAACCTGGCACTGTGTCTTATGCCAGTCAGCCTGGGACTTGTGACTTGTCCTGGAGAACATTAGAAATGTGTTTTTGTTGTTGGTGGTGTGGTGGTGGTTGTGGTTGTCGAGCTGGAATTTTGGGCCTGGGCACTGCTTGAGCCTCTTTGTGCTCAAGGCTAGCACTGTGCCACTTGAGCCACAGCGCCATTTCCAGGTTTTTTTTTTTTTTTTTTGCCAGTCCTGGGCTTGAGCTCAGGGCCTGAGCCCTGTCCTTGGACTTTCTCAAGGCTGGCACTCTACCATTTGAGCCTCAGCACCATTTCCGGCTTTTGTCTATGTATGTGGTACCAAGGAATCAAACCCGGGTCTTCGTGCATGCTAGGCAAGCACTTTAACCACTAGGCCAAACTCCTGGCCCCATTTCCAGGTTTTGAGTGGTTAGAGATAAGAGTCTCATGGGGACTTTTCTGCCTGGGCTCACTTTGAACTACGATCTTCAGATCTCAGCCTCCTGAATAGCTAGGATAACAGGTGTAGAAATGTGTTCTTGTTGGTGAAATTGTACCATGCGCTATGGGGGGAATATCTGAGCTTTTCCCCATCCTTCCCAGCACTGGCATTCTGAAGGATCCGGTGTCCATTACTGCCTCCCCTCCTGCCTCCAGGGCTCTGAGGCCTGCCTTGGGACACCAGGCCTCTGAAGAGTGCTGTCGAGCTCACCTTAAAGGATCCTTACGAAAGGTGAGCTCAGGACATCCATGACAGCTTAGCAGAGCAGGTTATGTATCCGCATTGTACCTGTCTCCTCACTACTCGATCTCAGGTGGCTACATCTCAGCTTGGCATATTTCTGAGCATGCTTTATTTTCGAAGCTGGATTTTGATGCCATGACTCCAGTCAACTAGTCATGTTGAAGTTCAGTTCTGTTTGGCAGGGTTTTTTTTTTTTTATTTTTTATTGTTGTTGTTGTTTTTCCATTCCTGTGGCTTGAACTCAGGGACTAGGCACTGTCCCTGAGTTTCGTTTTTTTCAAGGCCTGGCACTCTCTACCAGTTATGCCGCAGTACCACTTCCAGCTTTTTCTGTTTGTGAGGAATCGAACCCAGGATTTCACGCATGCTATGCATGTGTGCACCACCAGGTCTGGCAGTCTTCTGTATCAATGTGATGCAGGTACAGAGCACCTCCTGCTGACATCACAGAGCAGAGGCAGCAGACAGATCTGTCTCTTCCTCAGGAGAAACCAACCCATTCTGGAAAGTCTTTGGAGAAAATATTGGGCTCACATCCATGAAAGCATCAAAATCTACGAGCCACTTTACTAGAGTGACTGGACAAGTGTGTATTAAATGCCACCAGGGTAGTAGGATCAAGACCAAGGACACCAGCTAGGAACCTGTGAGCAAGAGAAAAAGAAAGGAGCTGGGGGAAGAACTTAGAGAGTTTTTCCTTTTCTTTTTGGTACTGGTGTTAGAGCTTGAACTCAAGGCCTGGATTTGTTCTCCTAGCTTTTTTGTTCAAGGCAAGCACACTGATACTTGAGCCACAGCTCTACTTGTGAATTTTCTTTCCTTTTTTTCTTTTGTTAGAAGAGTTTCCTGAATTTGTCTACCCAGGCTGGCCTTGGAATAGAATCCTCAGGTCTCAGCCTCCTGACTCGCTAGGATTACAGGTGTGAGTCACTGGAAGGGAAGGGTGTTGCCTAGATTTGTTTTATTGACTCAAACATAGTCTCTTTCTGGTGCATCTTGCCAATGGTAGGAAGGTATACGTGGAAACTGGATAAGCAGGCGCGAACTCTCCGGCTCCAGCTCGTGTCAGGTATTCAGGACTGGTGCTCACCCTTTGGGCTGGGACACCTTTGCAGAAATCATGCTAACTGAATGGGGAGGGTGCTAGTGAGAAAATGGAAAAATAGAAGCGCAGCTGGAAGCCTAGAATGATGGTGCATCCCTATAATCCCAGCATTCTGGGGTTACAGAGGATTCTGGAAGGCTGGAAGAGAGGATCTCAAATTCTAGGTCAACCTAGGCTATGTAACAAGGCTCTCTCTCAACATAAGTAAATAAACCATGTTAGGATTCACTCTCCGGGGATCTCATTCATCTGTCTTCCCATTGACTCATCCTCATTTCCAGGCCAAGACAGATACAAACTATCTGGGTCTCATCTGCCCTCAGAACAGCTCAGAACCCTGTAGTCTGCAGGTCCATGGAGCGGGTGGGGTGTGTGTGGCTAGTACCTGCTGGGCTCTGATTGGCAGGCCTTGGTGGAATGGCAATCTTTAGGGGGCGTGGCCAGCTCTATCAGAGCCTCAAGAGAACATGAATCAGTGGGTTGCTTAAGCCTTAAGAGGGGACTGATTCCCAAAAGACTGGTGGGCTCTTAACAGGTGCAACATGCACCAGGATTAGGATGGACCTAACAGGTGCCAGGCCCTGACTTCATCTGCTGCCCCACAAACTGAAAAGCTCCCCAGGCAGATGTAGATTTCTGTATCATCCCTACAGTTTTTCTAGAGAAGCACAGCAGGTGTGGAGCAGGCTGTGATAGAGAACACTTGTGGAGCTGGGTCCCTATGGCTCACACCTGCCATCCCAGGAGGCTGAGACCTGAGGATTGGGGGTCAGCACCCAGCCCGTGATACTCTATCCAAT
This sequence comes from Megascapheus bottae, assembly GCF_031878675.1. Taxonomy (NCBI): domain Eukaryota; kingdom Metazoa; phylum Chordata; class Mammalia; order Rodentia; family Geomyidae; genus Megascapheus; species Megascapheus bottae. Next base: position 7,227,571 of record NC_143539.1, read on the forward strand.
TAACCATCAGAAACCTGGAAAAGAGCTGTGGCTCAAAGTAGTCGAGTGCTAGCCTTGAGCAAAAGAACTCAAGGACAGGCCGGGAGCATAGCCTAGTGGTAGCGTGTTTGCCTAGCATACTTGAAGTCTTGGGTTCAGTTCTCTAGAATCACATACACAGAAAAAGCTGGAAGTAGCACTGTAGATCAAGTGGCAAAGTGCTGGCCTTGAGCAAAAAGTGTCCAACGACAGTGCCCAGGCCCTGAGTTCAAGCCCCATAACAAAAAAGTTGTGGAATGGGATAGTGGAGTTGGCCTTGTAGCCAGCCAGCAGGGCCCTCCTCAGTGATAGGAGGAACCTGGCAAGTAGCCCCCTTCCCCAGTGCCTCAGGATACACTCATCACAAGAGTGGCCACCCCTGCAAGGTGTTAGTTTGGTTTTTATTCAGTCCTCGTTCATGTTGCTGGTGATTGGAGTAAAGAAGAGTCAGCTGGGATTGCAGGGGTGGGAAGAGGGCTCGGAGAGGACTCCAGTGTCCTGGCACTGGAGAATCATGATTTCTTCCGGGCAAGCCCAGGCCACATAGAGAAAAGTTGATAGAGAGCTGATAGAGGGGGCTGAGGAAGGCACAGCGAAAGCAGCCAGTCAGGCCGTCAGGCTCATTGTCATCTTTTTGTGAATCCAAGTCTTAAAAAGACATAGGTAGCGGTACTGGTGACCCACACCTATAATCCCAGCTACTTGGGAGACTGAGGATCATGGTTCAAAGCCAGCCTGGGCATGAAAGTCCGTGAGACTCATCTCCAATTAGCCACCAGAAAATGGGAAGTGGTGCTGTGGCTCAAGAGCTACAGGGATAGCTTTGAGCTGAAGAGCTCCAAGCTCTGCCCAGGCCCAGAGTTCAAGCCCCATGACAGATACACCTCCCCCCCAAAAAAAAGACATAATCTCTAATTTTCCACATGACTATCAAAAGAATCCCCGCAAGACAGCAATGTAATAGGAAAATTGTGAGTGTATGTGCATGTGCCAGTACTGGGGCATGAAATCAGGGACTCGTATTCTCTTGTGGCCTTTTTTCCACTTCAGGGTAGGGCTGTACTGATGGTATAATATCCCAGCTATTTTTGGGGGGGAGGCACCCAAACCCCCAGCAATAGAGTTACCAGCATTCAGTGAACGGAGCTAGGAGTCAGTTTAATAGCAGCTCAGGCACTACTCTCCACCTTCTGGCTGATAGGGAGCATCCTGGACCTTCCATGGGCTGAGCTTTTAAAGGAGAGCTCCCCACACAGGTGGTCCTGTCCCCCAGGAAAACATCACACTCAGGTGGCCAAGCAGTTTAAGTATTTTTACAAAAAAATCCAATTAGACAGCTAATCCTGATAGGTTACTACAATGGAATCACTCCTTCACTCCTGACTATTTTTTTGGGGGGGGGGGAGTTAATTGTGGAGAAAAGAGTCTCATGACTTTTCTGCCAGGGCTTCATTTCAGCCACTATCCTCAGAGTTCAGTCTCCTGAACTGTATGAGCGATAGCAATGTGAATGTTTATTAGAAATTATGTTGATGCTTGCATCCTATTGTACACCCTTCTGTGCAGATGTAAATTTTGCTTTGCTGAGACAAAATCAGAAAGAAATATGCCATAAAAAGAGCATGGGCTTGACATGTCACAGGAGGCCAGAACCCAAGCCATCTTGGCCATCTTGGTGATCACCTTCATTGCATGCTTTGGCCTTGGGCTGCTGAGAATTGGAGTCAGCAAGGACTGATTGGTGAGAAAAAAAAAGTTTCTCTTTTCTATAAAGTTGTGGCACCAAAGCTTTAGCACTTGGCCCTTGTCTCCTCATTCTTAGGTATCGATCCCCCCAACCCCACGCCTGGTTTTATCAGCTAATCCTGCCACCTGTAAATCATGTAGGCTGTTATTCCCTGGTTGGATGTTTTCCAACTGATTTATCATCTCTCTCTCTCTCTCTCTCTCTCTCTCTCTCTCTCTCTCTCTCTCTCTCTCTCACACTCACACACACACACACACACATTCTCATCACAGCTACTCTGCAAGTAGAGCCCCTGTTCACTCTCCACTGTAGGAATGAAAGACATTGAGGCCCAGAGAGATGGAGTGACTTTGTACAGAGACCAAAATGGCAGAGCTGGGATTGAACCTATGTGCTATAGTTTCTAATCCTGGCCCCTGCTGCCACCAGTCTCTTTGACCCAGGTGAAAGAGGAGTGGTGTGTGTTGGGCCACATCGGTAGGAATTGTTTTAGGATTTCTTTTGGCACTACTGGATTTGAACTCGAGGCTTTGTGCTTGCTAGACCAGTGCTCTATCACCCGAGCCATGGGGTCCGGCCCTTTTTTTGTTGTTGTTATAGTTTCTTTTTCAGATAGGGTCTCTCATTTTTGCCACATCCTCTTACTTCAGCCTCTGGAGTAGAGTAGCTGGGATGATAAGCATATGGCACCAAGCCTGGCCGAAGTCCTCCTGTTTCATGATTCCGTTTGGTGGCTAAGCCTCATGGGATTGGAGGATGGGACAGTGAGTGCCATTCTTCTAGGGCATCCAGGGTCCTCTTGGGAAAAGTCTCTGTCTTCAGACAGCCCCTGAGCTGCCTTTGGTCAAGACCACATGGGCTCAGGTGATCCCTGTCTGGGGGCTGCAATGTCTACTTTCCCAGGGGCTTAGGAGAGCAAGCCTGAGCACATCACCTAGGGAGGGTGATGGAGTTACAATGACTTAGAGATGGCGGAGAGCTCAGATGAGAAATGGTGGCAGCAAAGGCCAAAGAGAGGTACAGTCAGGTGCAGAGAGACAGGTAGGGATGCCTCCTTCTTCACCCCCCCAGGAACAAGCAGAAACGCATCCCCACATTGACCTCCTTCTTGACCAGTCTTCCCTTAACTCTGCCTATCTTCCCTCCTGCTGCTGGTCAAGCCCATTAAGCTGCTACCCTGGCCACAACTGAAGGCCCCACGCCCCAGGGAGGACACCACTGATGAGGCGTCCTCTCTCCCTGGCACCCCAAACCATCAATTAATATTAACAAGGGAGGCTCCTAAAGACCCCCAACGGGGCTCTGAGGGACGGAGAGGCCCCGCCCCATGACTCAGGAAGTTAAAGGGCCCAGGCCCCTCCAGAGCCCACAGTGTCCCATGGCAGGCAGTGGCAGGCGGGTCACCATCCAGCTGGTGGATGACGGGGTTGGCACTGGAGCAGGAGCCCATGGCCCACAGCCCTTTCGGGGCCAGAACTACCGAGCCATCCGAGCAGCCTGTCTGGAATCCGGGATCCTCTTCCGCGACCCCTGCTTCCCTGCTGGTCCAGATGCCCTTGGCTACGACACACTGGGGCCAGACTCTGAGAAGGCCAAAGGGGTGGAGTGGAAGAGACCCCACGTAAAGTGTGGGCCAAGGGAAGAGGCTGGGACTGGAACCCTGGGTCTGAGAGAGGAGGAGGTGGAGCCTTGACCCCAGGGTCTGAGGGAGGAAGCTGGGGCACAGTCTGGGGCAGCTCAGCCCTCTGGGCTGCAGGGAGCCCAGGGAAACAGAGCCCCTGGCCAGATCCCCTGCAGGCTTCAGGGCTCCCATGCCCTCTTAGCTGGCATGGAAGCACTGCAGGGATGGCACCTGACTTCCGAGCAGCTCTTGCCTTTTGCTTTCCTTCCTTTCTTTCGTTTTTTTCTTCTGTCCATTATGGGGCTTGAACTCAAGGCCTAGAGCTTTTCAGCTCGTCTAGCCCTCTACCACTTTAGCTATGGTGCTACCTCTGGTTTTCTGGTTTGGAGGTAAGTGTCTCACAAACTTTCCTGCCTGGGCTGGCTTTGAACCTCAGTCCTTAGATCTCAGCTTCCTGAGTAGCTAGGAGTAATCTGCAGTGACCGGCTGGCCTTGGCTTTTCTGACTGCACCCCTTTCCTCCCAGGAGTTTTGTGAGAACCCCCAGTTCATCTGTGAAGACATGAGCAGGACGGATGTGTGCCAGGGGAGACTGGGTGAGAAGCCTGGGCCTGCGTGAGCCCCAAATCCCCATGTGGCAGTGGTGTCCAGATGGGGAGCCCTTGCTCTGCCTCCCTCCCCCACTTTTCCTCTTCTGTCCCCTGCGTGCTCCCTCTCACTGAGCTGTCCTCTAGGAAATTGCTGGTTTCTGGCTGCTGCAGCCTCCCTCACTCTGTACCCCCGTCTCCTGTACCGGGTGGTCCCCCAAGGACAGAGCTTCCAAGATGGCTACGCAGGCATCTTCCACTTTCAGGTAAAGTTCAGTTCCTCTCTCTGTACCTCAGTTTCCCCCATGGTGAAAGAGTGCCAGAGATGGCAGCGTTGACCCTGTCCCCTTGGGGTGCTCATCCTAGGGCTCAGGGTTGGTTCAGGGTTGAGGTCGGGGTCAGGGTGGGCTAAAGTGGCAGCTGAGCTTCTCTCTCCAGCTCTGGCAGTTTGGCCGCTGGGTGGACGTCGTGGTAGATGACAAGCTGCCCGTCCAGGAAGGCAAGCTGATGTTTGTACGCTCTGAGCAGAGGAACGAGTTCTGGGCACCCCTCCTGGAGAAAGCCTATGCCAAGTGAGGCCCCTGCCCCCCGACTTCTGAGTTCTTCCAGGCACCTCACCAAGGGCCCCAAGCTGAGTCACGACCCCAAGTGCCCTAAACCCACAGTGCATCCTGCAACCCTCTGGACTCTCCACACAGCTCTCTGCCACCTTCTCCACTGGTTACCCACTCTTATTCCTTTTCTTTTTCTTTCTTTCTTTTTTTCTTTGGTGGGTCATGGGCTTGAACTCAGCCTGGGCACTGTCTCTGAGCTCTTCAGTTCAAGGCTGCAACCCTACCCTTGAGTCAAGCCCCACTTCCCATTTTCTAGAGTTAACTGGAGATAAAGAGTCTCTATCCTTTTATGCCCAGACTGGCTTTGAACCTTGACCCTCAGATCTCAGCCTCCTGATAGCTAGGATTACAGGCGTGAGCCACCATGCCCAGCTGCCCACTCTTACTCTTAAGGATCCCCCAACCCCACATTCCAGTCACCAGGTCCCAACTCTATCTCCTGGAGAACCTGTAAGCTCAGGCTGTCTGTCCTGATCCACTGAGAGAGATCCAGAGACACCCCAAATCCGAGTGCCATCTCTGGGACCCCAAATTTGTCCTTCCCCCCATGGGGCTCTAGAATACCAGATCCTGAGCTGCAGATTCCAGAGCCTTCTAGCACCCTACTCTACCCTACGTTGAACATGACATTTGCAGGGATGGAGGCACTGGGTCCCACCACGTCTCAGATGCTTCCCCTACGTCCCCACAGGCTCCACGGCTCCTATGAGACCATGCGAGGTGGTCACATGAACGAGGCCTTTGTGGACTTCACCGGAGGAGTGGGCGAGGTGCTGTATCTGAGACAAAACACACCTGGCCTCTTTGCCGCTCTTCGCCATGCACTGGCCAAGGAGTCTCTGGTGGGCGCCACTGCCCTGGTGAGAGCCGGACCCCCTCTGTGACCCAGGTCAGGGCAGGGTGGGAGCTGCCTGTGTCCTCACAGCGTCTCTTGTTGCCTCCTTCCCTCTCGCAAATCAAATTAGCAAGCTAGAAGGAATTTATTTGTTCTCTTAAGGCAAGCCTCAGGCCCAGCTGGATGCAGGTGTTGCAAGCATGTTTGTGATAGTCTACTTCTGGGTTAGCCTCTCTCCATGGCCAGCTGTCTCCCATCATGGATTCAAGGGTTCCCACAGCTGCAGGGGTGTCCTCCCCAAGGAACAAAAAATAAGAGTACAGGCACCCGTGGCTCATGTCTGTAATTGTAGTTGCTTAGGAGGCTGAGATATGAGAATCACAATTTGAAGCCAGTGTGAGTGGAAATGTCTTAAAAGACTCATTCTTCAATTAGCCAGTTTTAAGAACAACAAATGGTAGGCTTGAGATGTGGTTCAATTGGTAGAACATAAACTGTATGCAGAAAAAGCCCATTGAGAAAGTGAGACTCTGAGTTTAAGGAATAAAAAGACAGCACCTGTTTTGAGACTTTTCAGTGTCCCACTGACCCCCATGGCTTTGCCTTCCTGTGACCCTGTCATAAAACTCATGATTCACTCATTAAATTGGTCTAACTCATCCACGTATCTCTCTACCTGCTTGATTTTATTTTTTTGCCAGTGCTGGTGCTTGAACTCAGGACGTGGGCATTGTCTTTGGGCTTTCTCAAGGCTAGTTCTCTACCACTTGAGCCACAGCAGCTTTTCTGGCTTTTTTTCTGTGTATGCGGTACTGAGGAATCAAAACCAGGCCTATGTGCATGCTAGGCAAGCATTCTACCACTAGGCCACACTCCCAGCCCTGCTTACTTGTTTTAAAAAAAAAAATTCTCTGCCTCTCCCTTTAATCTGTGTCTTTCTTTGTCTCCAGGCCTCTGTTCTTTTAAATTTTTCTTCTGATGGAACTAGATATTGATTTCAGCATCTTGAGTTTGCTAGGCAGGTGCTCTACCACTTGAACCACTTCCCCTCTGGACCTTTTGCATTAGATTATTTTCTTCAGATAGTTTGGATTGTGGTTGTGAGAACTGGGACTCAAACTAGTACCCTAGGCTCATTAGCTGATGCTCTCTCAACTGAGTCATGCCTCCAACCCCCAGATAAGCAGTGTGCATGTGCACTTGTTTGCCCATCTTGGCGCTTGAGCTCAGGGCCTGGGCATGTTTCCTGAGCTTTTGTGTTGGAGGTTATAGAGAAATCCGATGTGTATAGGTACAGCCATCAGGGAGCACTGTCATTGTACAAATACCTACTGTGCACAGAGCACACAATAGGATCACAGAGAGTCAGGGCTACTGAAGACCAAGGTAGATAGTAAAGTCACGAGTCATTTCAGTGTATAATAGATTTGCCGGAAAGCCAGATGCCAGCGCAGGCTCAGGCCTACAATTCTCGCTACTCAGGAGGCTGAGATCCGAGGATCCCAGCTGAAGTTAGCCTGGGCAGGAAAGTCTGTGAGACTTCTTTCTCCAGTGCACTTCTCAGAAAAAGCCAGAAATGGCACTTCAGCTCACATGACAGAGCATTCGCCTTGAGTACAAAGAGGCTCAGGGATAGTGCTCAGGCCCCGAGTTCAAGGCCCAAGGGCCAAAAGTAAACTAGAATACAATTTTCCAGAAACAAGGTGAACCAAGCAGCAGGTTGGCATGTGAGGGGCCTACATGGATCAGGACCCCATACCTGAGTGAGCTGCGACTGAATGACGGGGGAGGAGGAGGCCCCAGCTCTCCATGCACAGGAAATGAGCATGAGGAAAGACAGTGCTTTTATTTCAAGGGTGAAGGCGGTGCCAGGTGTGGCAGGAAAGCCGGGAGGCTGTGTGCGGAGCTGACCGGGATCGAGGAACCAAACATGGGTTTGGGTTTTCTTTGTGTCAGTCCTGGAGCTTGACCTCAGAGCCTGGGCGCTGTTCCATAGCTTTTTCACCCAGGTTGGGGCTCTGCCACTTGAGCCACAGCTCCATTTCTGGCTTTTTTGGTGGTTCCTTGGAGAGGAGAATCTCACAGACTTGCCTGCTTGCCTGCCTGCCTGCCTGCCTGCCTGCCTGCCTGCCTGCCTGTGTTTGATGACTGACTCCTACTTCAGTGACCCAAGGTTGTGGGGCTGGGGAGAGCAGCTCCTCTGTATCATCTGGCCTCACTCTCTGTCTCTATCCAGAGCAACCGGGGTGAGTACCGCACAGAAGAGGGGCTGGTGAAGGGACATGCATACTCAGTCACCGGCACACACAAGGTGAGCTGCCCTGGAAAGGCCTGGTGTGGAGGGATCTCCAGGTGTCCCCTGCTGCCCGTGCCCTCCCTCACTGACCGTGCCACCCTCAGCTATCCCTCGGCTTCACCAAAGTGCAGCTTCTGCGGCTGCGGAATCCTTGGGGCCGTGTGGAGTGGACTGGTGCCTGGAGTGACAGGTGGGCTGGGACCCTGGGGGGTGGGGGATGGGTCCCTCCTGCCTGGCCCTCACACTCCTCTCCCCAGCTGCCCACGCTGGGACGCGCTCCCCACTGAGTGGCGAGATGCCCTGCTGATGAAGAAGGAGGATGGTGAGTTCTGGTGAGTTCTGGGGATGAAATCATGGGGTGAATCCTAATAGGACAAACTAGGCCAATGTAACTTGTAACTTACCAGCCTGTTTCCTTCCTTCCCCCTGCCTCCCTTCCTGGGCTTGAGCTCAGGGCCTGAGCACTGTCCTTGGACTTTCTCAAGGCTAGAGCTCTACCACTTGAGCCTCAGCACCACTTCTGGCTTTTTGCTATGTATGTGGTACCGAGGAATCGAACCCGGGTCTTCATGCATGCTAGGCAAGCACTTTAACCACTAGGCCAAACTCCCGGCCCCAAAAGTCTTTTTTTTTTATGTGTGGGCAAGTGCTTGAACTCGGGGCTTGGGCGCTGAGGAGTGTGGGGTTCTGTGGCTTTTCACACTGTTGGACACATTTGGAGACCTGGAGGCTGGATGTGTGTGGGTTGAGGGGTTCACGGGCTGACTGTCCCCGGCAGGATGGAGTTACAGGACTTCCTGAGCCACTTCAACACAGTGCAGATCTGCTCGCTCAGCCCTGAGGTGCTGGGGCCCAGCCCTGCGGGGGGCGGCTGGCACATCCACACTTTCCAGGGCCGCTGGGTGCGCGGCTTCAACTCTGGCGGGAGCCAGCCTGGTGCTGGTGAGCCCTGGGGCCCCAGGGGGGGAGGTGGGGAGACCCCCAGGCTGTGCACCCACTGCCTTCTCCTCCCTCAGAAACCTTCTGGACCAATCCTCAGTTCCGGCTGACGCTGCTGGAGCCGGATGAGGAAGATGATGATGATGAGGAGGGGCCCTGGGGGGGCTGGGGGGCAGCAGGGGCGGGTGGCCCAGCCAGGGGGGGCCGCATCCCCAAGTGCACCGTCCTCCTGTCACTCATCCAGCGCAACCGGCGGCGCCTGCGGGCCAAAGGTCTCACTTACCTCACCGTGGGATTCCACGTGTTTCAGGTGGAGCCCCGGCCTGGGGTGGGCGGTGTTGAAGATCATAGAGAAGAGGAGGCTGGGGGTGGGAGGTCAAGGTCAGGCTGAAATAGGGGCAGAAAAAGGCTGTGTGGAGGGGACCGAGGTGGCTACAAAGGGACACCCGGTACAGATGGGGAGAAGAGGGATGGGAGGGGGCAGAGGAGAGGAGAGGGCTGGCAGGGGTCAGAGGGACCCTCTGCCAGGGAGGGGTGCGGGGAAAGGGGGTACAACGCGGTCAACAAGAGGGTGGTGCCTGGTGCCACCACTCACGGCCTGTCATCCCAGCTCCTGGGCAGGCTCGGATTCCAGGGTAGCCTTGGAAGCCAGCCAGGCAGGAAGATCTGTGAGGCTCTTAAGTCCACTCAATCCCAGAAAATGCCTTTAGTGGAGCTGTGGCTCAAGGTAGTGGAGCACTAGCCTGGATCAGAGGTCAGGGGCAGCGCCCAGGCCCCAAGTTCAGGCCTCAGGACAGCCAGTGAAAGCGCACTGGACCTCCACTGGTGAGGGCCAGAGGGCTGGCATGGTGGCTTCTTCCTGCCCCTGATGAGCCCCTGGCTTTTCTGTCTTGCAGATTCCAGAAGAGGTGGGTGTCAGGGGGCGCCCAAGCCTGGCTCTGCCCCGGACGGGCGCGGTGGAGGGCCCCGGTGGGGCGGGGGATCCGGAGGCCAGGGCCCCCCAGGCGGTGTGGGGGGTGCTGGCTGGAGGAGGCCGCTGCACGGGTGGAGAACGCACCGCCCCTGCCCACAGCTGCTGGGCGTCTGGGACTCGCCGCACAGCCGCGCGCTTCTGCCCACTCTGCTGCGCGCCGACCGCTCCGTCTTTTGCGCCCGGCGCGATGTGAGCCGCCGCTGCCGCCTGCCGCCTGGACACTACCTGGTGGTGCCCAGCGCGTCCCGGGCTGGAGAGGAGGCCGACTTCACGCTGCGCATTTTTTCTGAGCGAGGACACACGGCTGTGTGAGCCTGGGACCCCAGAGAGGGCATGGGGGGACGAGACCCCACCACCTCCACCCCTCCCCGGACCCCAAACCCCACCTCCACCCCACCCCAAACCCCACCTCCACCCCCCGCTCCAGACCCCAACTCCGTCCTGCTGTCTCCACGCCCTGCTCCACACCTCAAGTCCAGCCTTAGGCACAAGCCCCGCCCACCGCGAGGCTCCGCCCCGGGATTGGGCCACGCCCCCGGGGCCTAGAGCCCCGCCCAGGACCCTTCTTGCTCTGAGCTCAAAGGGTGCCAGGTCTCCAAGTCTGGTCTGTCATTCGCAGGGAGGTCGATGACGTCATCAGCGCGGACCTGGAGGCCCTGAAGGTGTGGGGGCTGCTCTGGGAGGGGACAGCGCGCGGGTGGCCAGGGCCGGAGGACAGCATGGGACAGGGCTTTGGGTCAGGACTCAACTCTCCCCACCACTGCAGATCCCTTATGAGCCCCTGGAGCTGGAGCTGGTGCAGCTGTTTCTGGAACTGGCTGGAGAGGTGAGGAGAGAGCTGTCCATGTTGTGTGTGGTTTTGAGCCCAGCCCTCTTCATGCTCCCTTTCCAGTGCTCCCCTTGTACTCCCTTCCTCACCCTCCATGCTCACATCGCCTGAGTTGCTTTCTTGTAATGCAGCTGTTCCCTGCCTCAGTGCTTTTTTCTGTACCTTGGTCCTTTCCCTCCTTTGCAGGCAGTTTCCAAAGTGCTTCTTCTGGCAGCTGCCAGCCCTGGGCTCCTCCAGCCCCACCTTCCCCATAACTGCCTGACCCAAGTGGACTCTGAGAGGACAGGCCTGGGGATCTCAGTCCTTGCCATGTCCCCAGCTGTGGCCCACACAGGGTCTCAGCAGCTGCCCTCTCTTCCAGGAGGAGGCACTGGACGCTTACCAGCTGCACACCCTCCTAAGCATTGCCCTGGAGCCTGGTAAGTTGAGTGGCCCTGTAGCCATGGGGTCCAGGCTCAGCAGAAGCATCTCCCTGCATGTGGCCTGTGGTGGGCTTCTCCCAGCAGCCCTTGCTGTGGGAGGCAGGGTGGGTAGCTGTTGTGGGCACAGGCTTGGGGAACACTCACCCCGCCTGGCTTCAGATGCCAGCTCTGAGCCTGTGTCTAGTAAAGGCCCCCTTTAGTGAGTCCCATCTGCAAAGCTGAAGCTTCATCAGTGTGTGGCCTCCAGGGAGCAGGTGCTGAGTGCTTCCTTTTCATGTGTGTGCATGCCAGCGTACATATGGGCACTCACACTGGCCTGTGGTCTCAAGAGCATGGTACTATTGGGCTTGCACTGTCCTTTAGTCTTTTTCTGTTCTTTTCTTTTGTTTTTTTTTTTGAACTTTGGTTCTGGGGGCTGACCCTGACCTCGTCAGCTTAACCCTACTTTTTGAGCCACAGCAACACTTCTGGTTTTCTAGTAATTGGAGATGGGTCTTTAGTGCCCAGGCTGGCTTTGAACTTCGACCCTCAGATCTCAGCCTCCTGAGTAGCTAGGATGACAGGCGTGAGCCACTGTGCCCAGCTCCCTTACCTTGTCTATCATCAGCACTTGAGCCATGGCCCACCTCTGCCTTTTTGGTGATCAATTGGAGATCCAAGCATGACTTTGCGCATGGAGTATGATATAGTGGTAGAGTGCTTGCCTAGCATGTATAAAGCCCAGGGTTCAATTCCTGGGTAGTAGATGCACAGAAAAAGCTAGGCGTGGTGCTATGGCTCAAGTTGACAGTGCTTGGGCTCTGAGTTCAAGCCCCAGGGCTACCAAAAAAAGAAGTCTCACTTTGTTACTTAGGATTGTTTTGAATTGTGATCCTCAGAGCTGAGCCTCTTGAGTCGCTAGGGTGATAGCTGTGCCCCAACAGTGCCGGCTCGGGTGTTTTCTTGTAGGCAAAGCCAACGCTAAGACCATGGGAGAGATTGGGCTGAGGACCTGTGAGCAGCTGCTGCGGTGTTTTGGGGTACGTGCAGGCAGGGTGGGGAAGGAAGGAGGGATGAGGTGTGGGGGTCTCCTTCCCTTCTGCGGGCAGTGTTCCTTATCCCATGTCCCCGGCACAGCGCGGACCCTGCCTGTCTCTGCACCACTTCCAGGAGCTCTGGGCTCACCTCCTGTCATGGCAGGTAAGGTGGGGACTCACCTGGGTGGCTTCCTACCGGACAGGGACCCCCTTTAGGTCATCAGTTACCCCCAGGAATTGGTTCTGGCTGGGGGAGCTCTGGCACCTCACTTCCCTCTGAGGGGCTCTCTTTCCTTGGCTACAAATGGGTGCCTGGAGCCATGCAGGGAGGAAATGGAAGGTTCTAGACACAGCAATACACCACCACATTTGAGTGGCAGGCACATGGCCATTTGGTCAGAAGAGCAAGCAGGGTGCAGTGGTGCAGAGCCCCTGCTTAGAGGAAGGGCAGCTGGCCCGGAGGCCTCAGGGTAGGGGGTCTCCCCACACAGGACACATTCCACAAGTTCGATGAGGACAACTCGGGGACCATGAACTCCTACGAGCTGAGGCTGGCGCTCAATGCAGCAGGTGTGCCGGGCCGGGAGGATGGAGGGGGACGTGTGCAGAGGACCTGAAGTGGGGGCTGCAGGAAGGAGCATTGGCCCTGTGTCTTGAGGCTCAGCTAGTGTGGTAGAATGCTGTGGACTGTGGAGAGCGTTGGCTGAACCCTCGCGTGCCTTTCCTTCCAGTGTGATGTGTCTCGCACTGTAGGCTCTCTGCTGCTCATGTAGTTGTGTATCCAGGTGCATCCACAGCCTGGAGTTTCAGGGGTCCAGGGCTTTGGGGAGCCCCGTGGACAGCATGACAGAGGTGACCTCCTGCCATGGCACAGGAAGCTGGCAGCCATGTTTCCATGTGGTGCAGCTTTGGGGACAGGGTTGTTTGGGGGTATTCAATAAAACAACCCCCACCTGGGAGTTTTGGACAGGTGTAGTCCATGCCCAGGGCCCCCATGGCTGCACAGCTGGGCCCCCTGCACATGGTGGGGTGCCATGCAGATGGGGGCTCACGGGGCTCCATCCCTAGGCTTCCACTTGAACAACCAGCTGACCCAGGCCCTCACCAGCCGCTACCGGGACAGCCGCCTGCGGGTGGACTTGGAGCGCTTTGTGTCCTGTGCGGCCCAGCTCCTGAGCATCTTCCGTGAGTGCCCTGACCTGGGGTGCAGTGGGCACCACTCAGCTGAGGGCCAGCACTCACCCTGCTCTTCTCTGCACAGGGCACTGCAGACAGCACCTGGCTGGAGGCGAGGGGGTCGTATGCTTGACCCACAGACAGGTGAGCTGGGGTGCGGGCCAGGTGGCTTGGGCGGGCGCTGGTTGGAGCTCACACCCCACTTTCTCCACAGTGGTCGGAGGTGGCTTCCTTTTCCTAGTGGCGCCTTCACCCCAGCACTGCAGCGGAACGTGTGTACCTGCCCACCACTGTCCTCTAGGGCCACCCCGACACCCTGCCTCCCCCTTCCTGCTATTATCTATGTCAGGAAGCCCCCATTTGGCTTGGACACACGTGAGGGGTGTAGAGCCCGCCTTTCACGACATCACAGAAAGAGGACGCTAGGAATCCTTCTTAAAAATACGACGTTTTATTATCCTGTCCCCAGAAGGGTGGTTTAGCCAGAAACCAAGAAAATCAAAATAAACTCAAGAGGGGAGAGGAGGACAAAACCATCAACTAGCAGGCAGCCAGGCCAGCAGCCCCCCTTCACCCGGGAGGTCCCCCCAGACTCTGCCCAGCACAGATAGTGCAGGCGGGTGGCCAATCAGCTATATCTTCATTAGAGAGCAAGAGAGGCAGAGATAATGTTGCTAGGTGAATATATATTTATATAATAAATCCGTAAGTTAATAAAGTAAATAGGGATTCTCTGAAGGTTTTCTTTTAATAATTTTTTGTTGTTCAGTTTTTTTTTTTTGTTTCTTTTTTGTTGTTATGGTTTTGGTCCTTAGAAAAAAAGACAAACCGAGACCTTGAGTCCAGACATATGGTGTGACAACAGCAGGGTCCTGGGCTGGGGCAATCACCATGGATTTCCACCCAGAAAGGAGAGGGAGCTGGGGGGGTGGGGGCAGTCTAGCACAGAGCGGCAGCGCCCTCTGCTGGACCTGCAGGGTGGTTCCTGGACAAGGCACGTGGGGCTTTGGCCTGGATGTGGGAGGCCCAAGGGAGCCTGTCCCCTCCACATAGATTTCTCAAAACGCATGTATTTACCAGGCCAGAGGTGCTGACCCCGCTTCTGTCCCCCTGTGGGGGGGGAGACTCTGGCTGACTGCCAGAGAGGAGAGAGCCTGCCAGCTCCTCTCTGCCCACTGCCCCCAGGGACCAACAGAGAGGGCGTTGCATAGATACAGAGTCGGGAGGGGCAGGGCACCTCCAGCCCCGCCGGGAGGCTGGGGGGCTTTGGTCCGGGAGTCAGGAGCCCTCACAGGTCGCTCTCGCCATAGAGGGCCGTGGAGAAGGACTTGTAGTCGAGCGCGCCGGGCACGGCATCGGGGCCTTGGTAGGGTGCCATGCGGGCAATGCAGTACTCAGCCTGGTCGGGGGGCAGCTCTCTCCGCAGCTCCTCGGCTGTGATGAAGTTCTGGGGCACAGGAGGACGAGTCACGACACCCCTGCCTGGCTGACCTGGCCTCCTACCCAGTCCCGGTGCCTCAGTGGGTGCTGGCTTACCTTGTCCCCTGCCAGGACCTTGAAGGAGGCGATGACCTGGTCAGCAGTGTCTGTGTCGGTGGTCTCCCGTGACATGAAGTCGATGAAGGCTTGGAAGGTCACGAGGCCGCTGTGGTTGGGGTCCACCACGCTCATGATGCGGTTGAACTCGGCGTCACCCTGCGTGGGGGGGGCAGGTGCTCAGCGGGCAGCATGCCCTCAGGAAAGCGAGCGGCAGTGCAGGGCTGAGAGGTCAGCCCGCCACAGCCCCGCCGGTCTCGGGGGATGGGACATGGGGTCCACTGCCCCCAGACACGAGTCAGCTCTGGAGGGTGGGGAGAGAGAGAAAGAACGGGCGGGGTGGGAGCGGCCCCTGAGGCGTGGAGGAAGAGGAGTCCGGGGGAGCGCCCGGGGGAGGACAGGAGGCGGACAGGAGGTGGGCGCTGCAGAGGTGAGGGGCGGGAGAGGGAGGCGGAGTGGAGCGAGGCAGAGGCGGGGCGGGAGCTGCATACCAGGCTGTATCCTGTGGAGATAAGCAGAGCCCTGAAGTCATCGGCGTCCATGCTGCCTGTCTGCTTCTGCTCCCGGATGGACACAGCCATAGCAGAGGAGGCAGCGGGGCGCCCCGTGCGCGCAGCGGGCAGACAGGACAGTGCAGAGCAGGGACACGGGAGGCCCCAAGAGAGACAGGTAAGGGGACAGGTGACAGACAGGAGGGCAGGGAGGAGGCGAGAGAGCCGGTAAGATGGGCAGATGGCGTGGGAGAGAGGAGAGAAAGAAGAGCGGTTAATACCACGTCCCGGGGGCCTGCGCGCGTACCTGCCGGTCGTTCTCCACGTCGTAGCCCAGGCTGATGAGGCAGGCCTTGAACTCCTCGGGCCCCAGAGCCCCACCATGGTCCTGCCGGGGCCACCGAAGGCAGGTGTGGTAGGTGGGGTGTCGCCACCAGGCCGTGGAGTAGGGAGGGGCCGGGCCACATGCAGAAGGTGGGGGAGGACACGGGGGAGGGAAACACAGAGTTAGAGGTGGTCATGGACATGGGGTGGTGGCCAGGAGCTGGTGTGGACCCTGGTCCTGCCTCTGCCTGGTGCACAGGGCGGAGGCAGTGAGGGCGGAGGCTGGGCCTCGGGATGAGGGGCAGCAGAGCCGGCGTCACACTGCCGTTTAGGTCCTCTAAGAGGCTGCCCCCAGACCCCAACAGGAGATGGTGTGAGTGGCCAGGACAGTGACAACATGGGGGGGGGGGGGGCACGTGGGAAGGGAAGAAGGGACAGGAGAGAAGAGGCGCGGCTACCTTGTCGAAGTGGTTGAAGGAGGCCCGGAACTCCTGCATCTGCTCCTGGCTGATGCCCTTGGCGTCTCGGGTGAGGATCTGGTTTTCCACCTCGTTGATGGTGCGGGCGATGGTGGTGAGCAGCTGCTCCCAGCCCACTCGGATGTGCTGTGGAGGGAGAGGCGTGGCAGTGGGCTGGGGCTGTGCCCTGGGCTCCCCACTGCGCGTGCGGTGTGCGGCTCCCACACTCCCATCTGGGGACAGACCACAGCGCCTGGGCTGCCCAGATAAGCAGCTTGCCCAAGGCAAGGGTCCACGTGGCCCTCGAGCCGTGCACACGGCCTGCACGCACTACCACTGGCTCTCGAGGGAGCAGGGCAGGGCCGGCTGCGGGTCTGTGGCGCAGCTTAGAGCCAGCTACCAGAGTCCCTGGCTCTGGCCTGGGGTGGGAAATGTGGCCCTCCCGGGTCCCAGAGAGATAGAGACCAAGATGGGCGTTGTCATGAGAGGCCAAGTCCTGGGGCTTCCACTCAGGGCCTGGGCAGCTCTGCTCAAGGCCAGCTTTCTACCATTTGAGCCACAGGGCCACTTGCAGCCTTTTCTGTGTATGTGGTACCAAGGAATGAAACCCAGGGCTTCATGCATGCTAGGCGAGCACTCTGTCACCAGACACATTCCCAGCTGAGGTTTTTTTTTGGTCACGGGGCTTGTACTCTGGGCTTGGGTGCTGTTCCTGAGTTCTTCAGCTAGTGCTCTACTACTGTGAGCCACAGCGCCACTTCTGGTTTCGTGGTGGTTCACTGGAGATAAGTCTCAAGGACTTTCCTGCCTCGGCTGGCTCCTGAATAGCTAGGATGACGGGTGAGAGCCGCGGTGGCCTGGCTGAGCATTTTATCAATATGCACAGTCTAGAACCTTCTTTGGGGGTTTTGAGACAGGCTCTGTCGAACCAAGGCCGTTCTGGAACTCAAGATCTTCCTGCCTCTCAAGTGTTGGGACTGCAAGCTTGCATCACCACTCTGCACCTTTGCAACCACTCTTCCGCAATGCGCACAGGGTGCTGGGGCCAGGAGCGTAACGGCTGAACGCCGCTTCCCTCGGCCGGGCCTCCCGTGTTTCCGGGGCGGCAGGCACGCACCTCCATGGTGTAGTTGGTGTGCTTGTTGTCGAAGATGAGGGCCTCCTGGATGAGCTGGTGCTGCTGCTCCAGCAGGTCCAGGTTGGGCTTGTAGTCCACGATGCTGCGCTCGTACTGCTTCAGGTGGCTCAGCTGGTCCTCCAGCGTCCCGTTCATCTCGATGGAGATGCGGCCGATCTCCTGTGGGGAGGGCGGTCCCGAGGGGCACTGATGGGCAAGGCTGTGCCCTCAGTGCCCTCCCCAGCTTGGGCTAGAGCAGCCAGAGCAGTGACTGCGGCCACGACACGAGTGGAGAGACGTGGAGACGGAGGCCCCGGGGGCTTTCTGCTTGGCATAGCCATCTTACCCACACCTCCCTCCTGGCCCACTCGGTGCCCTCACCTCCATCTTGGTCTGGATCCAGGGCCCCACTACGTTGGCCTGGCTGGCGAACTGGCGGCGCAGGTGCTCGTTGGACTGCTGCTTGCTCTGCTCCTCCAGCAGGGCATGGTCCCTCTTGGGCACGAGCTGCTGCACCTGGGGGGCCGGCGGGGGGCGTCAGGCCGAGCCCCTTCCCCCCACGGCGGGGCCTGGCGCTGTCCCCGGGGGCAGGGGAGCCCAGCCCACCTTCTCCCACTTGGAGTTGATGATCTGGGGGGTGACGGTGGTGTAGGGGTTGCTGCCCAACAGCTTGATGTGGTTGCTCTCGGCGATCCTCTGCGCCTCCTTGTGGAGGGCCAGGATGGCTTCCCGCTCGCGGTCGGCATCCGGCAGGGTGGACTTGAACTGGTCGTGGGCCGAAATGAGACCCTGGTGGGGAGGAAGAGAAGGCGTGAGGCGGCGGTCCAGCTCCCCAGGGACCTGGCTGGGGGGGGGGGGGGGCGGACCTCGATCTCCTCAATGGTGTGGACGATGAACATGTCCTGCAGATCCTCCATGGCGCTCTCCATCCAGTTGTTGAAGGGGGCGGCCCGCTTGGCGTACTCCAGGTGCAGCTGGTCGATGGTCTCCAACTGCTTCTCCGTTTTCTGGGGCGCATGAAGAGAGGGGGGAAGGCAGGTCAGCTCACCAGTGGGAAGAGGGGGGCGCTGAGGCGGGACACTGCCCGGGAGAAGCCGAGGGCCTGGGCGCTGCCCCGCTCACCTCCAGCGCCTCTCTGCGGCTGTGGGTCAGCGAGCCCAGGGCGTCCCACTGGTCGCAGATCTTCTGGCACCGGGCATTGACGTTGTGGGAGTCGTAGTAATCCAGCTCACTGCAGGACAGATGGACGGCGGTGAGTCCCAGGGACACCCACCACCCCGGGGGACCCCCGGCCTGCTGCCAGGGGTGGTGGCACGCAGCCCTGGAGCAGAAGGTGCAGCAGGGCAGCGCGTGGCTGCTACTCTGGATTCCTCCCTTCCTCGCCCGTGGCTCCGCATGCTGTGCGGCACTACTTGACTCCCGCCACACGGGGAACAGTGGATGCTCAGCCCCGTCAAGAGGGTCCCTGTCTTCTGGAAGCTTGGGGCCAGGCCTTCAGGGCAGCAGGCTCCGGGCCTGGGAATGACTGCGGGGAGGAGTGGGGGAGGCGCCTGCGGCCCAGCTCCTACGCTAACCGGGTGATCTCGGGCCAGGCCCTTGGCCACTCCATGCTTGGTAAGGAGGCCCAGCTGGCTCATTCCAGAAGCGCAGACGACACTCCAACAACCAGCCCTCCTCCCCTGCTTCCTCCTGGGCAAGTGCTCAGAGTCCACTCTGGGTTCACGCGAGTGGCTTCACGTGGCTGGCTAGCTCAGCTGTGTGGGAAGGCTCCCTGCTGGTCTCACACCCGTGGTGCCTCGTGGGGGCTCTGGCATCCCGTGCTGATGGCCCACAGCGTCTGGAAGCCCTGCCAGGGGGCAGCGCATGCGCAGGGCGGCACACTGGGGTGTCTGTGGGAAGGCAGCTCCACCAAGGATCCTATTTTAGGGAGGCTGGTGCACTCCCCGTGAAGTAAGGGCCGGGGAACTGAGGCCCCATTCACAGCTCCAGGGGTGCCGTGTACTAACTGTGCCCAAGTTTATCTGGCCGGGGCGGGGTGGAATCTGGAAGGGGGGCGGTCAGAACAATGGGCTCCCTGTGCCGCTGCGGAGGGGTGGACGAGATGTGACCATGGGGCTTCCGGGTGGGGTCTGCGGGAGGTGAAGGGGAGCGCGCCCTGCCCCCACGCACTTGAGCTCCTGGGCGATGGCGGCGATCTGCTCCACGCGGTCCTGGTGTGCGGCCAGGTCGCTCTCGAACGCCTCGTGCTTGCGGAGGAGAGCTTTGATGTCAGACAGGGTGGCCGTCTCATAATCGCGGTGCTTCAGCATGGCCTCTTTCCCTGGGGGGCAGAAGGGCACGTGGACAACAGCACCGCACCCAGGGGGCTGTCCAACCCCGGGGGGGGGGTCCCCAGACAATTCTGAAACCTTCCCTTTTGCCCTCCAGGAGGTCTCTAAGCCCAACTGTGGGATGTGTGTGTGTGCGCGGGTCCTGGGGCTTGAGCTCAGGGCCTGGATGCTGTCCCTGAGCTTCTTTTGCACAAGTCCCGTGCTGCTCTACCACCTGAGCCACAGCTCCACTTTCGGCGTTTTGGTGCTTCACGTTGGCCTCGCTGCCTGGGCCGGCTTGGAGTCACTGCTTTGACTTTGACTGACGCTGGCCTGAACTCAACTCGCGTTCTACACCGAGAGCGCTTTATCAGGAGGCCACCAGAACTGGACTCTGGCCTCACGGCAGGAAAGCTGACGTGGGTTTCTAGAAGGCGGCGGGGCGGGTGGGCCCCAGAGGGGCCCAGCATGGTAGGCTGCGCCATGCAGTCCCAGGCTTTCTGGGAGCCATGGGTGGGGCAGGCCGGGCCCTTTGAAGGCACACACTGTCATTAGTCCTGGAGCCACGCTAATTACACACCACAAAAAAACTCACACGGCCCTGCAGGGAACAAGGGCAGCCAGGCTGGCGGCCAGCAGGACTCAAGGGGTCTGGGCTGTCACTGGGGTGATGTTTAAGGAAACCAGTCCCCCTCAGCTCAGCCACCCCCAGGACCAGGGGTCCAGAACTGCACTGGAGCAGCAAGGCCACCAGGGGGGCTGAGGGTTGGCAGCAGGACAGGGCTCCGGGCTCAGTAGCCGTCAGGCCACCCTCTGGAAGCATCTTCCTGGGGCCTGGACTCAGAGCCTCCCCAGAGGGAACTCCAGGTGGAGTGGACAAGGCAGAGGGCTCGTCTTAGTCTGAGGGGAACAGATGCAGTGGATGCCCTGTGTCCCTGGGCACCACAGAAAAGGCAATCATCTGTCCCTGGTCGGGACCTCAAGAAGCAATTCGCAACTAAGTAGCCAGATGCCAGGCTGTCCCCGCAGCTGAGGGCTGCTGTGGGGGCCGGGTGCCGCCTGGGGCCCCTGCAGGTGCCCGCTGCCCAGGGCCGGGAAGCCACAGTGAGTGTGTAAGAAGTGCCTTCAGCCAGGCAGTGGTGGCAGGGGGCGGGAGGGAGGCTGCCATAAGCACATGGGGTCACGCAGCAGACTCTGGGTCTGAACCCACGCCTCCACCAAGCCACACCCACCTGGAGATGACTCTAGCACTCCAGGCACTGGCCAGGTCCTGAGGGCGTCTGGCCCCTGGGATGTGCATGGGACCAGGGACTTGGAATTCTACACCCCGAGCCCAGGGAGGCCACCTGCCCTTTTAGGACACGTGGGCAGCCAGGGCAGTGGAGGTGACAGCCACGGGGGACGGGCCACACAGAGGAGCGGGAAGGGCTGCAGAGCGGGGAGGAGGGGCGCACCATCGGTCCAGGCCTCGTGGATCGAGGCCTTCTGCCGGAACTTCTCTGCCAGGTGGTCGAGCCGCTCCAGCCGGCGGATCTCGTTCAGGAGCCATTCCTCGTAGCCCTTCTCGGCTTGCTCCAGGTGCTGCCAGCCGTTGTTGATGTCCTGGGGTGGGAGCGGGGCATCCAGGGCTGTCAGGGGAGGCCTGGGCAGCCCCACGGAGCCCTGACTACGCGCCGGACGGAGGGCGCAGGTCCCCGACACTCCCACCCCGGCCCGGGTGCCCGCTCACCGACACCATCCTGCCCTCCGAGGGCATGAAGGCCGGCCGGTTGCTGAGGCGCAGCTTGGTCTGCAGCGTGTTGAAGTTGATCTCCAGCTGGCACTTCTCCTGCACCTTGGGCGGCTTGTGCACGCGCCGGTAGTCACGGAAGTCCTCCAGCTTCTGCTGCATCTCCTGGATGGTCTTCTGCGGCACGCGGTCCTCCAGCCAGGGGATGGTGCGGCGGATCCACTCCAGCAGCTGCGGCCGAGGAGCCAGGGTGGCGTGGGCATGGGTGCTCGGCCCGCGGCCAGGGCCACCCTCCCGTGTCCACCCAGGCAGGCTCCTGCTTCCCAGCCCGCGGGGACCCCACCGTCTGTGTCTCCCCGCACACCCCAGACAGTCACATGGCTGTGGCTGCTGACTCCACGAGGTTCAGCTGTTTGAGAGCCGAAGGCTCACAGAGTATAAGGGACACCAGGGCAGGCCCACCGCAGGCCAGGGCATTTCTGGATGCACCAAATCTTAGCCCAGGAGCTGGTGGTTCTGGAGGAGAAAGGCTGACCCAGAGCCAGCTGGCCGGGTGGCAGCGGGGCGGGCGGGGGCGGCACTCACGTCGCTGGCCAGCCGCTCGTAGTCCTCCATCAGGTGCTCGTTCTCCTGGTTGACAGCCAGCACCTTGCAGATGCGGTTGGCAGCGGTCTCGGCCTGGAGTAGGGGCAAAGTCAGGGCTGCCGGGGGTTGGCGACCCTCCCTCCTGACCAGCATGCCTCCCGAGAGCAGAGTCCACGGCCCACACCAACTCCCCGAGGAGGGGGAGGACAGACGTGCAGCTGCAAGACGGCTGAGCGGCCCATGAACAGAGGCGGGCACGGAGAGAAGATGGGGACGCCTCCCACGGCTAGGTGAGGCGGCCAGGCCCGTGTCCTGGGCAGGAAGGCAGCTGGAGGGGGGGCTGGAGAGGGAATGCTGATGCCCTGAGTGCAGGTAGTCCCCCTCCTCAGCCCTCACAGGGAGTCTGCACCATCAGGCGCTGGGGGGGCAGGTGAGAGGGGCACGAGTTAGCCCTGGCCGTGACTACAGGGGTGCAGCCTGCGGGAGGGGGCGGTGCGGAGGTCACACAGGAGGCCAGGTACCTTTCAGGAAGCACAGAAAGGGTCCCAGAGGAGTTGGAACAGCAACAGAACAGGAACAGAAATAGTGAGGAGGGTCTAGTCATAGGGAGGAAAACCAGAGGCTCGGGAGCTGGCACTGCCTGGCACCCCCATCCACGCACCACACGAGGGGAAGCAGGGAGGGAAGACCCACAGCCATGCTCACGCTGCACGGCACACACAGGGGGTGTGAACCAGGCAGGATGCAGAGGCAGGGGCATCACGGGGGTCAGGAGCTGACCCCCAACTACACAGACACCCCCAGATCTGTGTGTCCACTAAGTCACGGGCTTCTAGCTCCAAACTCAGAGAGGCTGCTTTAGTGACTTAGAAACCAGCTACAGGCAGAGACTTGGGGTTCACTCCAACAGAAACAAAAAGCTCAGAGAACACGTTCTGCAGTCACTGAGGAGGAAACAGAGCCAGGCTGTCCTCCAAGGCAAAGTCACCATACCCTGGCCCCGGAGGGGACCTGCATCCTACAGGCTGGCCAGCGAGCAACGAGGCTCAACAATCTCCCCACACCCTGAGCTGGGCTGTCCTGCTGGTACCTGCTCCCACAGATCCCCTAGAGGTCTCCATTCCCAACTTCAGCCCAAGCCAAGAGGCCACTCCGACAGGAAAGCAATTCTGTCTGAGCAGGGGCCTGAAGGGAAGGATGTAATGCCATCTGCCATGCTGTTAGGCAGGGTCACAGCAAGGGACCTTCCTCCCTGAGTGGACACACAGCCTCCCCGACCCCAGCCTGTCCTTTAAGCAAAACTCAGCCACCAGGTCCAATGACAACAAGGTGAAGAAGTGACATGGCCTGGAACCAGGAAGCCACTGACGTGGCTGGACAGCGCCCTCTGCTGGCAGCCCTGAGCTGGGAGAACAATTCTGAACCAGGGCTGACAGGACACTACCGCACACACAGAAGCAGCAGAGCAGGCAAGGGCAGGCCTGGCTGCCCAGGGCCAACAAGAGACCGTGGGGAGTGATGGACTCGCCACACTGCAGCTTCAAGAGCAGCTCCCTCAGCAGAGGCTGGGAATTTCCTTTCCTTTCTCCAAGGGGTCTAAGGAGCCCTGCTGGGCTTACAGATTCAATCCCTTCCTCCACCCACTGGCCAACAGGAAATCTGGGCGACAGGGGGCCTCTACAAAGACATGGGGAAGGGGGGGCGCTCCCCTGGAGGGGCGGGGCTGCCACATGCAGGCATTAGGGCACACCCCACTTCACTGTGCAGCCCTCCTCTCAAAGCAGTCAGGATTGTGAGCACACAGACACAAAGACAGACCGGACAGCCGGGACACCAGGTGACAGTGGGCAAGTGTGCATGGCACAGCAGCGCGGGGTCCGCTGCCCCAGCTCACCTTCTGGGCCCCCGAGAAAGCGTGGTAGAAGCAGGACACGTAAGTCATGATGGCCTTCTCATCTGGCCTCAGAGTGCCCACAATATCTGTGCAGAGAGAGAGAGAAAGAGAGAGAGGCAGGAGAGAGTGAAAGACGCAGGAGGTGGGTGGGCTGCGGCCCGAGCTCATGCAGGAGATAGCGCTTGCTCAGGACTGGAAGCCAGCCCCCGCTCAAGTGTGGGCGGCGTGACCTGCCCTGAGAATGAGGGACAAGTCTGAGTGAGGGGGGCCTGGGTCTCAGCAGACCAGACATGGAGACATGCCTCTATAAATGGGCTGGAGGAGACGGACTCCAACTGATGCCAGGCTTTTTTCTCCCTCTGAAAAACGTCAGTAGGATCACACCGTGTCTATCCTGTACTTTCGGTAGCGCACACCTGTAATCTCAGTACTCAGGTGACCGAGGCAGGAGAATTCTAAGTTTAAGGTCACCAGGGCTACATCCACGGTAAGATTGTGCCTCAAACAAAACATCAACACCCCCCGACCCCCAAGCAAACCTGAAGGTCTTGAGCCATGGGGTGGTGGCACACTGATCACTCCCCAGGGAGCTGCAGTGACTGCAGCCGGGCTTCTTCCTTTCCCACCCCAGGGCTTCTGCACTTGTTCTGATCTTCATCTGGCCTTGTCCCCTGTGCTCCACGGACTGAATGGCCATGTGCAGCTGGCTTGCCTGCCTTGGGCCTAACTATGTGCCTACGCCCTGGCCCACAGCCCGGCACTGACACGAGGCTCAGAGGTGACCAGTGCGCCGCCCAGGCGTGAGGGGGAGTGGCTTCCAGTCAGAGAGAGCCACTGCAGTCTGCAAGAGAAATGAGGTGAGCCGGGAGGCGAGCGCAGCGGCGGCATTGGGCAGTGGCGGCGAGGAGGGCCTGCCTCCGTGCCCGGTACCTTCTGCGCTCCCGAAAAGGCATGGTAGAAGCTGGACACATAGGTCATTATGGCCTTCTCGTCGGGCCGGGCCGTGTTCACGATGTCTGCAAGTGAACAACAAGGGTTAAACCGCCCGAGCAGAGGTGGGGTGGGTGCAGGCTCGGCCAGGCCTTGGGGAAGGACCTTAGTGGCACCTGAGTGGTGGCCCTTGTGTGGCAGCACCTGTGTAGCATGGACTCAGCCAGCTCCCTCCCCCTTCCTTCCCTGTGGGAACAGCAGCTTCCCTTCCCTGAGCTCAGCCTCAGGGGCTCTGCTCAGTGAACTCCAAGGCCACAGGGGCCATGGCTGTGTGGAGTGGGGAGGGAAAGGGAGCAAATCCGGAACAGGAAAAAACACAACATTCCACTCTGGCAGGCAGGGCGGGGAGCTGGGAGCCAGCAGTCCGGGGCCACCTTGCCCAGGTCCCGGCCTCCACCAAGAGCTGATCCCTCAGGAACTCTCCATGCCCGACTCCATCCCTGACTGCATCTGGCCAGTTTAGGCCCTGGTGATCCCCACTCTGGCTCCCAGGCTGCAGGCCCGTCCCTGTCCACCCAGATCCATTTGGCGGGTCGTGTGGCCGTTGGCTCTGCAGTGACCTCAGTGAGTCACAGGCCTTGCCCAAAGCCAGGAGGAAGAGACGGGGAGGCCTTGGGGCAGCAGGGATGTGATGGACGGAAGAGG
Organism: Megascapheus bottae; assembly: GCF_031878675.1. NCBI lineage: Eukaryota > Metazoa > Chordata > Mammalia > Rodentia > Geomyidae > Megascapheus > Megascapheus bottae. The sequence continues at coordinate 7,252,721 of NC_143539.1, forward strand.
GGACTCACCCTCGGCATCCAGCATCTTGGGGATGTCCAGGTACTTCTCAGCCACTTCAAAGGCATTGTTGAGGTTAGTGACGGGGTCATCCTGGGAGGCAGATGGGGAGACAGATCATCAGCAGGGCACAGGGCCGCCCGCGGAACAAATTCTTACAAATGCTCAGCCGTGCAGGGCGTGGTGGCTCATGCTGTAATTCTAGCTACTCACTCAGGAGGCTGAGATCTGAAGATGGAGGTTCAAAGCTAGCCTGGGCACTAAAGACCCACTAAAGACCATGAGCCTCTTATTTCCAATTAATCATTAGAAAATAGGAAGTGGGGCTGTGGCTCCAGGCTGAAGAGCTCAGGGACTGCACTGAGGCCCAGAGTTCAACCCCATGACCCACAGAAAAAAAAAAAAAAAAAGAAGAAATTCTCAGCCATGCAATTCCTATCCCGAGTGGGGTAAGCTATGGCCTTTTCTTCTCAAGAAATAACAGAATTTCTGCTCATCCACCAACTTCAGATGACCCCAGGCCCTGAACCCTGGCCTGAAAACACCCATATTCCACCACTGAGGCCAGCATAAGCTCCCTCATGGATTCCCCACTACCCGTACCAACCTCCAGCCAGAGCCATACTCCCACCCCCACAGAGCCCGAGTGGGCCAGGCCTGCACTCGCTCATCCAGCCAGGGCCTTTCCTGGCCACGCTGGCTCAGCGGCACCAGGTTTCCCTCCCTTGACAGCATCTGTCTCTGCCCTACAGTTGTGCCACCCACTGTGGCCTGGACCCTGTGCCTGATTGCTTTGGACACAGTCCCCCACCCTTGCTATAAGGACAAGAGCTCTGAGAGGGCAGGTTTGGATCAGCTCTTCTCCTTCTCCCCTGGGCACAGCAATCTTCTAGACTCTAGGTCAACAAAGGAGAACTAGAGGGCCCTCAGGTCAGGCTCCAAAACAGGCCTAGCCGGTTGCAAGGCCCATGCAAGGGCCAAGGTGGAGGCCGGGGTCGGCTGGGGCGTGGAGACGCGCACCTTTCTCAGCTTGTCGTACTCGATGAGCTCGGGTCTGTGCCGGTGGATGAGGGCATTGAAGGCCAGGCCATCCTTCCAGCTGCAGAAGGAAGGCAGAGGTGACTTTCTGGTGAGTTTGGCATGTGGCAGGCATTGCAGCAACAGCTGTGTGACCTGACACCGCCTAGCCTGGGGCCAACTCCCATGATCCCTGGCGGCCTCCATGTCCGGGACTGTAAAATGGGGGTAGTTCGCAGCGACTCCGCAGGGCTGCTGGGACAGTCCAGTGAGACCGCTGGATGGACACAGCCTGACTGGTGACCTCCCCCGAGGCGTCTTTAGATTCTGTGGGGCCGGATGTGGTGCGGCCTGCGGGTCTCAGGAGGAAAAGGACTTCACCACGTCACACATTCCTCATGAGGTGCCAGGAGGGATAAAGGACAGCTGTCCCCATGCGCTTGCTTAGTTACTTCCTTACAGCAGAACCTGGGGGAGGGCAAGGCTGCACGGCCACTCGTGGAAGCAGTCCAGAGGCTCCGGACTCAATAAATAGACGAGTGAGTGGCCAGGCACCATGGCTACGCAGGAAGCTGAGATCTGAGGATTGTAGCTCAAAGCCAGCCAGAACAAGAGAAGACCGTAAGACTCTTATCTCCAATTGACCACCAAAAAGCCGGAAGTAGAGCTGTGGCTCATGAACTGAAAAGATTAAAGGCCGTGTCCAGGCCCTGGGTTCACGTGCAAGGCTCCCTCCCTCCCACCCACCCCAATCAAGTGAGATGAGCCACTGTGGCAGGAGGAGACATGGAGTGGAGTGCAGACACCTGTCCTCACCAGGGCTGCACCAGGCCACCCGACCCAAGCTTCATGTCCTCGCCTCTGCTCCACTCCACCCACCCCAGCAGAGGGCGCCTGAAAGCACCCCCTCCCTTCCTCCACATCAGCAAACGTGATTCTGTATGAGCTCAAGAGATAGGCCGGGACAGGAGGCAGATCCCAGAGTAGACGGACTTGCCCAGTATACAAGGCCCAGAGCTCAAAACTTAAAAATGGCTCAAATACAGACATCCATGCATGCAAACAAGAAACCTCTCAGCCAGGAGTAGTGGCTCAGCTTCTCAGGAGTCGGATAAAGGATCAGCCTGAGGCCAACCCAGGCAACCGTTAGAGAGATGTGATTTCAAACACAAGCTGGGCACAGGAGTGTATGCCTGTAATCCCGACCATTCAGGAGGCGGAAATGGGAGGACTGCAGCCCCACTCCAGGGCAAAGCTCCCATCCTAGCCAGAAAACTAAAAGCAAAAGGACTGGGGAAATGGAGTGGGTGGGAGGCTCTGAGTTCAATCTCTCACCCCATAAAAACAACAACAAAGTCTCTTTGAGCCGACATTTAGGGGCAGCTACTGAAAGAATTCTGCTGAGGAATGCCATGAGCTAGGAATGGCAGAGGCTAAGGAAAGGCCTTGGGCACCCAGTGTGGGCCCCGCAGAGCCCGAGCACAGGGCAGGGATCTCGTGAGGTCCTGTGTGTGTCCTGGAAGGAAGCGGTGTCACGGCTGGACCGAGTCTTGCTCCGCATGGCAGTGTGGGTCCAGCATCAATGCCACGTAAAGGCTCCGAGGGCAAGGGACTGACGGAGAGGCTGGCAGGAACGCAGGTGGGGGTGTCGCTACCTGATGTGGAAGTTCTGCACGTTGACGTTTTTGTATGGGGCCGTCTTCCTCTGGCACCACAGCAGGAGCCCTTCTTTGGCCGAAGTCTCTGCAATACACACAAGGCGGGTGAGGCCAGCTCAATGGCAAACCTTAGAACTCGCCCGTACTGAGCCCAGGGAGAGGGGCCACCCTCAGTGACAGAACACTCACCCCAGGAAGCGGCAGGGTCAGGCCCTGAGTACCGAGCCCTGAGCCACCACTGTACTAGCAACGACGCCCTTGGGACAGTAGCCCCCGCCTCATCTCCTTATAGACAATGGGCCCCAGGAGCCGCCCAGGCCACTTGACGAGCGGAGTGGGGGGTCCATAAGCTGGCAGCCTGAGGGGCTCTGGGTGGACCACCAAGCTGCCTCTTCCACGCAGGAACCAGACATGGTTGTGGGAGAGGCAGGCCGCTGCTGTGGGGCCCTCTGAGCCCGCAGCCCCAAGAACGAGAAGCCACGAGGCTGTGAGTCTCACCCTCCACAGAGATGTCCTGGATGGCGAAGCGGAGGATGATGGTCCAGATCATGCCCAGGGTCATCTTGGCGTTGCCATCCACAATTTCTGCATGTGCGGAAGGGCGGGGGGGGGGGGTCAGCCATGCCAACTCGCTGCAGTCCTGGCTGCAGCCTCTGGGCCATACCCGCAGACCCGGCTGATGGGCTGCCAAGGGCTGGTCACACCCCCGCAGGGGTGCGGCTCTGCTTTTATGTGAGCAGTGCCGCCCTCGGGGTGAAGGTGGCCTCTGCAGTCTGGAGATCTGCCCCTCCTCCTGACACCTGGTCCTCACCTTCGACTCCCCTGATAAAAGGCCCGAGGCTGCTCAGGTGACCCGCCAATCTACTTCAATCCTTCAGCTAAAGCCTCTGGGCAAACCAGACCAAGCCAGGACATTTGCTCTTTTTCTGTGTGTTGTGTGCCAGCACTGGGCTTGAGCACAGGATCTTGCCCTCTACAACCTGAACCAATCCTTCACTTTTGGCTTCTTTGCTGGTTAACACGAGGCCAGAGTCTTGAATCTGTCTGCTTGGGCTGGTTTCAAATCTCAACCCTCAGATCTCAGCCTCCTGAGCAGCTAGAATTATAGGCGCGGGCCTGGCGCCCTGGGGTCCAGGCTGGCCTGGAACTTGGGATGCCTCAGACTCTCAAGCCATTGCTGGGATTACAGGTGTGTACTGCCTTCCCTCCAGCGGCTGGTCCTCAGGGCTTGCCTGAAGAATCTCCCACCCCCTCCGGATCCTCTGATGGTGGGCTGCTCTCTGATGAGCACACCAACCAGGCACTGGAGGAAAGTGTGGGAGACAAACCAGAAGGGTTGAGTGAAAGACAAATTCCAAGCTCCCTGACATTCAAGAATGGGGCTCAAGGCCAGGCTTGGTTTGAAAGTAGTCTCAGGCTGCAGCCCAGGGGCTGGGGGCCGGGGGTGGTCCAAACCTGGCCTGGTCCTGTCCCAGGCCCTGCTTCTTGCCAGTCCTCCATACCACAACCCCAGATCCAGGCAGGCGAGGAGGAGAGGAAGGTGGCTCTCAGCGCTGTCGACAGCAGCTTCTCGGACCTGCAGCTGCACCCTCATCTGAGCACAAGGAGGCTGAGCCGCTGCCCTGCCAGGCTATGCAGAGGGCAGGGAGCTGGGGCCAGGCGAAGGCCCCCGGGGCTCTGGGACACCGCTCTAGCTCTGTGCCAGGGCCCGGCGGGCTCAGGGACTGGGATGAAATCCATTTGGGCATGAACAGGGAACATTTTCAGAGTTGAGTTTTTCTCTAATGAAGCGGGGCCTGCCCTGGGTCTGTCCTTTGACCCTTTCATATTTACAGACTAGCACTGGACAAAACAAACGAGGCTGTGAGAAGCACAAGGCTGGCACAGAGCCCAGAGGAGGGACGGGGGCAGGGACAGGAAACCCCTGGGCCTGACTGCTCAAACACCAGCCACCTCTCCCGGGCTGGAGGCTTGGCACTGCTCCTCAGAGAGGTCCCGAGCTGGGGCAAGGCCTTGGAACTCAGTCCTGGCCAAATTCTTGGGGCCCTGTCATTAGGAGCAATTAGTTTTCTTTGTTTTTCTAAAAGCTGGGACAACACGGATATCAGGGCAAGAAACTCTGCGCTGACTAATGAGCAGAGCAGCGCGCCAGCCGCCAGGGCTTCTGGGCTCCATCAGGCCTTGCCTTGCCAAAAACACCCGAGAACTGCACGAGGGCACCGAGGAGAGCGTAGGGCTGGAGGAGCCCCAAGTCCACTAGGTACGAAGGATTCCAAGCTGTCCTGGGCCTATGCGACCCGGCAAAGTCCCAGCGTGGACCTGAAGCCTTGCACATCCTGTCCCCAAGCTCAGCTGGGGGCCACAGCCCCCCTCTGGCCTACTTATGAGGCAGGGAAATGGAACAGGGATCCTGGTGTAGACAAGAGGTCCAGCACAGTATGAGGACAAGTCAAAGCCACTTTCCTCCAGGCCCCATGGCTACACCTCCTAAATTGGGGTTATACCCGTAGTCTGTGTTTCCCTTTTTTTGTTTTGATTTTGATTAATTTTCCCTGCCAGTCCTGGGGCTTGAACTCAGGCCCTGGGCACTGTCCCTGAGCTTCTTTTGCTCAGGGCTAGCGTTCTATCACTTGAGCCACAGCACCTCTTCTGGCTCTTTCTGTGTACATGGTAATGAGGAATTAGACCCAGGGCTTCATGCATGCTAGGAAAGCACTCTACCACTAACTAAGCCACATTCCCAGCTGTTTTTGTTTTCCTTTGTTCAGTTGTGGGGCTTGAACTCCAGGCCTGGGCACTGTCTGAGCTCTTCGGCTCAAGGCTGCCGCTCTACCACTTGAGCCACAGTGCCACTTGTAGTAGTTAATTGGAGATAAGAGTCTCCCAGAGCCAGGGGCTGTCTCTGAACCACGATCCTCAGATCTCAGCCTCCTGAGTGGCTAGGATTACAGGCTCTGTTTTAATTTCTGAGGCAGTATTTTGCTGTAAGGCACTGGCCAGGCCTGAACTCACAATCTTCCTGCCTCAGCCTCCTAGGCTGGCTTTAAACCATGATCCTCCCTATCTCGGCCTGTGGAGTAGCAGGTAGAAGCCCTCGGTACCCACTTCTGCCTACATTTCTGAGTGGGGCCAGGGTGTTGTGAAGGGTGGCCGCTGTGGTGGATAGGTCTGGGGAGCAGAGGCTGCCCTGCCTCGAGCTGGCTCACCTTCGGCCCCGATGGAGACCAGCTTGACCCCCTTGCTGGCGATGAAGTCCAGCGCCTTGTTCACGTTGTTGATCTTGTGCACTCTCATCTTGCCTCGCTCGGGCTTGGGTAACCGCTCCCCTGAAACGCACACCGAGAGGAGGGGGGAGGGCGAGGCGAGCCTCAGCGTGCGTCTCATCTCCAAACCCAGGCCCCACCTCAGGCTGAGGGGAAGGGCGCACCCCCTGTACACCCACCCCCTAGCAGCATGAGGGCAGAAGGGGCCATGCCGGGCCGGGGCCTCACCTGAGATGACCTCCAAGAGCAGCATGAGCTTGAGCCCATCCCGGAAGTCCTCGTCGATGTTCTCGATCTGCGTGCCTGCCTTTCGCAGGTGGGAGTTGCACCAGGCTGTGAAGGTCTGGGGAAGGGGTGTGGCAGGTCAGCTGGCAGCCGGCAGGCCAGGCAGACTTGAGAGCACTGAGGTCAGGGTGGTGAACATGCCATGATCCCCGAGGTGGTATGTGGCAGAGCTTGGACTTGAACCCAATCCACTGTGCTTCCCACAATCCATACACACATGGGTAAAGTGCCGGCCCCCAGTATCACTGGCCAAGCGAAAGGCCCCATGGCCTGGCTGGGCCTGTGCACACCTGCACACAGCTGGTTTCCCAGGCCTCTATCTCCCCGCAGAGCATCCTGGGTACCACTCCTCCCCAGCCTTGGGCTCTGCTGACCTTTGGGATATAGAAGACCTGCTCTCTGAGGGGGCAAATTCCCGGGCTTCTCCATGAAAGGAGGGTCCCTCGGCACGCAGCTGAGCCCCAACATCCATGACAAGACGCCGAGTGCATGCCATTAGGCCTGCGAGCAAGAGGGTGTCAACGTGCACAAGACCTGCCCAGACGTCTGCTGGAAAACCCCAGGCACTGGCTTCTCCCAGAGTCTGTGTGCCCCCCCCCCCCCCGCATGCCCCTTCCATCTGCAGGGGCCAGTGCTCAAGTGGGCAGGCTGCCAGGCACGGCAAAAGCACATTCCATGCCCCGGGTACAGGCAGAGCCCACATGGGACACCAGGGGCTTCCACAGAGCCTCTGGCCGAGCACCATGTGTTGTGACAAGTGTCATCAGGTCTACTCATTCAGAGCCAACACCAGGCGGCTCTAGGACAATGACGACGCCTCATTAATACGCCATCCTACAGTGCGCCCATCGACCGGCAAGGAAATTCCTTGCAAACCAGAGAGGGCAAGCAGAGACAGCGGCGCACAGCGGGCCTGGGAGGCGGGGACCCTGCTGCTGCAGTTACAGCTGCTCCAGCTAGTGATGCCTCTGCCCGCGTCTGCTTCAACCCCGTAGTCACCAGCTTACCTCCCCCCCAAAAAAAACACTGGACCAGCTGGGCACGGCCATGCACGCCCATAATCCCAGCAGTCAGGAGGCTGAGACAGGAAGATCACAAGTTCAAAGCTAGCCTGGTCTACAGAGGACAAAAAACCCGACTTGCAGTCCAGACTACATGGCTACCTACCATACCACGCGGCTTCCATCCAGTCCTGACTCCCCAGAGATCCTACCCTGCTCTGCGGTCCCATTCACAGGACCCCACCTGGGCTCCACCAGCTGTCCCCACACGGCCCACGCCCATTAGGAGGCAGTGGTCCCCCCGGCCCCAGGTCCTTTGCTTCCACTGCGCTAACATCAGTTTTCCTCTTCTGGAATCTGGCCAGGCAGATAGCACTGGGTCAAGGTTATTACAAGGATGCCAGGTGCCAGTGTCTGTAAAGCTTACATGCCACCTCTGCTCTCAGAAGTCTTGCCACCGCTGTCCCCTGGCCGCCCTGCCTGTGTGTCTCACATGGCCAGGGCTCAGTGGGGCCTCTAGGGCAGACAGAGGACAGGTGCAGAGGTCACAGGCTGAAATCTGAAGATAAAAGTTTGAAACTAGCCTGGGGAGAAAAATCTATGAAACTCTTATCTGAGATTAATGGCTCAAAAGCCAGAGCAGAGCTGTGGCTCCAGTGGTAGAGTGCTAGCCTTGAGCACAAAAGCCATGTCCCAGTATGCACAGAAAAAAAAATATAAATAAGATAAAAAAAAAAAAACGGGGAATAGCAGACAGAAACAGGTGGGATGCTGGACCCGTTGGGCTACAAAGTGGCCAGGTGTTTTTTAGCCCACCAGGTGGTGTGGGGCCTGCAGGGACGGCTGGCACTACCTCAGAAGGATACAGACCTGGGGTTGCATGCCCACTCTTCAGTTAACCTGTGTCCCATCAAGTGACTCTGACTTTACTCTTCTCTGCAGCCTGTCTCCCTCCCTGCCAGGCAGAGTTGTCAGAAGCTCCCTCCTGCAGATGCACTAACGATTCCACTGGAGGAAATGCATCTAAAGCATCTGTCATGTCCCTGGCACAAAGTGTGGGCCAGATGAATCACATACCCTGCCTGGCTATGGAAGGGCAGAATTTGGTTCTCCTCTGCAAAGGCCCCCAGCCCTCTCCTGCAGATGAGATACAGCAGGGAGACTCAAATGGCAGATGGTCCCCAGTCCAACCTTTGGAGATATTGAGCAAACCTCACCACTGCAGGACCAGGCCACCTGTCCTCACAGAGGCTGCCGCTCTACCTGCCCTCTAAGTACACTCCACCCTTGCTCTCCTCCTCTCAACGGTGAACAAGAACTCTTGGCTCTGATGAGGCACCAACCTGCCTCCAAGTCTTGCCTCTGCCACTGAGGCAATGTGCTTTATATAATAACCACCTTGGTAAGCAAAGAACCCATGGCTTCCTGGTTGATGAATGGACGTATTCTTAAGGTGTTATACATGGCAGAGAAGGGTCTATGTTTAAGTGATGGCGGGGGCTGTGGAGCATGTCTTCCTACCTAAGGTCAGTTCTCCGGCAGAACACAGACCTCCAGCCCAAGACCTGCCTGCACCTTGCTGAGCTGTGTCTCCACTTCCTGGAAGGCGAGGGGTGTTGTAAAGATAGGAAAGGACCCTAAACGCTCTGGGTACAGACAACCTGTCCTGGGAGGCCACCCTTGGCAAGAGCCACCAGGGCTGCCCCTGCTCCACTGCAGTGACACTGGGGAGGAGGAGCTACAGCTCAGAACGGGCATTAAAAATGCATAGCGCGTGCTACTTGGTGACAAAAATAACACTGGCTGGGCTCCTTCCTCTCCCTGGTGAGCAGAGGATACGTGGGTAGCTCGCCTGGTGCTTTCTATAGCAGGAGGCCTGTGGGCCCTCGTGGGCCTCCTCCTTGCACAAGTCTACATCCCTGTGAGCCACTGGACACCTAGACTTAAGAGTTGGATTCACAGTCAAATGATGTGGTACCTGGCTGCACCGTGGGGGGCGGGGGCTAGGGGCGAGTGGACCTGAAGACTTCATTCTCAAGCTCTGATCAGGACAAGAACAAGGGAGCTAGGGAGCTGCTTGTGCTGCCGGAAGCAAGCAGAAAAGGGCTGGAGAGCCACAGGGGCAAAGGTCAGTAAGTGGTGATCAGGAAGAAAGGCAGGGGAGAAGCACCGAGACTCCTGGCCAGCAGCAGGGGGCAGAGGCCGCCTTGGGGGTAGCTGAGACCTTTCTGCATTCGCACCCCTAAGGTGCTCCATGCATGGAGCCCTGGCCCATGCATTCTGGGCCATTGCTCACTTTGGATTCTCACTGGCTATGGCAGAACCAGAGGCAGGGAGGCCGGCGCCCCTGGCCAGCGGGGAAGGGGGCTTGCCCCCCACAGCCCTGACCCTGTGTGTGTTACAGATGGCCAGCTGCTGGCTTCTCTGGGTACTGTGGGGGGACAGAAGGGATGGCACCCTCTTTGTGGGATGAGCTGGTGCTGGGGGCCCAGCTAGAGCCATTTTTGTCGGGATGTTAGGGGGGAGGCGGGGCATCCCCGGTCATAAAGTCCTTCCTGTGTCACGGGGACCCCTCCCAGCCGCCAGGATGTGGAGCAGCCTGGTGAATGAATGATGGATATTGTCTGGGCGGTGACCTAAGCAGTCAGGAATGTGGTCACAGTGGGCTTTAATGAGCCATTCATGGCTGGCTGGCGAGGCCCTCCCCCAACTCAAAAGAGGGCGCGGCCAAGGAGGAAAGCAGCGGTGGAGGTGGCTGGGGGGCTCAGGCAGGAGGCCTGCTGGCCAGCAAGGAAAGCGCCCTGGGGAGCCGTGGCAGAAAGGCGGAGGGGGCAAGGCCACTGGAAGATGGGAGCTACCAGGCCCAGGAGGGGGATTGCAAAACCTCATTTGGGCTTCCAAACTGCCTGGCAGGCGCCCAGACACGGCTTCCATGGACTCTGACTCCCCAACAAGCTGGGAGGGGCGTGTGCCCCTCCAGTCAGTCAGGCCTACAGGCTGCCACCATCCCCTGCCAGCCAGCCCTGACTGGCACGTAGGCATATCTAGCTTCCCCAGGCAAGCCTCGGTGTGGCCCTGTCTCTGAAATACCGTGTCGGGTCTGTGGCTCCGCTGGGACGCCGGCTGCTCGGAGAGGGCGGCCGCCATGCCACTTCCTGAGCTCCCACACGGCCTGCGGTGGCCCCGGCCGCTGCCCATGGCTCCTGCCTTCACTGGTCCCCAGGAATCTTGCCCAGGACCTGCACACCGGGCGGGAGCAGCTATTTATTTCTTGCCACCCTTCTTATCACCCATCGCCAGGCTACTGCCAGGCCTCGGGCAAGGCCAGCCCTGGTGGAGCACCTTTTCAGTTCCTGAAAGCAGACACTGCTCCTGGGGCCCTGGGCCTCAGCACCTCTTAAAGGCGCTTTCAGACCCTGGCCTCTTAGCCTTCTGGAATGTAGGTTACCCGGGGCCCGCAGGGCCTTTGGAACAGTTTGAGGCTGAACCTGTGAGGACTTTTGAGACCAAACTGCCAGAGGATCGGATACCAAGGGAGATGAGCCAGGCTGAGAGGGGCAGGGGAGCCGCTCATGTGGTGGCCACGCCCCTGGCGCTCCGCGTCCTGCATGTGCACATGCGTGTGCCTGCCCCATGATAAGATGGCCCAGTGTGAACGCAGGACAGGGAAACGTATCCTGGGCTGAAGTTGCCTTATTCGGGAGTTTTCTGGGCCTACATGAGAAGGCTCTGACTTGGCAGTTGGAGGAGAGGTATAAATACACCTAGTGTAGTCGTGAACATTCCAGAGGCGCTGCGTGGCTGTCCAGAATGCAGCTCCACGCAGCTTGGCCCGTCCCCTGAAGGCCAGCGTGCCAGCTGCTAACAGGGACAGACTTGGAGCACAGCCCTTTCTTAAGAAAAGCATTCCCTGGGCCTGCTCTTTCTGATGATTCCCCTCAAATGTCACCTTTCCAGGAGCCTTCCCCTGCCTGTCACTTCCACCAAGGCTGTCACTCAACTCTGCTTTTATCCCTTGCACCTGTCACATAAGGCCCACATGAGGGGGGCACTGCCTACCTGTCCAGAGACCAGGAGTGGAAACAGCAGTGCCAGGCTGATGGACACTCAGAAAGCCACCCTAGCCGAAATGGAACCAGGCTTGGGCCTCCTATATCCCCAACATGTCCCCGCTTAGGGTGACGCTCTGTAAAGCAAACTGGGGGAAATCTGTTTTGGGCCTGCGGCCTCTGAGGCCTAAGACAGCAGCAGGCTCAGGGTTAGGTGCACGAGGCCACAGTGGAGCCCCGATGTCCCCCTTGTTCATCGGCCCAGAGGGGAGAGAGTTGCCTGTGAGGCCTGAGCCTACCACAAGCCTCATGGTAGCCTGTTTTCTCCCTTGGAAAAGGAAGACAGTAGATACACCGTATGTGTTCCACAGGTAACAGAAACGCTGCCACACAGCCTGGCAGAGCCCAGTGGGGTGTGTGCGTGTGCGTGTGTGCGTGTGTATAGCTGGGCCCCTCAAGCAGCTGCCAAGGTTTTTCTGCACGTTGGCAGCTGATATAAAGCAGCTGTCCCCAAGCTTCCCAACTAGCAAATGAATAAAGGACATAAAACACAGCTAACGGCATTATAACTCATGGTCTGATTCTTCTTGCTTCCAAAGATCCTTCAAGGAAAGAGGGCAGGGCTTAGGGGAGGTATTGGCAAAGTGCACCCCGCCCTCCAGTTCCAGGTCGTTTCCACCACCCCAAACCTCAGCAGTCCCTCTGTACTTCCTATCTATTTGCATTTGCCTATTTTGTGTGCAAATACAGTGCCTGTCTAGCTTTTCTCTCCCCCGACCCCTGCAGTTTCAAGGTTCATCTTATTGAGGCATGTCAAAAGTACTTTTTGTTGTTGGTGGTGGTGGGGCTTGAACTCAGGGCCTGGGTGCTTCCCCAAGCTTTTTCGCTCAAGGCTAGTGCTCTTCCACTTTGAGCCACAGCACCGCTTCTGGTTTTCTGGTAACTGGAGGTTAAGAGTCTCTCGGACTTTCCTACCTAGGCTGGCTCCCTTTAAAAAAACCGAAAACCAAAAAACTGTGAGACATTTTTTTAAGGCTGAATGGTACAAGTTGTCTGTATACTCTTAGCACTAGACCGTTACGAGAAATACCATTTGCAAATGTTCTGTGTGGGATGCCTTTGCACTTTAATGCTTCTCGTCCCATGGTCTGGGATATAGCTCAATGCAAGAGCACCTGCTGAGCATGATGAAGAAGGCCTAGGGTTTCTCCTCTCTATCAAGGAAAACAACAAAAAAAAAGGCCGGGAATTTGGCCTAGTGGTAGAGTGCTTGCCCAGCATGCACGAATATCCGGGTTCCATTCCTCGGTACCACATACATAGTGGTGCTGTGGCTCAAGTGGTAGAGTTCTGGCCTTGAGAAAGATCCAAGGACAGTGTTCAGGCCCTGAGCCTAAGCCCAGGACTAGCCAAAAACAAAAGCCGGGTGCGGTGACTCACACCTGTAATCCTAGCTACTCAGGAGGCTGAGATCTGAGGATCAAGGTTCAAAGCCAGACCGGACACAAAAGAAACCTGAGACTCTTTAATTACCTCTAGAAAACGGGGAAGTGGGGCTTGGCTCAAGGGTGGAGCAGTAGCCTTGAGTTGTAGAGCTCAGGGGCAGTGCCCAGGCTGAGTTCAAGCCCCATGACCTAAAAAACAAAAAACAAAACACTCCAAAAACACAAAAAACAAAACAACAACAAAAAACCACCCCCATACCAAATCAGGCTTCATTGTTCTTTGATGATGTTTTTGACTTGGAGGAAGAAGTCTAATTTCTTTGTTTCTGAGATCTGCTTTAATAAGCCAGATGTAATTGAAGGTCATGAAGACGCACTCTTGTTTCTACTAGCTGCATGTTTCTGGCATTTGGCAGGCAGGCAAGTGGCCTGAGCCTGTTTCCCCTCACTTAGGCTTTTTCTAGAACTAGCTCACAATCAAGCAACGCAACAAGGGCCTGACTCCCTACACCATGTCTGATGGCATGGAAGACAGGCTCTGAACTAAAGGCAAGCAGGGCCAGAGGGATGGAGGAGCTGCTCAGCCTTCTAACAGCTTCCCAGCAGGAAGAGGTCTACCTTGATAGCTAACTCCCCAAAGAGGAAACTTCCACGCCTAAAAGACAGTTTGAAAATGAGGGCAGCAGCAGAGGCTGGACTGGGGCCCTGTCCACTCTGCTGTGAGGCCATCAGCACCCTAGGCCCTCCAACCCTGAGAGCAGGGCATTCAGCTACACACACCACTTTTGTTTCCCAGAGCAGAGCTGAGCTCAGGTTTCCCGGTGGGGGGGGAGGATTAAAGGTCTCCTGGTTAAACTTCCATCGGGCAGTTCTGACCTTGGGACTGTGTGGCTGGGAACCCTAACCGGTAGAATGAATGCTTTCATCTGGAGCGGTCCACCCAGTCACTTGCTCAGCCTTAACCGTGTAAGAGAAATCAGGCATCTGGGGAGAGGAAGTCGGGCACAGAGAAGCTGTGGACCAGGACCATTTCTAGCACCTGCCTTGCCCTGCTGCCCCTGCCCCCGCTCTCCAAGGCCATCCATAGGCGCCAGACACTGCCCTTTTGCCTGCTGTGTACTGGTTGGTCTCTAGCAGGCAGCTTGCTTCCTGACTGAAACGCCTCCTCCTTAATATCTCTTCCTTTCCAAGGCTTTGAGTCAACAGTTCACCTAGCCAGGTTAGAGAAAGCGGACAAGGGGTGTGTAGGGTGGTGACATGGCTGGCATTTGGGGTGCGGATCCCACTAGGGGCAATACATACAGATGAGTAGCTTGTTTAGCAAAGGCACCTACTAAGGATGGAGGGCATGGATCCACATAACCGATTTTCTGGCTCAAAGTGGGGGCCTCAAGGAACACAGCAGGAGGGCTGGGAATCTGGGAATCTGGGCGGGACCTTTGACCAGAAATTCCAGGCTGAAGAGCTTGGAGTTTGGCAAGAGGCAAGGGCTGGTGTGAAGCTCTCCCTGGCCTCAGTCGAGTAGGTGTAGACTACTCCCTGGCCCCAGGATGGGGTGGGTGAAGAAAAGACACTAAGCTTGGTATCTTAAAAAAAAACAACAAACACAAGCATTCCATCCCAGACCCCTGGGATATGCAATACAGGTGGACAATAACAACAGTGTTTTGGGAGAACTTAAAAAAAGAAAAACCAAAATAAGATTCTGTAGAGTAATTACAGGATAGGGAGGAACCACCAAGGAGAGACTGAAACCTCTGACTCATAATTGCTCCATTAAAGATGGTGAAACCATGTGCCCTGGCAACAGGGAACTCACCCAGGCTTGCCGCACCTACATGCCTTCCTGGGGCTCACACCGGCCCAGCCGAGCCAGCCGCAAAGCTCGGGGTGACTGTCTGCAGGAGAGCTGCGTGAGGTCAGAGGATTGGGGGGGTGGCACATAACACATGCTACCCTAGAACAACAGGGAGAGGCTTGGCCTGCATGGGGGCTAAACACCTTTAGGTGTGGGCTCCAGTTTCCAGGGAAGGACTCAGTGGTCCTGAGGACAAGGAAGGAAGAAGACTGGGGAGTCGGGATGCCATCTCAACCCACCCCATCAGTGTGGCTGGGGGGCGTCTTCCAAGCACACCCAAGGTGCTTTCAATGATCAGGTGCCCAATCCAGTGCGACAAGGGACACCATTGCTGAACACTTTACTATGCACTGAGGACTAAGAACAGGGCCGGGGCCCACCAGGTCTCTTAGCTAGTCTTGCATCTGGCTAAGGCTGTCTTCACATTTGTGGGGCTGTCAGCTTCTCCCGCAATGAGGCCCTTCACAGCAGCTGGTCTCTGTCCTGAGGCCAACACTGCAGGCTAGGGTGAGTCATGGGAGAAGGTGAGTCAGGTGACCAGGTGAGAATCAGAGCTATGCTGAGGCGGCAGGCCCGGCTACCCTGACATTCCTGTGATTCTGCCAAGGTAAAAAGTAACCCAAGGAGTTTGCCTTATATGGGCACAATGACAGATTTCAGTAGGACGTGTTAACTGACCCCGTATCAATCCTTTCCCAGGTTGCACAGGGCTTGCCAGATAAAGCTGCTCTGAAAGTCTAGGAAATAACGATTTATGACTAGCCATGGCCTGTGACTCATGAAACAAAGGTGCAGCTCAAACGGCCTTTTAGACAAGGGGGAAGGGTGGCGCTCAGTGAAGAGCAGCAAGGGAGGCCTGGCTCTAGGTAGGGCTGGAGGAACTCAACTGGAGGCTAGAGCTGAACACCAGGCATGGCTGGGTTCTAGGATCCCCCAGAGGATAGGGGAAGAGGAGGTTCCAGCCTCTGGAGGCACAGATCTCACTCAGACCAGCAGGAGTGGAAAGGGCAGATCTGAGCACAATGGCCTTAGAAATGCTAGCACCCAGGAGGCTGCCTGGAGAGGATTCTGAGCTTTAAGTGAGAGATCCCGAGACCATGTCTTAAGAACAACAAACTAGTGCTGGTGGCTCATGCCTGTAATCCTAGCTACTCACAAGTCTGAGATCTGAGGATTGCAGTTCCAAGCCAGCCCAGACTCAGATTTCCAAGTAACTAGCAAAAAGCTGGAAGTGAAGCGGTGGTTTAAGTGTAGAGTGCTATCCTTGAGCATAAAGGGTCAGGGACAGAACCTAAGACTGGAGCTCAAGCCCAAGAATAGCAAAATAACAACAACAAAGATACTATGTGAGAACCAAAGAAATGGATTGGGCCTTACAAGATTCTGCATAGTCACCCCAGCTTAGCCCCCCAACTCTGGCCACTCATCCCAGGCCCCCAGAAGGGGGCGGGGGCTCACCACTCTGAGCTTCTGCCAGACTTCATTCTAACTTAAAAATGAGTAGTCAGAGCGTCTACCATGTTACCTACTGGTCTGGGATTAAGTCAGCAAGCACCTATCCTCGGGATAGGTCAACAGGAACCAAGAGAAGAAAACAAAGCACATTCGAGATGGCCCAGTTAAAACAGAGCCACAGTGGAAAGGAGGGAGGCAAGTCAGGGAAGGACTGGTGGTGGAGGTGACATTTGGCCTGAATGAGCAGGAAGAGGCCCTTCTAGTAGGAAGAAAAGGTTGCAAGGCTAGAAACGAAGTTCAAATGGTCATTCAAATGGTTGAGTGCCAGCTCAGCAAGCAAGAGGCCCTGCATTCCGAGTTCAAATCTTGGCACTACTCTGTTGTGTGGGTGACAGGCAGTGGAGGGAGATGGGCCCCCCACAAGCTATGGTTCCAGTTGTGGCAGAGGCCTGCTGTTTTGAGAGAAGATAAAAAAGCCAGATGCCAAATGTCCCCTAAGACCAATGTTTGCGTACTTCCGATGTGCAGGATGCCAGAGGAGGGGACAGGCCCAGAGGAGCAGTGGATGGTGGCAGAACACGCTGAGCCCCGGCCAGGAGCTGTCCTCCACTTCACCAGTGCCATCTCATGCAGAAGCAGTTAAGTGACACAAGAAAGGAAAAGGGCAGGCGAGAGCAGGAGCCATCCCAGGTGACTCAACGGAACACCTACTCAGTGCAGCCCTGGCTCCCGGGAGAAGCCAGCAGCTCTGCCTTGTGGAGGCCATGATAGGCAGTGCCATCTGAGGACAGCAGAGGTCAGGTGACACCTGATCTGGGCCTTGAAAGGGGAGCCCTGTTCTGATATGCCGGTGACCTGGGAAGAGGGTCATTCATCAATTCCCAACACACCAAGAGCAAGCCCCATAAAAGGGCAGGGGATGTTCGGGGTGCCCCCAGGAGCCGTGGTGAGGATGGTGTGAGTGGGAGGGAGGCAGACACCGCCCACCACGAGCCCGCTCAGAATGTACTCTCTGGGTAGTGTGGGGGGACGGGGTGGCCTGTTAGATAGGTGTCTCAGAAAGTGTATTCATGAAGCCAGCGAGACAACTAGGAGACTGGAGCCGGGTGAGTAGGAGGTCGTGGTCGGGGGTGGCACAGATGGCATGAAGAAGCCATCTTGGAGCTGTCCCACACAAAGAGCAGGAGGAAGCTAAGAGCCTGAGACATGTGAGAGGAAGAAAGGAGACTCAGTGATTCCATTGCTTCTGAAAGGGGAAAAAGCAACACTGACCTTGGGGGCTGCAGAGGACCTGGAAAGAGGGCGGCGAGACTGCTGGGGTTGCACAAGCCAAAATCCAAGTGTGTAATGCCCCCTGACCGGCGTGTGAAAGAAACCTTCTCACCTGCTCACAGGTGCTCTCAGCCAGCCCGTGCTGGTGCTCAGGACACAGGAAGAAAGCTAGGGCTGTCAAATGACAACAGTGAGAGGCCGGGAGTGGGTCAGGGCCAGGGCCACTGGCAGCTGGGGAGAAAGGATGCTGTGGAAAGCGGGAGAGGGAGAGGATTGGTCAAGAGTTCCTCCAGGGTTCTGGCCCCTCCACTGCAACACACATGCAAACAACACACACACATGTACCCAAAGCAGTCTCACGGATTTGAGAACTATCCCTCACGCGCAGGGAGGCGGGGGTGCATGAAGAGGACCCCCATTCTCACAAACGCCTCACAAGACGCTGCAGCACCTCAAGTCTCCTGTACTGCAGAGGCTAGGGAAGAGTGAAGAATACTCCCCCCACTTAGGGAAAAGCCTTTTCTTTTGGGGAGAGGGGTGCTCAGTTGCGGGTCTTGAACTCAGCCCGAGCACCATCACTGAGCTCATTTTGCTCAAGGCTAGGGCTCTTCCACACTGAGCCCCGCGCCTCTGCTGCTGTTCTGGCGGTTCGTTGGAGAGAAGAGTCTCGCAGACTGTTTTCGGTCTCAGCCTCCTGAGTAGCCAGGATGACAGGCGTGTACCACCAGCACCTGGCCGGCTCTTCTATAAGGCCACCCGGCACCACTTTCTTCTCCTCCACAAAAGAAAGACACCATTGCTCCAGGTGAAAGCTGGACTTTCCCAGCCCACACTCCAGGCCTCAAATTCCCCTCAAATCCCAAGCTCCCTGCAGTTCCTTCCAGCAGCCCCACTCGGGGAGGGCCTGAGCTCTTTCAAAGGTGTATGGCAGCACACCCACTTGCTCTCAAAACAAGCCATCTCTTTCTTCCCTCCTCTCCTGCGGAACAAGGCTGCATTTAAAGGGAGGAACAGTCTCAGGTTTTGTCTTCCCAACACAGAAGGTCCCAGAGGCAAGACTCTGGGGACCAGGAGGGCTGGCCCTCTGGGATCTGTGGCCTTGGACAGTACAGGAGGTGTGGAGGGACAGGAGAGACAAAGCCCCAGATGGAGCCAGACAGCGGGGAAGAGGAGAAAGAGCGTCGGGCGGTGTCACTTGGGGTCCCCGTGGTGGAGAAAGCCAGGAGCTATCAGATTCCGCTCGGCTGCACTGTGAAGCCTCTATCTCTCTCTTATATTTTCCATGCCAATGCCCCAAAAATAACAATGGTCACCAAACAGCAGGGACTGCTCTTCCTTTCCTGGTACTGCATGTTTTCCAGGCCCAGCTCAACAATTGGAGCCCAGTGGGCTGTACCAGAATCCGGGGCAGGCCAGGTTTCAGGAAGGCAGTCACTCAGCCAAACCACAGGGCTATGTTTGAAAGTTTTTAGCTATCCCCAGAAACAAAACACTTCATTGTCTCTTTCACTAGGTAAGTTAATTTTATCTGGAGGTAGTAATTCTGGATAAAAGGGGAAATGCTTAAAAAAGGAGGGGGGAGGTCTCTTGCATCTTGGCTACTTTTCTCCAGTGGTCCCTTGTCTGGTCTCGCTCATGGCAGTGTTTCAGCTTCCTAGACACCCCCACCCCCCATACACACAGAGCTCGGTCACACAAATGGCATGAGATCTTCTCTAACATCAGTGTTCCCCATTTCTCCAGGTGACTGCATCCTGGCAAGGCAGCCTGTGTCTCACAGCGGGCAGGCGCTGATGCAGGACTTGGTGAGGGCACCTGGCAGCCATGCTGGATGCCCAGGGCCCTCTTTCTTAGGACAGAATGTGGGTGTCGGTCTCTACGCCCTTCCCACTTGGCCAAGAAGATGCACAGGAGGGGTGGATCTGGGCCATGGGCCGGGCTACCTCCTGGTCTACCTACTGAACTGCAGGCCCTTCACTCCTGGAGCACCTATATTTGTCTCAGGTGCTAAGGACCTGGCAGTGGCCAAAAGTCACTTCTCTCCCCTGCGTGGCCTTCAGTCTCATGCGGGATGGAGAGCCAAGGATGGCAAAGGCACAACGAAGGTGGCAGGCCTGTATCAGAGTGGAGACTGAGGTGGGTGGCATGGCGCAGTGACTGTGGGCAAAGAAGCGGAGGCTGGGGGACGGGTCCCCCAGGATGGCAGCCCCGGCTTTCACTAAATGATGCTACTTGGCCCTGGGAGATGAGAGGGAGCAGGGGAGCCTGTCACCAGCACCTGGCCATGCTCTTGCAAAGGGACAATGAGACCTTAGGGCTTCCTGAGATGAAAAGCTACAGCTGGGGTCTTCGGGCTGTTTACCTCTTGCATCTGCCCTGCAGGCTTCCACACTGGGTGTTCTACAGGACAGGCAGACTGGACACAAGCTCAGGGAGGCCTGGAAACTGTGAGACCCACGGCCTCTTAAGAGTTCTAAGGCGGCATAAAGGATACTGGGACACATGATGCCTGCTTTGGCTTCCTGTACCACCACTACCTAGAGTCAGGGCCTCAGCCAGGGCTCCATCCACCGCTGTGCTGGTCATGAAGGGGGGGGGGCTGGAAGGGTAAATGGATGCTGTTTCTCTCAGGGAATCTTACTTTCCATGGCTCACTCCTCAAATGCTCAACTTTATTCTCTGGCAGTGAAACTGGCTGGCACTCAGTGATTTTTTTCATCTAGTACTATCTGTCTCTGTGACCTCAGCTCTGGGAAGAAAGGATCTTCAAGCCCCACAGCCCCAATTCCCAAGAATTTCTTCTACCAACACCTCTTGTGGGATCTCTGCAGCCATGATGAGGACTGGAATGCGGCTTAATTGGTGGCCACAAAGTGAGTCAGCCTAGCAAAGTGAGTTGTTCAAATCTTAGTACTGCCACAAAAAGTGTGTGAGGTGTGTGTGTGTGTGTGTGTGTGTGTGTGTGTGTACACAAAGACCTCCTCATAATGCCATCTCCAGGTCTTGGCCAGGCTGTGGGGTATATGTTTTTGGCCCTCTTTGGGGGCTGAGGAAACTGAGGCTCTCTGGCCTATGGTCCCTCAGGCAGCTAGGAGCAGGACCAGGAAGAGAGCCTGGTTCTTACCAGCTTTATTCCTGGGTTCCTGAGAAGTCAGATCCATGGCCATTCAAAACCAACATCCTGGTTTGCTTTGGGTCTCTGAGCCAGCAAGCATAGCGGGCACCTCCACCCACAACTTCTACCTCCCACACCACGGTGAGACAAAGATCAGGTCTGCCCAGCTGACTCCCGCAAGGAAACATCTTCTAGCACATCATCAGACAAAGTGTGCACACTTGCACATGGATTTGAACCCTTCAGACAGTTGAGGCCTCGAATGGACCATGGAGAAGACAGCTCCAGAGGTATTTGGAGATTTATTAAAAGTAAGGCCAGGGAAGCCGCACCCAAGCCTGGCTGCCTACACCATTACCATGTGCTCTCAAGACCAGGATTAATTCTTTGGCTGATTTCAACCTTCAATTTCAAAAACATCTAGTTTGTGCTTGTCTACAAAGGAATGTGGCTAGGCACCTCCCACCAGCAACACAGAAAACAACTCCCACTGCCATAACCTGGTCCCTGGGATCAAGCCATATATAGGCAGGCCAAACTCAGGAAGTCTGGCCCCAGAGCAACTCTCAACTTCCCACCTCTGCTTAAATAAGTTCCCAGACATGTCATTCAGCCAAATGCTCATCTCCTGAAGACGCCAAGGTGAGGGCTGGCACATGTGGAGGGCTACCTGGGCAGAGCTATCGCAGGCTTGTATCACAGGCCACACCTGTCCTCAGGCCATCACAGGCCTGAACCCCAAGGATCCTCATCAGGAAACCCTAAGTGCCAACTCCAGGAGTATGAAGCACGAGGAAAAACAGGCCAGTTGCTGTCCTGACATGGAAGAAATAGCCTATAAAAAGGAGAGCGGTCCAAGTGGATTCTTGGCTTGGGTGGTTATAAGCTGCGTGGCCTAGGGCAGAGTGGGCAATCTCTCTGCACCTCAGCTGGTTCCTCTGGAAAGATGGACAAAAACATCACCCTGGATTGCAGGCCAGCCTGGGCTACAGAACAAGATCCTGACCAAATTAAAATAAATGCCATGCTGGTGTGTGGCGCTAAGCTACAGGAATAAAGTGCTACATGCTCTCACGTACTGTGGAGAGAGCTGTCCCATCTTAAAAGCCCCATGTTTTGTGTGCTTAGAGCCCGAAACAGTGACTGGACCCAGTGCTTTCTTCTTGTGCCTACAAACTAAGTTCAGCATGCGAGGCTCCGGCTGGCTGCAGCCCTTGTCCCACCCAGGACCCCCACCCTCCAGTACAGTCCTCTTCTCCCAACTCAGCTCTTTCTCACCCTCCCATCTCACTTTAGACCTAGGCTGAAGCAAAAGGGCTCAGGGACAGTGCCCAGGCCTGGAGTTCAAACTCTAATGCCATCACTAAGAAGAAGAAATAAAAGAGAAGGAGGAAGAAAAAATAGAGAGTCTGGTATAACAAATGCTACTGAATGTTCTGCACAGCTGCCAGCTGTGCTACTCCTTCCAAGCTCTTTGATCTCTACCCTGATGAGAACTAGCTAGCATCACTCCTGTCCTGATTCTGCAGCGGGGCAGAAGGATGTGACAGACCAGCAGGCCTGGAGCCTCCTCGGCCAGCTGTTCCTCTGGGTGGAAGCTGCCCCTCCCCACCTGACCTGGAGTTTGTGTCCACAGAAGGCAAGGAGCAATGCAAAGCATTGCAACCATTTTCCCTCCAGCTATTTCTAGGCACACAAATAGCACTGAAGTACTCAAGGCCAGCTTGAGAAAACAATCAAGGCAGGAAATACTCAAACCAGTGTAAAGGCAGCAAGAGCCCAAAAAAGTTGAAAGTTGAGAGGGCGATGTCTTTATGGGGTTTCCTGTCTTTTCCCAGACAGCTCCCAGCATGGCTCGATAAGATGGTGGTAGGAGCACTGGTACAATCAGCGGGGGACCCAATTAGTATTTAGGAGGAAAAGAAGTTCTTAGGGATAAATGTCCATTCCCCACCCCAAATAGTCAACAAGTTTATTGCATCTCTATGTAAATCCCATTCTGAAATTTGTCAACCTTTGGATCCATGATTTGAATCTTGGCACTGGTCTCCTTCCCCAAATCCTGGGTTACTAGCATTTCCAGAAGTCCAATTTAAGCAGTGTGTCATAAAGAGGTATTTCTGTGCATCTAGCACTCAGATATAGATGGTGAGGAGGAAGTTTACTGTGGAGGCTGGCACCATCCCTAGGTTATTGTTGTACAGAATAGCTGCCTTTGTATGAAATGTGGCTTTAGGCCTCTAAAAAAACAAACAAATAAGAACAACAACAAAAAACTTTCCACTATTTCTATCCACAAAAATACAGAGTTGCCAGATCCTAAAAATATGGACATGGGAGAGAAATTCTGAGCAAATAAATCAATTACCCAGGTAAAGGGAAAGAGGACTACAAATTGATTAGTAAGGAGGATTCGCTTTCCTGCCACATTCCAACCAAAGAGCAAAAGAAACATAGATTTTTCTCCCAGTAAGAGGGACACACAGCAGCAATTCAGTTAAGAGGAAGGAAGAAACTGAAGAAAAGGCAGGGGTGGGGCCAATACCCAGAGAGATCAGAGGCCACAGCTGGGAGCTCTTGGCACCAAACAGGTCCGGTGCTGTATGGACAGTAGGGTGTTGTTGTTGTTTGCTTTAGTTCAATGAACTGTCCTATAAAACTGGGTTTCTAGGGCCGAGGGGTAGAGTGCTTGCCTAACATGCACGAAGACCCGGGTTCAATTCCTCAGTACCACATACACAGAAAAAAGCCGGAAATGGTGCTGAGGCTCAAGTGATAAGAGCTTCTAGCTCCGAGAAAGTCCAAGGACAGTGCTCATGCCCTGAGCTCAAGCCCAGGACTGGCAAAAAAACCCAAAAAACAAAACAACAAAACAACAACAAAACTGGATTTCTAGCTTCCTGGAAACTGAAGTCCCAGCCATTCCTCTGCATGACTAGACCCATCTCCATCCCCTCCTCACTGTCCCTGAAAGAGGACTGAGGACAGAGTGATCCCACTCCGCTTCTAGGATCAGTACTCCACTAAGCCATGCAGAGAGCCAGGAATCTCGGGGGGATGCTGGGTGACCCTCCAGTCTCAGTTCCTAGAGGACGCCAAGAGACACCTTTTCCTGACGGTGGAGGCGCTGAATCCAAATGGTGGGGCTGGGACAAAGGGAAGAGAACAGAAGCTGCAGTTTGGGAGATGACAAGGAGCACTTGCCCAGGAGGCGCAGGAGCAGACCCCACCTGCCGCCAACACTTCCCCCACTGGGGCCGAGGCTGAGAAGATCAGAAAAGCCAGGAAGATTTCATCCACTGAAGACCAAGTGCTGAGCCTCTCGGCTGGCTCCAATTGCCTCTCTCTCCTTCCCCTAACTCAGGCTTCAAGACGCCAAGCAGAGCTTTTCCTTTTTGTGGCGTTAGCAGGCCAATATTCCAAGAAACCATTTCCAAAGTGGCCCCCCCAAAACTCACCACCCCAGGGCATGATGGGACCAGCCCCTGGCACTGTTACCAGCCTCTCAAAAATGGTGTTAGCCTCACCAGCTTCCCAAGCACCTGGCAACCACCACAAACCCATGCCTCCAGCTGCAGAGGCAGCTCAAGCCAGCCAGCCAAGGGGGGCCGCCATCTTCGCAGGCAGTGGCTGTGATCTCTGTCACCCGCACCGGCTAGGGTCTCCACCAGCTGCTCCCATTGCAGTCTAAGTGAAACAGTAACCTTGTGATCCCTGGACCACCCACTGCAGCCCAGCCTGGGCCACCGGAGCCCAGGTGGCAGCAGGACACTTGAACACTGGGGCTTCCCCCCCAGGGGCAGCATCTCTGCTGGGTCCACCTGTTGTTCCTTCCCAGATGCAGGGCCCCTACAGCCCAGGGGATCCTGCCGGTGGAAGCGCACACCAAGAGACAAGCACCCAGGACTCAACTGGGTCTTTCACTCATTTTAATATTTTTATTTCAGAGGCAGGCTTTCATACAGCCCAGGCTAGCCTAGAACTCACACTCTGGAGGTCCTTGAATACATGAGCTCCCCTACAATACACACCATGCTGCAAGACCCTTCTCACACCCAGGAAATCTGTCTCCATCACCTATTTTATGATGTGGCTCCCTCCCACGCAGACTCCACTGCCCCTCTCCTGTCAGAAAGGAACCGCTGCGAGAGCAGGAACAACTCATGCTTTTTCTTTTTCTTTTTGCCTTTCTTCCAAGACTAAGTGCCAGGGTAAATGTCAGTAGTGGTTGGGGGGATTCATACATCAGCGGATGTGAGCCCCGGGGAATGCACATGGCTCTCTGGTTCAGTCTCCAAACTTCCTCCCAAAGCCATTGGGATGTTAGGAAGGGTGCTGGGGGGAGACTACAATTGGAAGCAGCTCTGCCTTACAACTAACTGCCTCTGAATGACCTCCCCACGGGTGGGAGATTGGGGGCTCATTAGGAATCTGAGGCACAGACGCCTCAAAGACTCAGCTAGCCTTAACCAGGCCTGGCTCTTCTTAGAACTGCCTTCCGCCACAGAAATAGCAAGCCAGCTTGCATCGTTTGCATTAATGTCTCCGCACAGGGCTGTTTTCAGTTTATTTTTGTTGCTTTCATTTTAAGACTGTGTTTATGCCTTGCTGTTAAATGACTTCCAAGCCAGTGGAAAAATGACATAGATATAAAGCTTGTCCTTTTTTTTTCTTCCCCCTCAGAGACAGTCCAGACAGTTCCTGGAGGCACATGCACGATTAACAACTTCTAATAGATGCCAGCTCACTGGCACTGGGTATTCTCTCCAAAACGTGTGTGTGTGTGTGTGTGTGTGTGTGTAAGCAGCAGATATATCAAAAACTCATCCTGGCTGTCAGTTTCCACACTTCCTAAGGGTGTGTGCTTACCTAGGGCCTAAGTAACTATTTGCACACTCTAACAGCAGGGTTACCCAGAGCACACTGCGAGAATGCCCTAAAAAAGGAGCATTCTGAGGAGCAAGAATAGTGAGAATTTTTATTTTTTTAAAGCTTAGAAAAATAAGGCCAGTTGAACTCAGCTAAGAATATTTCCAAGACCATCCCTGGAGACTTTTCTCCCAGTCTTGACTTGCTTCTTGGAAAGATAGCTAGATATACAACATTCTTAAAGCCCACCGGTCACCTCCCCGCCCGCCCCCCAGGCCTCAAACAATGACATCATCCCAGGTTTGTCTCCTTGGCAGGGTCACCAATATTGTTCCCAGTGTTTCCTGCAAAGGCTCTTAAGACAGGAAACCAGCTCTGTGCCTCAGTCCGGCCTGTTCTGAGCCATCCTGTCAGGTTGAAACAAAGGCTTTTTGTGTTTTTCCCTTAAAAAAAAAAAATCCCCTGCACTTTTAATGAGCACCTTAATTACATGCTAAAGAATTAGCTATATTTACGGATGACCTCATGCTTGCTGATCATTAGCAACTTGAAAGCCCTGGCACACCCCTACGCTGATTCTCTCCCCGCCCCCCAAAACCTCCCCCAGAACCCAGGTTAATGATGAAGCCTGACCTTCCAGGCCCTGGACCCCTCCCACAGGGCTCACACCAGAGACAAGCGCGGTCCTCTCCTAATCCTTTCCTCTCCAAAGGGCTGACTTGCTATGATCAACATGTAGGAGGGGGTGACAGGTTTTCAGGATGGGGCACTGCTCTAAGTGTTGACAAGTTTTAATTAACACTGGGGATAATTTAACCCCATTTGCACCTGCATATCCTGCCCTGTGCTGGGCCACACAGAGGCCAATCACTCTGCACAAGCCTTGCTGGTACTGTGTTCTCCGGGCTGTGAACCCACCCCTGGAAGTGCAGCTGACTCAGGCTGTGACTTTCCATATACTTTTTCCCCCTTGCTTTGGAAAGCTCGAGGCGGGTGGCCTCCCTCAGGGTCTTGCCAACAATGGGAGCTCCTGAAAATGGCCACACCAGCACCGCCCCCCCTCCCAGTCAGTTGTCACTCTGCTGTAACATTTTCCAAATTTGCTGTGGGCCTGGGCCTGTTAGGGGAGAGGCTGGGAGGCGGACATTCTCCTCATTCTTTTGCCTTATTAGGTTGTAGATTTGATTGCTTTTGGGGGGGATAGGGGCTAAGTTGTGGAATGGCATCAGGAAGTGACCCCGGGAAAGGGGGGTGGGGCGGGAGGAAAGAGGATGGAGCAGCCAGCAGAAGCAGCTTCTCACGGCAGGGAAGGCCTCCTGGAGGGGGCTCTGCTCCTCTAGGCCTTCCAGAAAGTCCCATGTGCTCCTGTGAGCCTCGTCACCCTGTGCTAGGCTTTCTGGGCTGTTATTTTGGGGTGATCAGTGGGAAGCCCTTCCTGTTTCTATAGTATGGAACCGGCTGTGGGTTGTTTCTAACTTGACTTGATAGGATTGGGGGGGGGGGGGATGGTGAGGGCTGGGAAAGAACCCCTCTCAGCTGACAGCAAACTTAATAACATGCTCAACTGCTCATGTAAGAGACTTCCTGGCACTGCCTATGCCTCATCCAGACACAGATCTGTTCAGGGCTTGAAACTCTGAAGCTAGAAGCCACCTCCCAGATGGATGTAGAGGCTGGCCGGCAGGCTGGGAGGGCCAGGCTGTGTCACTGGCAGCCAGGGCTGGTTGCCACGGGATGGAGGATGCTTCTTTGAAGTCCCTGGCCAGGACTAGGCTCCAGAGCTCCAGGGGGTGGTTGGGGGGTGTTCAGGAAAGGGGGTAGATGTTTGGGTTTTCCACTGTGCTGCACATTTGGATAGCACTTTCAAGCCCTTTGAAGAGGAGGCTGGAGGCACAGCCCCCACCTGGCTACAGGAGAGGAGCTGCTAAAATAATTACCGAGCACTTACAATGTGCCAGGCGCCATGCCAAGTACTTCACACACTCTATCCTGTTTAATCCTCTGAATCGTCCTGGGAGGCAGAGTGATGCCCTTTTTCCAAGGAGGCCAGAGAAACTGTGGCCCCTGTGGCTGGTCCAAGGCAGGGCAGGGTGCAGGTTAAGGAGGAGCGGGGTGGAGCCCAGGTCTGACCCCCCCACACAGTGTTCAAGACTCCTGTCAGGCATGGAGTCCACAAACAGCCCCCCCCACCCCAACAGGCTCACTGCTTTCAAAGCTGCCTCCTGAGCCAGTGCAGCTGTCAGGCCAGGAGACAGCCTGGATCCCGTGTCACCTGAGCTGCCTCCTGTCTCTGGTGAGGAGGCGGGGTGCTATCAGCTAACCTAGCAGTTGAGCGGGTGACACCTCCTGACATGGTGGCATATAAGACTTTTTTTCCCCCCAGACAGGGTTTTGCTAGGTAGCTCAGGATGACCTCAAACCAGTGATCCTCCTGCCTCAGTCTCCTGAGTGCAGGAATTATACATGTATACCGCTATGCCCAGCTCATGTAAGAAACTTGGGCCTCTGAATAGCCTGCTAATTCTACCCCAGGAAATATTCTTCCCAGAAGAACTTGTCTGCCTTTTCAAGGGGAGAGTGACCCTGGCTAGAAGTATCCACAGGTAGAAAGAGCAAAAGAAAAGTGGTTCTGCGGGCATCCTCCATCCTCTCTCTCCATGGGTTCTGGAGACTAGGCCAGCTCAGGCGACACCTACCACTCAGCCCTTCCACAGCTCACCATAGACCCAGGCAGTCTAAGGGACAGAGAACAAGTTTTACTGGATGGTTGTGATCCATGTCATTTTCTTACACCAAGCTATGTCCAACATCAGGCACCAATGAAAGCTCCTGAGCCCACATGGGAACCAGAGAGCGACTCCACAGTGTCAATTGTGGCCACTGCAGTATTTGAGTCACACATCTGGCCATAAGTTTCAGAGTGAGGTGTCAAAAAAAAAAATAGCCAGGCACCGGTGACCCTGGCTACTCAGGAGGCTGAGATCTGAGGATCACAGTTCAAAGCCAGCTGGGGCATGAAAGTCCATGAGGCTCTCATCTCCAATTAACCACCAGAAAAGGAGGTGGTACTGTGGCTCAAGGGAGTAGAGCACTAGCCTTAAGCTTAAGAACAGCGCACAGGCCCTGAGTTCAAGCCTCACGACCCATACAAAAAAAAATTAATTAATTGAATTAAAATTAAAAAAATCAAATATTTCCTAGGATGGGAACTCTAGGTCCCACAAGCCAGCTTTAGGGCTTTTTATGTAAAAGAATAGCACATAAAAGTTTGGCATGGGAGCTGGGAGTGTGGCCTAGTGGCAGTGCTTGCCTAGTATGCACAAAGCCCTGGGTTCAAGTCCTTAGTATCACATACACAGAAAAAGCCAGAAACAGTGCTGTGGCTCAAGTGATGGAGCGCTAGCCTTGAGAAAGCTCAAGGGCAGTGTTCAGGCTCTGAGTTCAAGTCCCAGAATTGGCAAAACAAAAAAAATGTTCTGCATGGCAGGCACATAGACCCCCTCTGGGCTGCCACACTCCAGCCTGCCTCCTCGCACCCTCCGATGTCTGTGATGTCAAGACAGGATGGCGGTTTGGTTTCCTGGCTGAGGGGTCATCGGCACGGCGATGCAGCATGCAAACCCCCAACTCAAAAACAAGGTGATTCTCCTGAGAGTGGGTCTCAGAAGCAGGAGGCACACAAACCTGCCTGGTCAGTCAGATCGGCACCTGTGGATGGACTGAAACCCAGAAACCTAGCTAAGCTGGACTAAGAAAGGCACCTTACCCTCCAACCCGAAGCTGCCCAAGGACCAGAAAAGGGCGGCTGTGCTGGATGGTCCCACATCACATGTGGCCTTCTAACAGCTGCCCCCCCCCCCAACCTGCAGGCATCCAGGGCAGAACACACTCACCTCTTTTATGAACATGTCCATGACTGACCCCACCTGGCCTGCTGCACCCCTTGCCTGTCCTGGGACCCAGCGAGAGGGCTGTGCACTCCCAAGTCTCCTGTGGCTTTGAGCTCTACCCCAACTACCAGGTGAGCTCCAGGAGCGCAGGGGCCGGGGCTCCGGTTTCTCATACCCCAAAGGCTCAGCACCTAGCTTACTCCGTATGCCGAGGGGCCCAGCGAGGCTGCTGTCTGGCCCTGGCGGTCATGTTTCTACCTGAGCGCTGGATTCCAGGGCCTGCAAAGCCCCAACTCATCATGTTACACCAGAAGCCAGCCGGCTGGCTGTAAAACGCACACCCACTCTGGTCAGCGTTCCCTCAATTCTGCTGCCCAAGAGGTGACTTTCCCAGTGGGGCAGGAGGTAGCTCTCCCCCCCCCCCCCCCGACATACACCTCCCTACACACACAGAAAGCCTGTTCATCTGCTTGGATCATGTTCAGCTCAGCATAAATGCATCCTGAGCTACCCACCATGGAAACTTACCACTGGATCTCAGACATGAGCTAGGACTCAATATAATCCGACACATTTTCCATTTCCCACATCCTTTCTGCCTACTTGGAACAGACTTTATAAAGGGAAGTTTTATTTTTATGTGTGAGAGGACACGTATACTCTCATCTGTCCTCCCATGCAGCCACTTAAAAAGATTTAGCAAGCCCTGTGCCTCTCTCTGGCTCATGGCTGTCATTCCAGCTACTCAGGAGGCTGGGATCTGAGGATCATGGTTTCAGAGTCAGACCTGGCAGGAAAGTTTGGGAGACTCTGAACCACCAAAAAGCTAGAAGTGAAGCTGTGGCTCAAGCAGTAGAGTACCAGCTTTTTTCTTTTTCTTTTTCTTTTTAAGTCTCAGGGACAGTGCCCAGGCTCTGAATTCAAGCCCCACTTTTTGTACACTAGTACAAAAAGAAGGGGGGAAAAAAAATCAGCAAGCTCACATGGCAGAGGGCCAGGAGCATGGAACTGCACCCTCTCCTTTCCAGGGGAAGCAGGAGGGTGGGGTTGGCTGCCTGTGCCATCGCAGACTCCTGGGGCTCCGTCACTGCTTTATATTCTGTTGACAGGGAAGATGTCTGCTTGTGGGATCTGGTGAGGGGGAGGGCAGGGAGATCCCAGCCATAGTTTCCAGGATATAACTCTCGCTGGGCTGAGTGTAATGTGTAATTATTGATAGCCCAAAGCCCTCTGTCTCCCCTCCTCCCTCCCTGAGCAAAGCCACACAACTAGTCTGACAAGCTCACTCCAAGTAGGAAACCCTGGCTCAATGAACTTAGACAGGTTTCCAGTGGGGAAAGCTCAGTGCCTCAGACTGAATCAGAAGCCATGTCTGTCTCATTCACAGAATTAGCCCCATCCTAGCTCTTGCCTGACCAAACGGACAAGGGGGAAATGTGGTGTGGCTAGAAGAGGAGTAGGCAGGGCCAAGACAGAGAAGAGGCCACTCTAAAATTCAGGCTTCAAAGTAGGAGACTCGATTAACACACACACACACAAAAGGCACTTTGAAAGCAAAGTGGCATCTGACCAGGTAGGAATGACCTCTGGAGGGGACAGGGAGGCAGGGAAGGCACTGGAGCTGGTTCTCATGGTAAAAGCCAGGCACCAGGAGTCACACTGCAAAGCCTTATGAGCACAGTACCATAAAGCTACAGATTCAAGAATGACTGAGGCTTTAATCAAACGCAGGTGCCTGCTGCGGCCACCATCACAGAGAAGACTGAGGCTTTTGTCTGGCTTTACAAGTCAGTTCTGGTTGGGCGGGCCCAGGAGGAGGACTAGGGGCCTGTCGAGTCTGGCTATGAACTCCGAGGCGCCTCATCTACTGGACACACCTCAGCAAAGTTCCACGACCTGCCTGCACCCATTTCTCCTTGGCTCCACATGCCTCATCTGCTCCTCACCCCACCCCACGACCAGTCTGGCTGTTAGTTAGGCCTGAGGCTCCAATGTCCATGGTGCCTTTCTTTGTCTTTTTGGTTACATGGTTTAAGATAAACAGAATTAGCTACCCAGGCTGGCCTGGAACTGGCAATCTTCCTACCCAAGCCCCCCAAGTTCTTGCTACATGATCTATTTCTAACTTCACCTTGCAAGAGTGACACCACCTAGCTGTTTTTCACTATTCTGCAGCAGCCAGCCCTACCTGAGGTTAAAGTTACCATGCTGGTTTGCAGTCCACACTACCTGTCTCTCCACCAAGCTGTGAAAACTGGACATGGGGTGCAAGCTTCCTCCCTCCATCATGATTCCCCAGGACCCCTCCCCTCCCACGTGAAGGCACCCAGACCCTCCTGGGCTCCTCAGTGGCCTCATGTTTTAACTATGCCTGGAATGTCTGATAGGAATACACATTTATTTTTAGGCAAGAA
Source organism: Megascapheus bottae (assembly GCF_031878675.1). Lineage (NCBI taxonomy): Eukaryota > Metazoa > Chordata > Mammalia > Rodentia > Geomyidae > Megascapheus > Megascapheus bottae. The sequence goes on from NC_143539.1 coordinate 7,284,309, forward strand.
AGTTGTCTCCTACTGTAACCCTAAGGCCCCGGAGCAGGCCGTATTTGGCCAGGGCTGCTCTGGGCTTGTTTACTAAAGAAGCCCAGAACTTTCTCAAATCTAGGTGGCTGCTTAGAGAACTTAGTGCACTTCGAGTCTTCTATTTTTATGGCCAATGCTTAATTCCTTTGAATCTGGAGGGGGAGGGGGTTGTGCCTGTAGGGACGGGAGAGGTAAGAGAGAGGATCCCTAAAATGATTCGGTCTTCAACAGACCAAATTCTCTTCTATGGTGGTCCTTCATCATGGAGCCATGAAAGTTACAAAGGGGCCAGGCCTGGTTGCTCAGGTCTGTAATCAAGAGACTAAGATCTGAGGACCAAGGTTTAAAGTCAGGCAGGAAAGTCCTTGAGACTCTTATCTCCACTTAAGCACTAAAAAAGTCAGAAGTGGAGCTATGGTTCAAATGATAGAACACTACTCTTGGATTAAAAGCAAAACAAAACCCCCCAGGAAGCCAGGTGCTGTTGGCTCATGCCTGTGTTCCTAGCAACTCAAGAGGATGAGATCTGAGGACTGCAGTTCAAAGTCAGCCTGGGCAGAAAAGTCTGTGAGATTCTTTTTTTATTTTATTTTTTTTCCAGTCGTGAGGCTTGGACTCTGTGTCCGGGTTGTTGTCCCTGAGCTCTTCAGCAAGGCTACTGCCCTAACCCCTTGAGCCACATTGACACTTCTGGTTTTCTAGTGGTTAACTGGAGATAAGAGTCTCACAGTCTTTAGTGCCTGGGATATCTTTGAACCTTGATCCTCAGATCTCAGCTTCCTGAGTAGCTAGGATTACAAGCATGAACCACAGTGCCTGGCTGAAGTCCATGAGACTTAAGTCCAATTAGCCACCAGAAAACTAGAAGCAATGCTGCGGCTCAAAGTGGTAGAGCAGTAGCTCTGAGAAAAAGAGCTCAGGGATAGTGCCCAGGCCCAGCATTCAAGCCCCAAGACTAGCACACACATTAAAAAATAATAAAGTTACAAAGGAAGACCCTCCTCTTGCTGGTCTAGGTGTTTCCTTTCACCCCAGCAGGGGACAGAGTGCTAAGGGGACTAAAGCCAACATCTCTGAAAAACACATCTTGATACAGGCCTTTCTGTTTTTCTGAAAGTCAGATCTGACCACAGTACTGGCAACACGAGGCTCAAGTAACTGCCTCACAACCCGAGTGATGTTTACTGTCTGGCTCCCTTCCAGGACTTGAAGACCTGTTCTTGACTAGCAGGCGGACAGCCTGTGAGGAAGGTCCATTCACCCGACAGCCCAGAACCAGCCTGGCGAGTCAGCGGCTTCCAGACATTTTGAATTTGAAACTGAGTTTATTTCATAGGCCAGAACTGGAAGAACACAGAAGTCTTAAAGTGAAAACAAGAAACAAAAAAACCAACCAAACAAAAAACCAATACAACAAAGACAGCCTGGCTTTTTCAAACACAAGCTCAGTTGGGCGCAGCCCTGCAGGGTTTTGTGAAAGCATTTTGTAGTTTCGGATAGTGGTCTTAAATCCAGAAGGGGGAGAGTGAAGGGAGGAAAAGGTTTGCTTACTAACAGGAGTTGGAAGGATGTGCTTTAAAAAAAAAAAAGATTTGCTCTTGGGATTTGCTGGAAACTTTAAGAGTTCTTTTTAATTTGTGTGTGTTTGTGAGAACAGGCAAGGAATGCAGACACATTTTGCCCTGTTATGAAGACACAGCAAAGTGGCTGGGGATGTGGCTCAGTGGTAGAGCATGGGTGCTAGCAGGCTTGAGGCCTGGAGTTCAATCCCCAGCACCACAAAGGGAAAAAGGCCAAAAAGAAACGAAAACCCCACATAGCTGAGATTCCAGTTCCCAGTCTCTGGAGGACAAAGACTCTGGACAGGCCGCAAAGCCACCAGCTGCTTCAAACACATACCCATTACCAATAAAGCAGCCTGGCCCACTGTACATGTAGCCATTTTCTTGTGAGACCACTTGGCAGATTCTGTTTTCTGCCTAGGGGCCCAACTCCCCACGCTGGCACTGCCCCACGTACAGTGACACTCTCCCAAACAGTAATCCAGAACTGGATTTCTATGGTGACAGAAGCTCAACACGTTTTCCATACCCAGATTTAGACAGACCAGAACACAAGCATTTGAAATCCCCAGGGCCCTGGCTGAAGTCAGCTTCCAGCACGGCCTGTGGCCCTTAGTAATGCAGAGCCTCCATCCCCACCACAAGCAGAGGCCCACGGCTCCTCGCACACACATAGGCACCCCCAAAATCAACACCCAGCATGGCTGGATGCTGAAGCATCTGCAAGCTTCCTTCCATATGGAATCTTTGATCTTTCTCCTCGCCTTTAAATGGCTTCCTCTACCATGAGAGAGTGAGAGACAGACATACACACACAGAGATAGACAAATAGAAACAGAGAGAGACAGTCTCATTCCTGCTATGCCCTCATTCTGGAGGGCTGCTAAATAAGACATTCTTAAAATTAGCCATTACTAGTCTGGAGGTAAGCTAGGAAAACTTTATCTTGAGCCCTTGGAGATTACAGGATGAAAGGTGTTTCCCTCTCCCATCCATCTAGAGGAGGCTTCCACCCCCTCCCAGAAGCCATCAGCCAGGGTTAGGAGGTGGAAGAGGGAGTGGAGATGAAAAGAAAACCCACTAGAAAGCCAGTGCCTAGCGTCACTCAGTCCCACACCTTTGGGGGAAAACTTTCAAAAGCATAAAACAAACCACAATGTTGTCTTTATTCCTGCCCAGAGCCGAAGACACAATGCCATTGTGCTGCTGTGTCCCCAGCAGCCCATTCACTCCCAGGAAGCCCAGCACAAGGATATTTATTTCCCAGGCCTGCCTCACCCAGTTCCTCAGAGCAATAATAGCCCTTCCAACACTGCTGCCCTGTCTACAGTGCCACCCTGAGAATCTGCTCTATATATCTATTCACACACATAGACACACAGTTTTGTGCTGGTCTTGGGTTCTTTTTTGCTCAAGGCTAATCTCTACTACTTAAGCCACACCTCCCTCCACTTTTGGCATTTTTGGGTAGTTAATCAGAGATAAGAGTCTGGGGTGGGGGGAGCTTACAGCCCAGGCTGGCTTCCAATCAGGATCCTCAGATCTCAGCCTCCTCAGTAGCTAGGATTACAGATGGGAGCCACGAGTGCAGGGTCCCCAATTCTTATATTCACAAGTTGGCCTGGCTTCTTAAAAAACAAAACGCTAAGGGCTGGGAGTGTGGCCTAGTGGTGGAGTACTTGCCTAGCATGCATGAAGCCCTCTCTAGGTTCCACTCCTTGATATCACATATACAGAAAAAGTAGGAAGTGGTGCTGTGGCTCAATGAGATAAAGTCTAGCCTTGAGGAAGCTCAAGGACAGTGTCCAAGCCCTGAGTTCAAGCCCTAGGACTGCCAAAACAAACAACAAAACAAAACAAAAAACACTGGGAGTCAATGGCTCAAGTCTATAATCCCAGCTATTTGTGGCTGAGAAACCAGGGTCTTCCATATACCTTATCAAGCTCCCTTTAAAATTCTAAGGTAAGCTGGGCAGGGTGGCTCACCCCTCTAATCCTAGCTACTCAGGAGGCTGAGATCTGAGGATGGAGGTTCAAAGCCAGCCCGGACACTAAAGTCCTTTAGACTCTTATCTCCAATTAACCACTAGAAAATGAAGTAACACTATGGCTCACAGGATAGGGTGGTAGCCTTGAGCTGAATAGCTCATCCACGGTGTCCAGGCTCAGAGCTAAAGCTTCACAATCTCCCCCCCCACACACACACACAAATTCTAAGGTAAGAGGCTGGGAGTTTGCCTGGCATACACAAAGCCCTGAGTTTTGATTCCTTGGTACCACATACACAGAAAAAGCTAGAAGTGGTGCTGTGGCTCATGTGGCTCAAGTGGTAGAGTTCTAGCCTTGAGAAAGCTCAAGGACAGTGCTCAGGCCCCAAGTTCAGGTCCCAGGATTGTAGGGTAAGCCAGTGTATGTGCACTCTGATCAAGAGGTTAACCCCAGAAAGTGAGACCCTCATCTCAAAAAAACAAACCAAACAACAACACAAAAATCTGGATTCCAGTGGCTCATATTCAAAGTCAGCCAGGGCAAGAAAGTCCATGAGTCTCTTATCAACAATTCACAAACAAAAAAAAGCCAGAAGTGGAGCTAAGGCTGGACTGGTAGAGCACTAGCCTTGAGAAAAAACAAACAAACCAAAAAGCTACATGGAACAGGGACAGCACTCAGGCCCTGAGTTCAAGCCCTAGGACCAGCACCAAAAAAAAAAAAAAAAAAAGGAAAAAGAAAGGAATAAGAAAAAGAAAGGCTGGAGGTATACAGCTCAAGCATGTTTAGCATATAGGAGAAGGGATGAATACCAATATAAAAACTTAAGGCAACAAATTCCAACTGATCTAAAGATAAGTTAAATATATCAAAGTAAAAGCAAGGAGAGAACTACTACAGGGATCCACCATCCCTTCTAGAGACATAGGAAAGGGACTAGGGAAAAGGGGGGCCATCTCAGGGAACATAGCAGCAAGCCAGGCAACAGGTGCCAAAGAGCAAAAATCATGACTAGATCCAAGCCACTGGCTTGCAGATAACACTGCAATAAATCATGCCGAAGAAAAAGGCCCCTGGCCTCTTCCAGAGCAAAACTGCCGCTTACACTAAATGAAAGGCATGCAAGCTATAGCAACCGCCTGTGGACTTTCCATGGACATTCCAAGTCCATGCCTGTTGTTTACAGGAAGGAGGGGGACGTGCAAGAAACAAAAAAGAACACAACCAAAAAAGGCACAACACCAAGATAAACGTCTCAACTGACAGAGAGGGAGAAGGGGGAAGGGGAAGGGAGGGAGAGGGAGAGAGATGGGGGAAGAGAGAAGGAGAAGAGGGGGAGAGGGGGAGAAAGAGAGGGGAGGGGAGAAAGAAGGGGAAGGGAAGAGGGGGAGAGAAAGGGGAGAGAGGGGAGGGAGAGAGGGAGAGAAGGAGAGAGGGAGAAAGAGAGAGAGAAAGACGGATGGATGGACGGAGTGTTGGGACTTGAACTCAGGGCCTGGGTGCTGTCCCTGAGCTTTTCTGCTCAAGGGGAGTATTCTATCATTTGAGCCACCAACTCTACTTCTGGCTCTTTGGTGGTTAACTGGAGAATCTCATTGAATTTTCTGCTCAGGCTGGCCTTGAACTGAGATCCTCAGATCTCAGCCTCCTGAGTAGCTAGGGTAACAGGCGTAAGGCCACAAGGGCCTGGCTGGAATTCCCTTATAATCCTGGGAGACAGTAATCTCTCATCAAGCACTGTGTAAGGAGGGACACCCAGGCCGCCTGGTAAGCATATGCAAAATGCCCCCCCCCCCCCCCCAGCCAGCACTAACACTCCCTCTGCCCTTCACATGGCCATTCTTGAAATGGAGGCTGGAATTTGAAGTCTGTGGGTCTGCTGCTCTTTGATTCATTGAACCTTAACCCTCCTGCCTATCTGGGCTAGGAACTAAAATGTAACTCATAAACCTTCTTGAGGGAAAGTGAGTGATACTCTTGCCATTTTCAGACACTTTATAACAAATTCTGGCGCCTGCACTGCCTACACTGTAAAACTAAGTTTCTTTATAACTCTTCTTTGAAGTTTCAACGTTTAAACTTGTCTTAAGAGTGTAATCTTGAGCTTCTGAGCCACCTGTAAAATAATTGCTTCTTTCACACTTGTAGGGCTCACACACTTCCGTCTCCCCTTTAGTAGGGCAGTGCTTCAGTTACCCTGGCCATTGAATTGCCTCTATCACTTTACTCTTATTTCCATTAAAAAACAACAATAACAACAACAACAAAAAAGAGATTCTTCTACCAGGTAACAGGAGTGTTTTTGTTACTCTGAGCACTAAAGACACAGGGCAGGGAAGAGATAAAATGGGGTGATCCTGGCCTAGAACACGCCAAATTCAGGGGAGACCATCACAGTGATATGTACAAGTTGTTCTCGAATTCCCCCTTCTTTCCTTTCTCCCTTTCAAAAGATAGGACAAGGGATGATCTCTTAAATGACAACCCTAGCTGGACACAGGTGGCTCACACCTGTCATCTCAGGAGACTGAGAGCTGAGGATCACAGTTCAAAGCCAGCTGGGGTAATAAAGTTGGGAAACTCGTATCTCCAATGAACTGCCAAAAAGTCAGGAGTGGAAGTAACTCAGCCTTGAGCTGAAAAGCTCAGAGGCAGCGCCAAGTCCCGAGTTCAAACCCAAGTACTGACACACCCACACACAACCAACTTAAGATCCACCTGAAGATTCAGCATGGCACAAGCCTAGCGCCCCAGCCTTGGATTCCTTGCTCCTTATCCACTCACAGCACCAGATAACTGGAATCACGCAGAGTGAACTGCAAAAGGATATCTGGCTTCTGTGACTCCATTGTGCTGAAATAGTAGCACCCCCAATACCCAGGGCTGACACGAGGATCTGGCTCTCCCCAACCCCCATCACACGATTCAGAGCACATGTGAGTCCACAACCTAAGCCTGTTGCAATATTTTAACTGGGCAGCCCCAGGTACCTGCCCCTCACCTCAACGTGACCCTCTCTTGCAGTTTCTCTTTTTATTCCTGGACTACTAGGTAGTGCAGGCTGGTAGGGGACTGGAGAGCCTCCCGCCTGCCCGGCTCCACTCTCTTGAATGGTTCTCCACCCCACTTTTCCCCACAAGCAGCCGTTTTGAGGCCAAGTAATTGGCTGCCATTAAATGAAAGCTTTTAGCACAAGTCCAACTGGAGAGTGAGTCAGCTCCCGCTCACCAAAGGAGCCTCTCAGTGGGTCATGGAAGGCGGAAGTAGGGAGGGTGTTTCTAAAAGGCAATTCCAGGCCCACACCCTGTCCTCCCTAGGACTAGGTTAAGTGGCAGGTGCCACCTGACCACAACCAGCTCTCAACTCTCAGGCAGCTCAGTGAGCAGCCCCTGTGCCCCCAGGCCAGCCTCCAGTACCTCTGATCCACCATGTCCTGTTATGACATCCCAGCTGGCCTTCAACTCACCACCCTTCTGCCTCAGTCTCCCGACTACAGGCCTGTACCACAACACCCAGTCACTGCTACTTCTTCAGTCATCCAAAAAAGTGAGACACATTTTCTGGGAGAGGAGGGGAAAGAGCAGAATACTATAGTCTCACGGACTTCCTAGCCCATGCTGGCTTCAAACTGATTGCCAGATGTCAGCTTCCCAAATAGCTAGGATTACAGGTGAGAGCCATTCACCAATGCCCAAAATGAGTTAGTTTCATTGTTCTATTTCTAAAGGAGAACCTCACATTTTGAGGGTTTTGTTTTGCTTTATTTTTTTTGGAAAGTACATTGTTCATTTCTGAAAACTGCTAAGGACATGCTAGTTTTAGCCAGATCCTAAGAGGCAAACAATTAGAGTAATGGAGCAAAATAACAGATGGCTACTTTGAAGCCTCTATCATCAGCCTTCAATAAGAAAAAAAAAGGGGGGGTGGGAAATGAGAGGAAGCAAAACACCATCAGAACTTTCAAATAATTAACTCACACTTAATAAGCCCGAGCCAAAGGTCAGGGTCTAAACCCAAGCCTAGCAAACAAGAATGTTCCTGGGACTTAGCAAGCAAGCCAAGCCAGGCGTCAACTCCCGCCACTGCCAGCAGTGAGGGTGAGATGGCGATGATGACTCTGTGGTGACTCGCAGTGTAGGTTAAGGGTCCAGAGGTGACACCCTCCACGGGGGCAGGGAAGGACAGGCTGCCCAGGCCTCTTTTACAAACTGGGGAAGGAGCCAGTCGACTACAGTTGTTAAGGATTTGTTGGCATGCCCTCAGTGGCCACTACTCGGGGAGTAGCAAGACCCGCATGCTTCTGGTGAAGCAGAGGGCTGCCAGGGACAAGGGAAGCCCCTCCCTCTGACCTGGGAGTCCTGCTTCTACGGTTGAGGGCACTGGATTTGGGACTATGTGAGTTACGTGTGGACCACATGCTCACAGGACTGTCACTCTCCTGGTGTCCAGTGGATTGGCCTTGCAGAGGCAAGAAGGGCAATCCATCGTTCACTGAAGTGACACTGAAAATGCCAGGTGGCCTGGGTGGAGAGGGCAGGTCTGGTTGTCTGAGGACACACCCTGCTGTATTCACTCCCAAGGTGGGAGGGCAAAGCAATCCTCTCCCCCAGACAACAGGAAGGTGTCAATGTGCAGGAGGACAGAGAGAGGGCAGCATTCCAGCACAGTGTGTGCCCTTTACCTGGGCTGGGCGGTGGGCGGGAGAATGTCACAGAGGGGCAGGCCATGAGTTCCTGCCTGGGGCCGGAAAGGCCCCAGCCTCACCCTGTGGGTAAGGAAGACTCCAACCACTGAGGGCACACACCCTAACTCAGAAGGGAGGGGACAAGGAGAGCAGGAAGAGGCACATGGGCAAGAGCGCAAGAACGATCCCTTATTCACACCACGAGGTGGGGGGGAGATGCTGGCTGGCTCATTTTCCCAAGCACCTACCATCAAATGGAAAAGACAAATCCAAGACCATCTCAAAACTGCCCTCTCCGGTTCCCCTCCCAACTTTCCAAGTCTCTTGGCACCTTTTCAGCTTTTCCAGCCTGGCACTGCCCATGGGCAATAAATTATGGCTGGGACTCCAGACTACTTGTGTGTATGCTTGCTATTCACATGGTAGATGGGCCCCAGCTCCCCTCCCTCCACTCTATCATGACTGATGAGGACAACGTGCTGACGTTGGTAATCTAGCCAAGGTTATGCCAGCCCCACCTCAGCTGTCCTGGCACAGCGGCTCCTCTCACCCTTCCCCTCCCCTCAGGAAGAGAGGCTGCTCTGTGCCCAACCGTCAGCAACCAACTCAGTCCTTCCGCCCAATAGAAGGGTCCTGAGAAATCTCCACCAAACACACTCCACCATCCTCAGTCCTCTCACAAAGTCCAACCCCTACATGGCCCCTTTGCAGAACTGCCAAGGGAACCCCTCTCATTCCTCCCCATAACACAGAGGACGGCTCTGCCCTGAGAAATCAAGGGTCTTGCCACACTGCCAATCGGTGATAAATGGGGAAAGAAAAAGCTTCATCTTCAGAACACGGAAACACTCCAAACTTGAGGAACATCCCACCCTCCACACACGAATCATCGCCCCTCCCCCGCCCGCTCCACGGAAGCCTAGCTCCCCTTCCACGCAAGCTGGTAACACACCACTCCCAAGGCCTCAACACCTCCTCTGGCTTCCAACTCCACTCCTGACCTCACCTGGGCAACCAGGGAGAGCCCCTTTAGACTGCTTTCATGCACTCCACTTTAAAACACCTTCACCTGCTTGGCCCACCGTTACGCCAAGACACAATGCTTCCTGTGCACTCATCTCTTCCTCCCCCCCCAAACTGAACACCTTCCTTCTGTCTGTCATACCTGCCCCGACACACACCTTCTCCCCCACTCCCATCCTGGGCACTGTCTGAGCTTTTTTATTTATTTTTTGCTCAAGGCTAACACTCTACCACTTGAGCCACGGCTCCACTTTCAGCTTTTTTTTTTTTTTTGCTGGTTAACTGGGGATCAGAACCTCTAGGATTCTCCTGCCTGGGATGGCTTCAAACCACGAGCTTCAGGTCTCAGCCTCCAGAGTAATTAGATTAACAGGTGTGAACCATTAGAACCCCACCACACCTACCTGATCTAATGAGACTTTCACTTTTCCCAACCAGCCTACCTCCCATTACCCGCCATTCCAGCTAGTCCTCCCTCCCACCTTCTAGCCCTTTCTACACATTTCCCTAAGGCTCCTCTCCAAACACTTTATGGAGCCATTTTCACCTCCCACCATCTTCTAAAATATCCCCCACTAACACCCTCTGTACCGTTCTTTGCTTCTCCACCCAGCTATTGCTCATCCCCTTATCTCCCCATCTTCTCTTCCCTCCACAAAAGCAGGGCACCCCGACAACTTTCTCCCCTCTCTCAAACACCTCACGGATCCCTCAGGTCTCTCCACTCTTTCTTTAAGCCCGCTCTCTACGCTGGGCTTCCCCCGACACACCCACCCCTCTCTGATTGAACTTCCAGCTTCAGAAGCCCACTCCCACCCTAAGATTTCCCCAGTTCCAGTCTTGGCCAGACACTGCACTTCCCACTGGGAGTTCCCTAGAACCTCGAATTCCACCCTTTTCCCAGACCACTCGGTCCTCTGGCCCTGCCATCCCGCCTCGGATTCTTAACCCCATTTTAGTGCGAACTTCCCCCCCCCCACCGAAAAGAAAATATATGTATGGTTATATCCTCCTGGATTCGCCCCAGCTCCCCGGCCCGGCCCCTCCCGGTCCTTCCCCCACTAGGTTTCCTGATTGTACCGGGCCGCCAGTTTTTGTGTGCATTTATTTATTTATTTACTCCATTCCCTCAGATTCCCAACGCCTTCCTCAAGCTTTGCCCGTCACCGATGCCCCCTCCCTCCCACATGCCCCGGCCCGCCCCACCCCCGTCCGGCCGGCGGGCCGCGCACCTTGCGCTGCTGCTTCTCCCAGGCCGGGTCCAGCAGCAGGTCCCGGTCCCAGTCGTCCTCCTGGGCCATGTAGTCGCCCATGCTGCCCCCGCCGCCGGCCCCATTGCTGCCGCCGCTGCTGGGGCCGTACTGGTACGCCTGGTTCGCCGCGTGGTAGTCCACCATTCCGCCGCCGCCTTTCGCTCGACCACCAGCAGCTCCGCTCCCCGCCGCAGCTCCCGCCCCTGTGCTCCGAGGCTCCGCCGCGGCCGCCGCTTCAGCTGCTACAGCCCGCCCTCCGCTCGCGTCTGCGCACTGCCCTCTCCGCGCCTGCGCACTGCGTCGCCGCGGCCCTCCCGCGCGCGCGCGCCCGCGCACCTGACAGACTGAGAGACCGCCTACGGGAGTTCTGCGCCTGCGCAAAGCTCACGTCGCGTCTTTTTTTTTTTTTTCCCCCCCACCCCAATACGAGCCGCGCCCCTTCTCTAACATGAGCGCGCACGTCATCGCGTGTGGGCGGGGCCAGAGTCCTGAATGATTCATAAGGTGGGGCTCGCTTTCCCGCCGTAACCTGCCCGGAGTGGAATGCCTTCCCCTTTAGAAGGTATTTATTGAATGCCTACTGTATACCAAATACACTATATGCATTGGCACTGAAGAAAGAGACCAAGTCGGGTGCCAGGAGCTCACTCACGCCTGTAAGCCTAGCTACGCATAAGCCTGGGATGTGAGGATGGAGGTTCAAAGTCAACCCCGACAGGAAAAGTTCGTAAGGCTGAGTGGATTAACCACCAAAAAAGCCAGAAGTGGCGCTGGGGCTCAAATGGCAGAGAGCCAGCCTTGAGCAAAAGGAAGCTCAGGGACAGTGCCCAGGCATGGAGTTCAAGCCCCTGGACAGGCACTCAACACAAAACAATCCTAGCTACTCACAAGTCTGAGACCTGAGAAGTAGGATTTGAAGCCCACCCAGGCAGGAAAGGCCCTGAGACTCTCATCCCCAATAAACTACTCAGAGGAAAACAGAAGTGGCATAGCACTACCCTGAACAAAAGCTCAAGGTACATTGTCCAGGCCCCAAGCTCAAGCCCTGGGACTGTCCTCTCCCCCCCACAAGAGCCAGAGGTTGTTGAGAAAACTTAAGTTAGATCGTGTTTCTCGCTCTTCTCAGAACCCTCGTGTGACTCCACACTTAGGAGTAAAAGTTAAAATTGAGGAAAGGCGGGAGGCCCGCACTCTGCCTGCTTCCAGACCAGCTCAGCTTTTGAAATAACAGAAAATCCTAAAGCTTCCGCCAGATTTAGGTCTTCCACATACCTGGCCTCTGTTTCCATCACAGTTCCTACTCCTCTACCCCTAGTTTGCTGGCCTTCTGGCTACTAGTCCAATGTGCCAGGTACCAAGCCCCACCTCCAAGCCTGTGACCTGGATGACAGCAGACTGTAGATTTCAATGGCTCATGGCCTTTTCTCTTGCAGCAATATGGATAGGTAGGAACTAGCCAGGAAGGGTGGAGGGGGGGGAGATAGGAGGAATATGCAAAGAAATCCTAAAATGGAAAATTCTTCCAGGCCTCCCAACTCCTTAAAAGGGAAAATGTTAGATAACTGAGAGGCCCTAAGGGGTGACCATGAGCAATTCGGGAAGAGATCATGAAGCTTCTGGAAGAAAAGGAAAAAAAAATGACTGGGGGAAGACCAAGAGGGATGATAGTGATTTAAAAAAAAAAAAAAAAAGGGTGAGGCTGATCAAGACGTACATTGTAAGCATGTATAGACCTGTCCAAACGACACCCCCCTCAGCCAACTAATGGATGCTAATGAAAAATGTGGGGGAACCACTGTACTGTAATTAAAATTTCTCAATTCCTCCCTGGTGACCTCAGTCCCCGCAGGCTGGACTAGGAAGAGAAATGTCTTACAGGCTATCTCAGCAAGCCCTTAACGTCCAAAGGCCAATGCTGTAATTTTTTTAAAAGAGAATTTAATGTGTGCTCTCAGCCTGCCACGGGAAGATGGCAATTTAGTTCATCTGCCCTATACGAAGGTTTCAGTCCATTGACCCTGGAATTCGAACAGGTACTTCCACTTGGCACTTCTTCCTGGGACCATAAATTCAGGGAAAAGCAAGAGGAAAGCTTGGCCTCTCTGCCTCCATTTGTGTCACTTTGTAATCACCTTTGGCTTCCATGAAAGGACAGAATAGACTGATAACATCTTTATGACAGGAGACCGAGACTACCTCAGGAATAGCAGAACCTAAGCAGGACAGACCACTCCCAAATGAGGATAATTACCTGTAATGAAGAGACTGCACCCTGGAATGGGAGGGAAGTCTCATGGGAACCAGATTTCTACCTGACCAGTGATAAGAATATCTCTGGGAGTACGAGAATCCAAATAATAACCAGCCAGACCACACCAAAACTCCTTAACAAGGCATTCCTTTGTCCCCTGCATTTCCCCACACCCTCCCCCCCATTTTAAGACACATTACATATCCCTTCTCTGTTCTTCATGGTATCTCATTTGCTCATTCCCAGCCAGATATATTCATTGCAATTAGCTTCCAGTAGCTCATACCAGTAACCTTAGCTACTCAGGAGGCTGAGATCTGAGGATCATGGTGTGAAGCCAGCCAGGACAGGAAAGTCTGTTTGATTCTTATCTCAAATAAACTACTCAGACAAAGACAGAAAGGCTGGGAATGTGGCTTAGTGGTCTGATTCTTCAATACTACATAAACAGAAAAGGCCGGAAGTGGCGCTATGGCTCAAGAGGTAGAGCTCTAGCCTTGAGTGAAAGAGCTCAGGGACAGCACCCAATCCCTGAGTTCAAAGCCTATGCCCCCCCCAACCAGGAACAACAACCAAAAAAAAGGGCAGCTTTTAACAGGGTGCCGGTGGCTCATGCCTGTATCCCTAGCTACTCTGGAAGCTGAAATCTGAGGACCATAGTTCAAAGCCGGGCCAGGCAGAAAAGTCTATGTGAGACTCTTATCTCCAATTCATCAGCAGAAAGCCAGAAGTAGCACTGTGGCTCAAAGTAGTAGAGAACTAACTTTCAGCATAAGAGTCAAGGGTTTGAGTTCAAGCCCACAACCATCAAAATAAATGATTCAGATCTGATCACCTGTATGATACAGTATAACACCCTAGCCGGGGCTGGAAAGATCAATGATTAGGCACTGTCTAGCATGCGTAAGGCCCTTTATTCCAAACCCAGGTATGGACATATACACGTCTCCATAGTCCCATTTTTATTTCCCCTTGGTCATGGGGCTTGAACTCTGGGCCTGGGCGCTGTCCCTGAGCTCTTCAGCTCAAGACTATCTCCCTACCTCTTGAGCCACAGCTTCACTTCCCATTTTCCAGTGGTTCATTGGAGATGAGTCTCACAGTCTTTAGTGCCTGGGCAGGCTTTGAACCATGAGCCTTAGATCATAGCCTCCTGAGTAGCTAGGATTACAGGCGGGAGCCACTGCATCCAGCTATTCCCCAACACTTTACAAACCGCTTTGAGTCTTATGTGTCTCCTCCCCAAGAATATCAGGCCACCAGGGAAGCAGAGAGGGGGAAATCTTTATTTTGGTCACTGAATCAGAGTACTTACATTAATGTTTTGGGGTGAATACGTGCATGTGTACATGGCCTTTCCCTCCTGCTTGGCTTTCGGAGACTGTGGCTCTGCCACTTGAGCCACAACCTCCATTTCCAGCTTTTTGGTGGTTACTTGAACTTTCCTGCCTGGGCTGGCTGGCTTCAACCTGAAGATTCCCAGATCTTGGCCTCCAGAGTAGCTAGGATTATAGGCATGCATGAGCCAGCTTGGTCAGAAACAATGTGTTTCATTTTTTTCTTTTGGGGGTACTGGGGATAGACAAGACAGACCTTAAATGTAAGTATCCACTTTACCACCAAGCCAAACCCTGCTTTCCATGGATAGCACTAGAGCAGGGTGAGCATTCAACAGCCTCTGGGGGTCAGGGGTCACCATGGAAGCCATGGGCCCCAACAGGCATGGGGAGCAATGGCCAGGATGTTCATTCAATATGCAGATTCTTGCTGAGCAGGCAACAATTCCCAATCTGGGCTACAAGTCCATGGCCAGAGCCCAGTGTTCAAGGTGTGGTCTTCCTTGAGTGGAAGCAGGCCAGCAAAGCAGTGCACAATGTGGCTCCCAAAGTGCAAACATTTATTTCTTCCTCCAGCACACACAGCCACAGCCCACTTGCCAAGCAGATGCCCGCCTGTCACCCCACCCAGAGGGATGTCTCAAGCTTGTCAGTTGCAAAGCACACTTCTGACCTGTCCCCAGGCTTAGTACACTTCCTCGTTACTGGTGCCTGCTTGGGTCTGGAGCCCAGGGCAAAGGGTGCCTTGGCCCGGCCTGGCTCCCCCGAACAAGGCCCTGGGAGGAATGCTGGGGGGAGTGCCCTGGGCAGGGAGGAAAGAGCACTAGCACCAAGGGTGATATCCTGGTTCATCTCTTCCATTTTTTTTTTTTTTTTTTTTGCCAGTCCTGGGCTTGGACTCAGGGCCTGAGCACTGTCCTTGGACTTTCTCAAGGCTAGAGCTCTACCACTTGAGCCTCAGCACCACTTCCAGCTTTTTTCTATATATGTGGTACCGAGGAATGGAACCCGGGTCTTCATGCATGCTAGGCAAGCACTCTACCACTAGGCCAAACTCTTGTCTCCACCTCTACCTTGGGGACCCCCAGGCAGAACACATCGTGATCAACACCAGAGGACTGAATTTGGGTTCTGGTAAGGGGAGAATGGCTACATGGCTCAGAGAAAGAAGACCCAACTCTTCTGGTAATTTTCTCCAACTAGAAGAGTATGGGTTGAGCTGGGTCACAGTGGCTCATGCCTATAATCCTAGCTACGCAGGAGGCTGAGATCTGAGGACCATGGCTCCAAGCCAGCCCTGGCAGGAAAGACTTTTCCCACTAAACTACCAAGGGGGGCAGGGGGATGGAGACAAAAAAACAGAAATGGAGCTGGGATTCAATTGATAAGAGTGCTAGCCTTAAGCAAAAGTAACCCAGGGTCAGCATAAAAACAAAACCATCAAAACATTAAAAAAAAAAAAAAAAGAAAGAAATGGAAGGCCAGCTCATCTGGGTGACATATCTTGGGTTATTTTCTAACAACAGCTCTCTTTTCCAATTTATTTTTCAGGGCCCCCCTGCATAGCTGAACTGGCTGTATCTTTCCTGCCTCAGCTTCTCCAATGCTGGAGTGAGAGGGGCACCCCCACACGCTACCAATGGTTCATACCCCCTGAGATCAGCCTGCCCCATGGTTACCTTCTTTTCTTTCCGGAGGAGGAAATGGAGGCGCAGAAAACCAAAAGGACTCAAGAGCCTCAGGGCCCCTCCTGTTCCTTGCTGACTCACCCTTGCAGTCTCAGAGGTCAGGAAGGTGGAAGCAAGGTGAAAGACCAGGAGGAGGGTGGAGGGAGGTGAGGAAGTCAAGGGGAGGGCGAAGCCCCCTGGGGAGGGCATGGAGACCTGTACCAGAGCCCCCTCTGCTGGACGCATGGTAGAGAGCAGGACACAGCAGTGCTCCATCTACAAATCTTTATTGAACACCTGCAGTTACTGGGATGAGGCCATGATGCTGGACACGCCTGGGGATGAAAGGAAGGGACCAGAGTGAGCTGGGAAGAGTGGGAGGTGAGCCTCCAGCTGTCTAACCACAATCCTTCAGTGGTGGATGACCAGAACCCTCAAGGGACCAGGTTACAGGGACTCTGGGACAAGGCCTGGGCTCATATCTCAGCCTGGCGGGGTGGCAACAGGTTAGCCTTGGGCAAGTTACTTAAGACCTCGGTTGCCTCAGTTTCCCTGTATGCAAGCAGCAGCTCCTCTGTAGGATTGTGGGGTTAAAAGGAGGGCTTGGAGCCAGGTGCTGACGGCAACATCAGCCATCCCAGCTGCTCGGGAGGCTGAGATCTGGAGGATCGTAGTTCAAAGTCAGCCTGGGCAGAAAAGTCTCCAAAGACACCAGTAAAAAGCCAAGATGGACGCATGGCTCAAGGGCAGATTATCAGCTGAGTAAGCTCAAAGTGTAGGTCTCAACCCTAACGTGCCTGGAATCACCAGGAGCCCAGGATGCAGAAGCACGAGGCATTTTATCCCAGTTGACTGGCTGTCCTACCCAGCCAAGCCATCTACCTAGACAAAGGGTCTCCCCACGTAGCGCCGGCTGGCCTCAGGACGGGAGCTCTTCCGATGCTGGGATTATGGGCAAGTTCACCAACTGTGATGTGACAGCAGTGATGAACTGGGAGCCCAGCTCTGTGCTCCTCGTTATTTCACGAGGTAGACATTCTAATGTTTCTACTAGTCTGCAGACTGCAGTGAGCATGCAGTCCTTACAGGACTGATGACGCCCAGTGCCCGTCGTTACTCTAAATGTCATTCTCGGGTCTGGTTTGGTTTTGTGCCAGCCGAGGGCTTGAATTCTGGACCTGGGTGCTATCCCTAAACTTTTTTGCTCAAGGCCAGTGCTCTACCACTTGAGCCATGGTACCACTTCTGGCTTTTTTGGTAGCGTGGTGGAAATCAGAGTCTCATAGACTTTCCTGCCTGGACTGGCTTGAACCATGATCTTCAGTTCTCAGTCTCCTCTAAGTTGTTAGGCTTATAGATAGGCATGAGCCATTGGCACCTAGTTTCATAAGAAAAGCAACACAGAGAGATCTGTGAAGTGGGGACTCAAGATTCTCACCATGGAAACCTGCCTCCAGAGCCTGCTGGTGATACCCTGGACCCCGAAACAAATGAGGGCCAAACGGACACAGCGCCTGGGACTGCAGGGTGTAGAAACCCTGCCAGGCCCTGCTAGGCCCCAGGGAGTCCTTTTCCTAGTGTGGCAGAGGCACATTCCCCTGCCCTGAAGAAGGGCCGGCCTCCCTGCACCCAGCCATGGTGTCTGTGGAAGTCACTCACTGTCAAAGTCGATCTTCTCCACGATGTTCTTGGGCTTGATGCTCTCCTCCTGGCTACAGATGAAGATCTGTCCTGACTCATCGGCGCTCCAGCCGTACTTGCTCATCCACACCTTCAGCTGGTTGTCTGCAGAGGACAGGAGCAGCACTGGGGGCAGCACAAGGCCTCTGGGCCTGAGGCCTCCCTAGGAATCCCTGCTGCCCTCCTGTGGCTCATTCCTCCCTCAGCCACTAGAGGGCACCAGCTTTCTCATCCTCCACAGACAGGCCTTGGTCTCCACTTCTTCCCTTTTCTCTCCCAGGCAAATTTCCTTCCCCACCCGGACTATACCCCAACATAGAGCACTAGCAGTAAGGCTGGTTGACCCTGCAGAAACAAAACATTCTGCTAGAGCTGTGGCCAGCCACATTTTCCACGGGATGAGTATCAATTTGATAGAGAACAGTCTTATTCTTTGTTTTGGAGACGTTTCGTGCTTTTCCACTTTTTTGACAGGGTGCACAGGTCTCATATCACATATCCTCACGATGGTCTCATATGAAGATCCTCCTGCCTCTGTCTTCTGAGTGGTGAGATTATAGTCATGTATTTTCATATCCAGTCTGTAAACCGCTCTTTTTTTCCCCCCACCTCTTTTTTCTTCTTCCAGTCTCAGGGCTTGAATTCAGGGCCTGGGCAAGGCTACAGCTCTAGAAGTTGAACCACAAAACCACTTCCGGCTCTTCTATGTATGTGGTACTGAGGAATTGAACTGGGGTCTTTGTGCATGCTAGGCAAACACTCTACCACTATGCCAAACTCCCAGCCTGTAACTCGCTTTTAATTTCACTTTCCCCCTCCCCCAGTCATAGGGCTTAAAGTCAGCCTGGGCACTGCCCCTGAGCTTTTTCATTTAAGGCCAGAGGTCTACCACTTTTGAGCCACGGTGCCACTTCCTGTTTTCTGGTAGTTAAATGGAGGTCAGACTTTTCTGCTTAGGCTGCCTTTGAACTGCAAACTTCAGATCTCAGCATCCTGAGTAGCTAGGATTAAAAGTATGAACCATAGGTGCCCTGCCAACTTCACTACTAAATGTACAAAACATCTATTTGATATGTGACAGACACAAAGTTAGCTTCCACTAAACACACACGCACACAGGCACACAGGCATATGTGGGTACATGCACCTACTAAGATCAACTCTTCAAGGAAGATACCAGGAGTGCCCCTCAAGTCCATCAGTGTCTTTTCCATCCCAATGCTCTGTCCAGACGCATCAGCAATTGTGTAAGTCTTAGCTTTCCTTGTTTGTTCTCTTTGCAAAAGTCAAGGCACAGACACGCTAGTCTGTTTTTAAGGGATTTTTTTTTTTTTTTTTTTTGTGGGTCATGGGGCTTGAACTCTGGGCCTGGGTGTTGTCCCTGAGCTCTTCAGCTCTACTCCTACAGCCACAGCCCCACTTCCCATTTTCTAGTGTTAATTGGAGATAAGCGTCTCACATTCTTTAGTGCTCAGAATGGCTTTGAACTGTGATCCTCGATCCTTGGATCTCAGCCTCCTGAGTAGCTAGGATTTCAGGCATGAGCCACCGTACCCATTTGAGGAATTTTTTTTTGCCAGTGTGGGCCTTGAACTCAGGGCCTCAGCACTGTCCTTGGACTTTCTCAAGGCTAGCGCTCTACCACTTGAGTCACAGCACCACTTCCAGTTTTTTTCTATGTATGTGGTACTGAGGAATCAAACCCAGGTCTTCGTGCATGCTAGGCAAGCCCTCCACCACTAGGCTAAACTCCCACCATTGAGGGAATTTTGTAAAGCCCCTTCCTGATCCAGGCCCTCCCTGCTCAGGACCATCTCTGGCTCATTCAGGGAAAAGGACAAAGGCTCCCAAAGCCCCTCTCCCCCATGGCCTGTAGGTTTCCCTCCAACCACTTACTTCCCCAGCCCTGGCCCCGGGCCCCCCACAGTGAACTGAAGGGCAGTCCTGCCCTGGTCCCCCTCACCATCTGCCCACCTCAGTCCACTCTAACTGTCCTTCAGTGTCAATCCCATCAGGCCACAGACATCTATCAGCCCCCTCCACAAGAACACCACCCTGCTGTTCACAGCCACATGCCCAGTGTCTGGCCCAGAGATGGCTCAACTGGCTGTTGGATAGGAAGTAGACACATGGCACGGGAGCTCACCGAGAAAGCAGTTTTCTCCCTGGACTTGCGAACAGTCTAGATGGCTGAGACCCAATGCCCCAGACCGCCCTCCCCGTTCCCAGGAGGCACAAGGACCCAGACCTTACCTGTCAGATCCCCAAGCATCTCGGCCAGTAGCCAGCGGTCGATGTGCTGGTATGTGATGCCCACAACATGGCAGATAACTGGAGGTCAGGGACAAAGGTGTAACGGGATGCTACAGGGCCCTGCTGCCATCCCAGCCTCCCCAACAGGGACCAGGTTCAATGGACTTACACTTCCGGACAGAGTCTTCAAAGCCAGTTATGCCTTCTAGAAGGTCCATGTTCTCGTCCAGGGCTTGCTGAGAGGAAGAGGGTAGGGGATTATCCTTAATAGCAATGCTTGGGTTAATACACGGAAGGCCAGGCAGGAAGATCCAAGCTCACAGCCAGCCTGGGACACAGAGCGAGACCCTAGCACGTCTCTCTGTACCAGGAGCTACCATCTCATGAGATAAATTACTGCCATTGTACCCACTTTAGCACAACCTTGGGAGATTAAGACAGAGCAGCTAAGTGGCTGGCTTTAAACGATGGGTTTAGAGCTGGCAGGAATGAACCACAGCCCCCAGAGAGGAGACACATGCAGATTGGTCACTGCTCTGACCAGTGCCTCCACCTAAGCCCCACAGGATCTATGTTCCCCTTCTGCGCCCTCACCAGCCTCTAGCCTCCCCAACATACTGTGCATCCTCCCTCATCAGGGCCTTTGCACTGCCATGGTGCTTGAACCCTCCCTTCCCTGGCTGCCTTTTGCCCGTTAGGTTTCTATTTGATCTGACTTTCCCAGCATCTCAGAAGCAGCAGCCAGTGAGCTGGAGGAAAAGCAGAACAGCTTCCATGAGCCCACGGTGAAGGGCTGGAGGGCTAACGGTGAGATCACCCACATAGGGGCTGATGGGACAGCTAAGATGAGGCTGGCCTACTGAGTTCACCAACATGGAGAGCACTAGGGATCTGACAGGAGCAAATGACTCTCCACAGAAGGTCTTGCTATTATCCCAGGCAGCTCTTGAACTCACCATCTCCCTGCCTCAGCCACCAGTGGGCTGAGGTTATAAACAGTGCATGTGTGGACTCACAATTCGCACGTGCCCACTAGACATGAGGTTCTAGAATGTGAGCCTTATGGGTCTTTTGTTCTGGTAAGCAAGCCATCGTCTGACATTTCTATAATTTTGCTCTGGATGGAGCAGGACAAGGCCTCGAACCCTTTCAAGACTGTTCTAGCAAGCTCTGAAGGGATGCACGGGGGCCCTGGCAGACACGAGCATGCTGGAGGCTTTGTATGGAGACCAGGTGGGGGTGGCTCTCACTGTAATCAATCCTAAGCCACTCAGGAGGCTGAGATCTGTAGCTAAAGCCAGCCTTGGGAAGGAAACTCTTATCCTTACTAAACTACTAAAAAAAAAAAAAAAAAAGCTGGAAGCGGAACTGTGCCTCCAGTGGTAGGATGTTAGCGGTGAGCAAAAAGAAGCTCAGAGAAAGAACCCAGGCCCTGAACTCAAGCCCTACGACTAGTAGGAAAAAGAAAACCAGGAAAGGTCCAGGCAAACAAAGTCACCCGGGCCCCTGGCTCAGAACACAGCTACAGAGGACAGAGGGGAGGGGCAGAGCTGGTGGGGGAGGTGGCAGCCAGTGGAGAAATCTTTTCCCAGTATGCAGCATGGAAGGGTAGGCAGGGTAGGAGAATGGCTGTGTGTTGGGGTGAGGGGAAAGGTAAGGTCTGGAGGGGTGGAAGGTGGCCTTGGTCACCTTCCTCAGGACAGAGAAAAGGCGACACACACGGCTATGCGTGAATTCTGCTCTAGCTTTTCTTATTTCTTTTTACATACGTTCCTGGCTAGCCTGGAACTCACAATTCTCCTGCCGTGGGTTCCCTAAGTGCAAGGATTTTAGGTGCGCACCCTGACACCTAGCTTCTAGCTGCTTCTGTCCCCCCCCCCCAACCAGAAGCCAAAGCACTTGGACGGGTGGGGGGTTGAGAAATGAGGCAGAGGTGTGAAGGGCTGTGAGGGTGCAGGCAGGGTAGGGACCAATCCCTGGGAGGGGCGAAGACCTCCTCCCCCCCCTCCAACCACGGAGAGCCTGTGGCTCCTGGGCTCTCTCCAGCTGAGTTCCCCCGTCGGGTCCAGCTAGACAGGGGGCACATGGACTTATGACAGGGAAGTAGAACCCAAAGGGCCTGAACGAAGGCCTAGAAATGGTAGTTAGGCCCAGTGTGAGGCTGGAAAGACTAGACCACAGCCAGTCTATCCTAATGAGCTTGTTGTACACACCGGAGCCCAGCAACATTTATGGGTTACTATTTGCATATTCATAATATCCACAGGATTGAAGGGGCAAGGCTTGAGTGGTAGAACACAAACCTAGCACTGGGTTCAACCCCCAGTGCTGAAAGACGGGCAAACAAATAAACACCCTGCAGAGGCTGGGTGCTGGTGGCTCACACCTATAATCCTAGCTACTCAGGAGGCTGAGATCTGAGGATCACAGTTCAAAAGCAGAGTGGGCAGGAAAATCCATTAACCACCAGAAAACCAGAAGTGGCACTGTGGCTCAAAGTGGCAGAGCGCTAGCTTTGAGCCAAAAGAGCTCAGAGACTGCCTAGGCTCCAAGTTCAAGTCCCATGACAGAAAAGCAAAACAAAAAACCCTACAGAGTTCCAATGTGCCAGGATGCCACAGATGAGGGATGGACAAGCTACCAAGGAACCTATAGGACGGGGCAGACACATTATCAACATGACTTTCAAACCTCCAGGCAAGTGTAAGGAGGCGCCTGCCTAGTGACATGGAAGATTCAGGATTTGGGGAGAAGCATCAAGGAAGCAATCAGGTATCCCCCCCACTTTGAGACGGTGTCTTCCCATGCAGTCCAGGCTAGCTTGAACTCCAGCTCCTCCCGCCTCAGCCCCCCAGAAGCAGGATGAGCCACCATGCCTGCCTTGCAGGCTGTGGGTGTGATGTGAGGCGGGCAGGGGGAGGGCTTTGGCTGGAGGAAGGAGGCACAGGCATCTTAAGAGGCCAGGTCCTGGCCACGGTGAGGATGAGTCCGGGGCGCAGGGCACCCACCCCTCCCATGGCCCACAGAAGTTACCCAGAAGGCCTGGAAGTGGCAGGTCTCTAGCAGGTCACCGAGGTACAAAATCTGCCGGATAGGCCGTTCTTCTTGCTGAGGGAGAGCACGTTAAGGGAAAATGGCCACGAAGCCCGCGGATGGGGCTCAAGGCCCTAGAGCGTTAATGTGCCCATAAGAAGACAAGATTTCAAAGCTTCCCATGGTTCTCCTGCGCTGTATAGCCAGCCACATTCCACTGAGAAATAGTGGCCAGCCCACATCACGCTTTCCCCTGTGTATCTAAGGCAGCTCTGAACTCTTCCTTCCTGCCTTCCTCCCCACCACTACCGGCTTCCCCTGGCTTTCACACATTCCACATTCCAGAACACAGAGAGGGGGGATGGGGTGTACGCTGTTAGTGCCTCCAACCCCAGCACTGACCACGCTGTCGACAACAGGGGCCCAGTCATGTTCTCACTGGACTGCGAGCGCTCAGTGAAAGCAGGGCCAGGCCACCCCGTCACTGCAGCGCCCCACCCAGGTGAGTGAGTGGTCAGTTGCTCAGTGTCCAGCATAGGACCTGGTGAAGGATACGTGAGCCTGGTCAATCATGCACTTGCACAGCGTGAAGTCAGTGTGGGGCAGGTTGGTGAGGGCCTTCAGCAAGATCTGGGCAGTGACCGTGGTCTGAAAGAAGGCTGGGTTGAACTGGTACCTGAGAAGGGAAACAAGAGACATGGCCACAGTTAAAAGGCCAGTCTTAGTTGAGACTTATCTCAACCAACAGCTGGGTGCGATGGTATGTACCTGTCACCTCTAGTAACACATGAAGCACAGCAAGAAGGTAGTAGCCATGAAATGAGACCCCACCTCAAAAATAACCAAGGCACGGGGGGAGGGTGGGAGAGAAATGGGGACCATGTCATGAGAAAGGGTAGCAATGTTTGTGAAGTTATGCACCTTCTATCTGGTGAATATAATGTGAACCTTCTATTAATCACAATAAAAAAATTATTAAAAAAAATAACCAAGGCAAAAAGGAGCTGGTGCAAGACTGAAGTGGTAGAGCGAACGCTTAGCAAAAACGAGGCTTAGGGTCGGGAGTATGGCCTAGTGGTAGAGTGCTCATCTAGCATCCACGAAGCCCAGGGTTCAATTCCTTGGTACCACATACACAGAAAAAACCAGAAGCAGCACTGTGGCTCAAGTGGCAAAGCGCTAGCCTTGAGCAAAAAAGTGCCAAGCCCCGAGTTCAAGCCCCAGAACTGGCCAAAAAAAAAGGCTGAGTTCAATTCCCAGTGCAAAAGAGGGGGTAGATGGTGATTACAGCTCTGGAGCCGATTAAGACTAGGCTCAAACATCTTTGAATGGCCTTGGAATGCTTCTTTCAAAAAAATTTTTTGTGGGTTATGGGGCTTGAACTCTGCCTGGGCACTCCCTGAGCTCTTCAGCCCAATGCTACCGCCCTAACCCTGGGCCTGGTCCATGTCCCTGAGCTCTTCAGCCAAAGGCTACCTACCACCCTACCCTTGAGCCAAGCCCCACTTCCCATTTTCTAGAGGTTAACTGGAGATAAGAGTCTCTGGTCCTTTTGTGCCCAGGCAGGCTATGAACCTCGATCCTCAGATCTCAGCCTCCAGATTAGGATCACAGGCGTGAGCCACCAGTGTGGGCTGCTTCTTTCAAGTTTTGTGCCTCAATTTCCTCCCTCTCAAAATAAAAAGACTGGGAGTACATACACCTCAGGGGTAAAGCCAATGATTAGCATACATGGGCTCTGAGTTCAATCACTAGGCTACAAACACAACCAGGGTAGCACAAAGCCCAGGGACAGGGTTGTAGCTCATAGTAGGTATGTGAGAGGTCCTGAGTTCCATCCTCACACCACAAACACCAACCAAATGACCAAACCCCACTAAGAAACCTCACAGCCCAACCTAGTGTCCAGTGAGCACTTGCCACACAGTGGACATCCCCCAGGCTGCCCCCAAACAACTCCCCCCACCAACCAAGGGCTGGTGGGAATTAGCAACTTGTTTGCTAGCTGCCGGCCTGGGGGGGGGGGTGGCTAGATAACTCACAACTTCAGGACAGCCAGGTTGGCTTCCAGATCATAAGCATTCTCCTTGGCCTGCGTCTCTACGTAGCGCTCTAAGGTGGCCAGATTCTCAGGATTGTACCTAGAGGAACATCAAAGAGGGTAAACGGTGAATGGGAAGCTGTTGTTCCAACTTCTATCATTCTAGGAGGCTGAGACAAGACTCTGAGAGTTCAAAAGCCAGCCTGGGCTCCACAGTGGAACTCTGTCCCAAGTCAAATAAGATGGGTGAGCAGGGAGGAGACCGATGCAAAGGGACATTAACCGTCCCTTTCCTTCCTGTCCCCTCTAAATCTGGCCCTGATCACCATACCAAATGAGTCAATTCTACAACCCCTAACAAAACTTCCAGCCGAGCTCTCCGGACCCCAAGCGAGTCCCGGGTCTGATTTAGGGAACGCCCCCGCCCCCTCACCCCAGCCGGCCAATGGCCGCTCCACAAGGAAAACACCTGTGGCTTCCTAGGTCGCTTCTGGCTCCCGGAATCGCCCATCACTGCCAGAAGAGACATCATCGCATGAACGGAGGGAATGACGTACCCGGGTAGGGAGGGAGGGGCTCGCAGGCACTGAGTGACGTGAGGGGAAATTAAGTCCCTCCGTCCGAGCGCTAGGTTCTCTTCGGCTCCTAGGCCTGCTTCGAGGCCCTTAACCATCTCCTCCTGCTGCATGACCTCCCCCAGGAAGACGGAGCGAGAACCCCTCCCTTGGGACCAGCCTACGACCCGCACCATCCCTTCCTGGCAGTCTCCGAACTCGTCTTCTACCCCCGCGGGCCCAGAACGACCCCTCGACCCAACGCAGACCTGTCGATACCCTTGAGCAACTTGCCCACGTTCGCTCTCATCTGCTCAAACATCGCCATGGCTACTGTCGTGGTCGGCTACCCACAGACGCCCGCCGTCCCCAGCCCGGCGGCTCCTCGAGGAGCGGAAGAAGAGGACACCGGAAGCGGAAGTACGTCACGACCCTCCCTCTGTTCAGGAACGGGGCGGGGAGAGGAAGGCTCTTCCGGCCGCTGCCCGGCTTTCCAGCTACCACGTGACTTCTTCCCAGCAGTCCTACTTTGCGCGTGCGCATTCGCTCCTCCCTGGGTTGGCGCCGGGGTGGGAGGGGGGGAGAATCGACGGCGTGAGCAGAAGCTTAAGTCGCACCGCGCGTGGCGTGGACTAAGTTTTCACCCTCGTAACATCCAGGTCGTCGGACCAGTGGCGTCGTCTAAGGCGCATGCGCGCCCGCAGATGCACCGTAGTTCGTTCTCCCTTTGGTTCCCGGTCACGTCCCAGGGGATGGGGACTCTGGCAGGTCCTTCGGGACCCCTGAGACAGGGGGCTCGCAAAGTTCAAGTCCTCACGGAGCGACACCGCGCTAGTGGCGACGGGCGAGCGCCGCTTCCGCAATCCACTGGTGTGCACAGAGCCCGTACGTGTGAACGCCCGGGCCCGTGCCACGTGTGTGCAGACATGCTCCCAATCCACGCACGTGCACCGCAGCAAGCGTGCTGAAAAGTGAGTGTCTGCGCCCTAGGTGAGCCCCGCCACCCCGTGCGCAGACCTACAACTTCTGATTATGGCTACATTTTAGGCACCCGGCTGAGCACCTCCTAAGAACAAGGAAAGGGTGTTAAGGGCACACAAAGTCCCCCCCCCCACTCCATTGCAATTAAAATAGTTTGGGTCTCATTTGCATGCAGCCCCGAGCTTTACAGGAGTGCATGTGGGGGGGGGGTGTCCCATGGGTCCCCAGGCACCGTGCTCTTCACACTCTTCAGAGCCCAGGGGACAGGGGGTGGAGCCCTTTGCAAAAGCCTGCAGCTGGGACAGGAAGCGAGAGTGGGGAGGGGGGAAGGCCACAGCCCACAGAGTGAAGCAGGCATTGGGCTTGTGGGGAACCTGGAGGGAGGGAGGTGGCAGAGCTGGAGCCCTGAGGCCCTGCTTGGCCTCTGGGCACAGGCCCAGCTCCCGTCCTCCGGGGATGGACCTCATGGACCCCGACATCTTTAATAGGGATCCCCGAGATCACTATGATCTGCTGCAGCGGCTGGGTGGCGGTACCTATGGGGAAGTGTTCAAGGTGAGAAAACCCCTCTGTCTCCATCACCCTCAGACCTGGGAAAGGGAGAGGGTGCAAGAGCGCCCCAATACTCGGTCTCCATCCTGGGATGCTGAGAAACTCAGGCACAAATGGAACCTTCCTAATGGCCAACTTCCCCTTTGCAAGGCTCGTGACAAGGTGTCTGGGGACCTGGTGGCTTTGAAAATGGTGAAGATGGAGCCTGGTGAGTGAGGGCCCTGGGACTTTGAACTCCTTACATTCACCCCACAGCCTGGGACATTAGAACCACTCCCCATCTTGTAATTTCCAGCCTACAGACCCCTCTCCTTTCCCGCCCTTCCTAACAGATGATGATGTAGCCACGCTTCAGAAGGAAATCCACATGTTGAAAACTTGCCGACACGTCAACATCGTGGCTTACCACGGCAGCTACCTCTGGTAATGAGCCTCAGATCCCTATTTCTGACCCTAACTTAACCTTCACCTGCCACTTTAAACCAGGACACTCTTAACTTTACCACCAACCTTGATCCTCCCTTTTTAACTGGGATGCCTCAGCCTTATCGCACTCTACTTTATTTATTCTTTTTTTTTCTTTCTTTTCTTTTTTTTTTAACCAGTCCTGGGTCTTGAACTCAGAGCCTGAGGACTGACTTTGGGCTAGAGCCACAGCATCACTTCCAGCTTTATCTATGAATTCCTTACTTAACAATATCAGTCCTGCAATCAACTTCCCCCAGAGGAACTTATCAGTAGCTTGCCTGTTGAGGCACTGCTTCACTCTGCTTCTTTAACTGTTTTTGCTTTTGTTGTTGTTGTTTTTTGGTCTTTTCTTTTTTGGTGCTGGGGTTCAAACCCAGGACGTTGCACTTGCTAGACAAGCGCTTTGCCACTGAGCTACAACCCAGCCCTCCCCTCACTCTGCTTCTTTAATATAGACCCCTTAAATTCCCTGACCCCCCAAGAAAATAATGTCCTGAATGTTTCAATAATGACCTCAGTCCTGCACGTGCCCTGCCCCGTCCTCCAAACCTGGCATTCTGGATCCTTTCATTCCATCCATATCTCTGCAAGCCAGGGAGATCTTTCCATTTCCTTAGGCTAGCCCGGGACATCAGAGATACACTAGATTCAAAGACCTCTATTTAAGCTGAGATCCCCAATGTACATTTCCTCTTTCAGCCTCAACTTCCTCATCTGTCCAGTGGCCTCACTCTGTGAGCAAAGGGAGCTGGTACATTTAAAATTTCTCCACTTAGTGCAAGTAAGAGGGTTCGGTAGCAGCTGTCCTTATATGGAATAATTTGTGAGCTATTATGGCTATTATCATTGTTACTCTTCAATGACTGTAGGTTGCAGAAGCTGTGGATATGCATGGAATTCTGTGGAGCTGGTTCTCTTCAGGACATTTACCAAGGTTAGAGGAAGGACGAGGGCATGGAGGCCCTGCCCTTCACCCCTCCAGGCCACCTCTTCTGCTTCTCTGGGGTTTCTGACTTGGGGAACTGTTCCTGCTGCTCTACGAGGCATGCAAAGCGTCGTGGGCCGGGCCTGCATTTTGCTGGAAATCCCTCTAGCACCTGCTGATCCAGCTTCAGTCTTTCTGCATATGAGACTTGCTTTAACTCCCCCTCCTTATTTTTGTCTAGGTAGCAGTCTCTGCTTGCAAAGCCTTACTTGTGTGTTTGAGTCCTTAAGCTTTTGTTTTGTTTTGCCTCAAACTTGGATGCCTAGAGTTTTGTGAAATGTATGAATACATTGCTGGTCTTTTCTGCCTTTCGGTCTCCTTAGAGAATTTGTTGATGGGGGTAGTATGGGATTCTAATCACCTCTCTGAAGTTTTGTGTGTGTGTCTGTGTGTGGGGCTTGACTCAAGATCGAGGTGCTTTGCTTTTTCATTATTCTTTTTCTTTTCTTTTTTGCGGGGGGAAAAAAAAATCAGTCGAGGGGCTTGAAATTCAGGGCCTGGGAGCTATCCCTGAGCTCCTATTCTCAAGGCTAGCACTCTATCACTTGGAGTCATAGCTCCACTTCCAGTTCTTTTTGGTGGTTCAGTGGACTTAGTAGTCTCATGGACTTTCCCTCCCCAGCTGGCTTTAAACCATGATATTCAGATCTCAGCCTCCTGAGTAACTAGGATTACAGTCATGAGCCATGAGTATCCAGCTGAAACTCTTTCAGAATATGTCTGTGTCTTCCTACAGCATAGTTTTTGGTCTCTATGTCCTTCTTCCTGCGTCTCAGCTGGGCTCTGTCCCTTCATCTCTGCCTTTGTGTCTCCACCCCTTGCTTATTCCTCACCCCTCAGTTCGAGGTTTTCCCATAGTTTCCATTTCCCTCCAGAAAAGCTTCAATTTCTCATGTCCACCAGGCGGTGACCCCACCCCGCTGGCTCCTCTCCTTCTGCTCCCCCACTTTCCTCACCTCACCCATTCCCTCTCACCTCTACCCCTACACTAGCGCTCGCTCTTCTCCCTCTGATTGGGACACCTTCTTGGGACGGCCTTACTGACCACCTTGTCAAATGTCATAGCCCTTCCCACACATGTTTCCTGTTGACTTTGCTTGCTCTATTTTTCTTCTATTTATTAGCATATGTGTGTATGTGTATGTGTGTACGTACGCATTATGTATTTCTCTTTTTCTTTTCTTTTTCTTTTTTTCCACCAATGGCTAAGAATGAACCTAGGACCTTAGCACATGCTAGGCAAATGCTGAATCACTGAGCTATACTTCCAGCCCTATGACACACACACACACACACACACACACACACACACACACACACACACACGTTTGTTTACTCATCTTGTTTACTATCTGGAATGTTCTCTCCATCAGTGCAGGGATGGGTTCTGTGTGTGTGTGTGTGTGTGCCGATAGTGGGACTTGAACTCAGGACCTTACAATCTTGCTTAGTTTCTTTTTTGCTCATGGCTAACATTCTACCACTTGAGCCATATGTCCACTTCGAACTGTTTGCTAGTTCACTGGAGCTAAGAGTCTCTTGGAGGTGTCTGCTCAGGCTGGCTTTGAACCTGGATCCTCAGATCTCGGCCTCTTGCTGGGATTGTATGTGTGAACCACTAAGCACCTGGCAATGGCTATCTGTTCACAGTTCCCCTCTAGCCTGTGTTGCTACATCCCTAGGGCCTTTATTTGTCACCCACAATGCCTCCATGTCATCTGCTTACTTGTCCTGTCTGGGTCTCCTTCTCCTCTGCCATTCTCTCAGCTGGTGTGGGCAGGGCCTGGGCCTCCAGGGCCCAGGTTTCCTGGCTCCCACCCAACATGTGACCTGGCTGGTGTTGCAGTGACTGGCTCCCTGTCTGAGCTCCAGATTAGCTATGTCTGCCGGGAAGTGCTCCAGGTAAGAAGGGGTCTGGGAGGGGTTACAGGAAGGGGAGGGGGTCCTGTGCCAGCCTCCAAATTCCCTGTCCCTACTGTCATGCCCTTCTCCTCTCCCAGGGATTGGCCTATCTACACTCACAGAAGAAAATACACAGGGACATCAAGGTGGGCTAGGGATGAGGTACTCTGGAGTCGGGGCAGGGTGGGGGGACAAGCTCGGGAGATGGGAGCTGCAGTTGGGGGTTCAGGTACTTTTGAGTTGTGGGATGGGAGCTTTGGGGAGCAGATATTCTGACTGCTTCCAGTCCCCATTCTGGTACCCAGGGAGCCAACATCCTCATCAATGATGCCGGGGAAGTCAGACTAGGTGAGTGTGGAGACTGGGTGAGGGGACAGGGGTCGACTGCGGAATGGAGGACAGAGATAAGCATATTTCTTCCTCTACCTCCAGCTGACTTTGGGATCTCAGCTCAGATTGGGGCGACGCTGGCTAGACGCCTATCTTTTATTGGAACACCGTACTGGTGAGGGGTGCCTGGTGGGCAGTTGGGGGTCGGGTGGGAGCAGAGGATTTTTCCTTTCCTGGCTCTCCTGGGAAACTCCCTCCCTGCCTCCATTCTGTGTCCTCCTGGAGTAGACTTTCTCTTTGGTTGTCACAAGGCTTCTGTGTTTCTCTGTGCTTCTTTCTTCCTATTTCTCTCTGCATCTGGGCTCCCTTCCTCCTCCAGCCTGCTCCATACAAATCTGTTCCCATCTTTTCTCAACCTGCAGCTCTTTCCATCTTTGTTTCTGTCTCTGTCTGATTAGATCTTTTCTTCTTTTGTTATTCTATGCTGGGGATCAAGGTCAGAGCATCCTCAACATGGCATGCTCCCAGCCCTATTCCTTTTTTTTTTCTGGTCATAGGACTTGAACTCTGGGCCTGGGCGTTGTTCCTGAGCTCTTCAGCTGAAGGCT
Organism: Megascapheus bottae; assembly: GCF_031878675.1. Taxonomy (NCBI): domain Eukaryota; kingdom Metazoa; phylum Chordata; class Mammalia; order Rodentia; family Geomyidae; genus Megascapheus; species Megascapheus bottae. The sequence goes on from NC_143539.1 coordinate 7,315,483, forward strand.
ACCGCCCTACCCCTTGAGCCACAGTGCCACTTCCGGTCTACTGGTGGTTAATTGGAGAGGAGTCTGGTGGACTTTTGTGCCTGGGCTGGCTTTGAACCATGTATCCTCAGATCCTAGCCTTCTGAGTAGCTGGGATTATAGGTGTGAGCCACTGCACCCAGTGCCCTATTGCTTTTGTTTACTCCTTCCTTCCTTCCTTCCTTCCTTCCTTCCTTCCTTCCTTCCTTCTTTCCTTCCTTCCTTCCTTCTTTCCTTCCTTCCTTCCTTCTTTCCTTATTTCCTTTCTTCCTTCCTTCCTTCTTTCCTTCCTTCCTTCCTTACTCCTTCTTCCCATTCCTCCCTCTTCTCTCCCTCTTCCTCTTCCTCCTTTCTTTCCTTTCCTCCTCCCTCTTTCCTTCTTCCTCCCTCCCCTATTCCCTCCCGCCTTCCTTCCTTCCTTCCTTCCTTCCTTCCTTCCTTCCTTCCCTCCTTCCCTCCTTCCTTCCTTCCTTCCTTCTTTCCTTCCTTCTTTCTGACAGTGTCTTGCAGTGTAGCTCAGGCTGGCCTCAAACTCATGATCCTCCTGCCTCTCCCTCCTGAATGCTGAGATTACAGATGTGTAACCCCAGGCCCCAGCTCAACTACACTTCACTGTTTGCCTCTTTCAATCTATGTCTGCCCGTCTTTCTCTGTCTCAGTCTTTGTTCTTGTGTTCCTTGCCATCTGGCTGCCTCTACTCCTTCTCCCTCTCCTCCCTGTCCTGATGTCACATCTGGCTCTCTAAGGGTCTCTACCCTCCTAGGATGGCTCCAGAAGTTGCAGCTGTAGCCCTGAAGGGGGGATACAATGAGCTGTGTGATATCTGGTCCCTGGGCATTACAGCCATCGAATTGGCAGAGCTACAGCCACCGCTGTTTGATGTACACCCTCTCAGGTAGGCAGGAGCCTCCTGGGCCTGAAACCCCACCCCTCAGCCTATATCCTCATATTAGGAAGCCCTGTACAACTCACAGCACAGAACCCCTTTTCATTTTCCACACCCAGAACTCCCCAGCTGTGGGGTTCCCCCCACCCCCACTCTTTTTGGGTCAGTCATGGGGCTTGAACTTGGGGCCTGTTGAGCTCTTTTTGCTCAAGGCTAATGCTCTACCACTACCACTTTGAGCCACAGCATCACTTCCAGTTTTCTGGTGTGGAAGTGAGAGTCTCACAGACTTTTCTGCCTGGGTTGGCTTTGAACAGTGATCAGATCTCAGCCTCCGGAGTAGCTAGGATGACAGGTGTGAGCCACCAGCTCCCAGGTAGCTCTGGATCTTCGTTGTGAGCCTCCTCCTATAATGAGCCAGAGCTCTGAAATGTATCTTTCCTTTAGAACTTACATCCCAACCATGTGAGACGCAGAGGTGGTAGGATCAGAGTCGAAGGCAGCTAAGCAAAAATGTAAAACCCTCCCTGAAAAATGTTTAAAGCAAGCCTGGTTCCTGAAGCCAGCCTGGGCAGGAAAGTCTGTAAGACCATTACCACAAATTCACCAGCAAAAAGTCATAAGTGGAAATGTGGCTCAAGCGGTAGAGTGCTAGACTTGAGAAAGCCCACGGACAGTGCTCAGGCCCTGAGTTCAAGCCCCAGCACTGGCCAAAAAAAAAAAAAGCAGCCAAGTAAAAGCAGAAGGCCTTGAGTTCAAGTCCCACTAACAGCCTGCAGATGTGTGCGTGTGTGTGTGTGTGCGCGCGCGTGTGCGCACTCGCGCACACACACACACCGCAAGCAATCAATAAAATAACTAAAGCAACAAGGTCTCCGGGCATGGCTCAAGTAATAGGGCATCTGCCTAGTAAGTGTGAGATCCTGAGTTCATGCCCCAATGTCACCCAAAAAGAAAAAAAAATACCTGTCACATTCTCGTCCACTGTCAAGCCTGACCCTCATTTCCATTTGTTTCTAACGTTGCTCTGCTGACCTGGGTGCTGTGAGGAAACCCCAAATCCATGAGATGTAGCCTCCTGGAGGGGGGGCATGGACCCACATTGTTCCCCTACTCTTTTTAGAGTTCTCTTCCTCATGACTAAGAGTGGCTACCAGCCTCCCCGGCTAAAGGAAAAGGGCAAATGGTAAACGGACGACCTGACGGGGAACAGGGACAGAGGAGAGGGGGGACAGGGAAGGAGGGGAGGGCTAGGGCTGGAGGAAGATCTTTCCTACCCTCACCCACAATCTGGCTTCTTCCTCCAGGTCAGCTGCTTTCCACAACTTTGTCAAAGTCACCCTTACTAAGAACCCCAAGAAACGACCCAGTGCCATCAAGCTGCTCAGCGTAAGCTGCCCCCCCTCCACACACAGAGGACCCTCAGTTCCCTAGCCCCCACAATTCCCTGGGCTTTCAGTGACTCCTGCCTTTGACAGGAGTGGAAAATGTCCTGGGGCCTATTAGACCCAAAAAACCATTTGGTAAAGTCTGGCTTATGCCTGTAATCCTTCTCAGGCTTGCGATCTGAGGATTGTGGTTCATACCCAGCCCAGCCAGAGAAATAGGAGAGACTCCATTCAACCACTGAGAAAAAATAATAATAATTAATTAAAAGATGGAAATGGAGCTGTGGCTCAAGTAGAAGAGTGCCAGCCTTGAGAAAAAAAAAACAAAAAACCTCAAGGACTGTATCCTGGTCCTGAGGTCAAATCCCAGGACAAGCACCAAAAGTAAATAAATGAATAAATAATTTTTAAGTATTTGAAGGGACAAACACTTGTACTGTTCATTGACTGTCTGCAGCCATATGTTTATACTGACAATTTTACATGGCCTATAATGTTATGAATAATTAAATTGTCCCTGGCAGAAAGAATTTCCTGGGGTTACAGAATTCCATGACCCCTGCAATTCTCGAATCCCTTGGACTCTCCCAGAACCTCCACTAAAGACCCTCTCTATAATGTACTCTCAGATCTTATTTTTTTCTTTTTCAGTGTAGTCCTGGGGATTGAACTCAGGGCCTGGGCACTGTCCCTAACTAAGCTACCACCCTACCCTCGAGCTAAGCCCCACTTCCTGTTTTCTAGAGGTTAATTGGAGGTAAGAGTCTCAGGTCTTTTTGTGCTGGGATGGCTTTGAACCTTGATCTCAGCCTCCTGAGTAGCTAGGATTACTGGCATGAGCCACCACGCCCACTAGGCCTAACAGCTTTTTGGCCCAAGGATAGCACTCTACCACTTAAGCCACAGCTCCACTCCCAGCTTTTTGCTGGTTAATTGGAGGTAAGAGTCTCATGGACTTTTCTGCCTGGGCTGGCTTTGAACCAGAATCCTCAGAGTATCCTCCTAAGTGTTTAGGATTACAGTGAGTCACCAGTGCCCTGCTACCCAGACCTTTCTGTGATTCCCCTAAAATTGCTAGAACTTTCTATGTCCCAAGAGTCTTGTTTCTGAGAGTTTCTCCTATCTCCCCATTGCTCCTAAGAAACCAGGCAGTTCCAGAAATTGCCCCTTCGGAGAACCCGACGTTCTTCTAATCCCTCCAGTCTTCTCAGAATTCCCAGAATGCCAAGTTCTCTAGATTCTCTGTCTTCCCCTTCAGCTAGCACTGCCCCCTGGGTCCCCTTAGGTAGGGAACCCCTATCACAATGTTTTCATGACCCCCCAAGACCGCTGTGTGCAGACATTCCTTCCTCCCTCCTCCCACAGCATCAGTTAGTGTCTCAGGCTGGGCTGAATAGAGGCCTCATCTTAGATCTTCTTGACAAAATGAGGAACCCTGGAAAGGGCCATCCCGTTGGTGAGATTGAAGACGAGGAGGTGAGGTTCTACTAGTCCCCCCGTCCGGAGGAATGCCCTCCCGTAGCCTCTCCTAGAAAGCACACAGGAAGGGAGGGGTGCAGAGGACTGAGGAAGAGAGGAGAGCACCTGGCTATGCCCACAGGTTGACATGGTTGGGGCTTGGGGGATGGGCATAAGCCCTGATTCAGCCTGCCCCTCTGCCCAGCCACCCCCTGCCATCCCTCGGCGGATCAGATCTACTCACCGGTCCAGCTCTCTGGAAATCCCCGATGCAGATCGTTATGGTAAGCAGAGAATCCTACAGTTTGGTGATGCCTGGACCTAAAGTTGATTGAGACAACCCCTTTGTTCTACCTCCTCCCCCTCCCCTCCTCCTTCTTCTTCTTCCTCCTCCTCCTCCTCCTCCTCTTCTTCTTCTCCTTCTCCTCCTTCTCCTTCTTCTTCATGCCAATCCTCGTGCCAATCCTAGGACTGGAACTCACAGCCTGGGTCCTGTTCCTGAACTCCTTTGCCCAAGACTAGAACTCTACCACTTTAAGCCTCAGCACCACTTCCGGTTTTCTGGTGGTTTATTAGAGATAAGAGTCTTTGGGAAGCTGGGGGCTGGTGATTCACCCTTAGCTACACAGGAGGCTGATATGTGAAGATTGTGGTTCAAAGCCAGCCAGGGCAGGAAAGTCTGTGAGACTCTTATCTCCAATTTACCACAGAAAACAGGAAGTGGCCCAAAGTGGTCACCACCTGCCCTACAAAATAACCATAGAAATGTGTGGCCCACCCCAACTTGACTCCCCAAACACCTCCCATCTCATTCCTAAAAGACACTTACCCGAACCGTTGGTTCCCAAACAGATCCTTAAACTTTCTGTAACTGAAATCCTTCACTTCCCAGATCTCAAATCTTGACATCACCCTCCCCTCAACATTAAATCTCTGTAAACCAAAGCTCAGCTCCAAGGGTCTAACTCCAATCCCCCAACTTTTCCTTCCTCCTCTCAAGTCCCTCCCATCCCCCTGCTCTGCCCGTCACTGGTTCTTCCACCCTCTCTCAAGTCCCTCCCCTCCCCCTGCTCTGCCCGTCACTGGTTCTTCCACCCTCTCTTCCCAGAGTGGCACATGGAATTCAGGAGGTTGAGAGGCATGGAGCCTGGGTCTCAGGCCAACACGGTGAGCCACCTCCCTCCTCTCTCCCCTCACCCTTCCCTTCCGCCCCACTGACCAACCCCTCCCCCATCCTTCAGGCTCGCTTACAGCCCCCCGAAGACCTCAGGAGCAGCAGACTCAGGTCAGGGGATGCCTGGATGTGTGCGTTGGGGGGTACCAGGGTGTGTAGGGATTGCCTGAAACTCAAGCCCCGCACTCTTTAGGAGACCTCTGTCAGACTCTGATGATGACTATGATGACGTGGACATGTAAGAGGCCCCGCTACATGTGACAGTTGGACCCACCTTCCACCAATCTTATCTCTACCCTCACCCTGAACCCTGACTTCTTCCCCATGAAGCCCCCATCTTCCTTCTCCATAAACTCTGTTCCCCAGTACTATCTTCCCCCTTCACCTCTGACCTCTGGCCCCTGACCCCTAAACTATCCCATCTCCAACCTCCACTCTCAACTTCAGCTCTCCCACCTGCCCTCGGCTCCCAGACCTGTCCCCAGCTCCATCTGAAATGTTCCCTTGACCAATACCTCCCACCAATTCCTGCATCCCCAAACCTCAGCTTCAGATCTAAGCCTCACCCTCAGTCCTCATCTCTTGATGTGTCTCACTTGACCTCAGATCTTGGTTTCTGGAAATGTCTCCTGGCCCCAGACCCTAAGTTACCCAGTGAGGATGGGCTCCCGTGGCCTGTGGGGTGAACAGGGTCTGGGATTTCCTGCTGATTGTATCACCAGGTGCCTGGGAAGATGGGAATGCCCTGTGTATCAGCAGTCACCTGGTGAACTGCCAACCTTCGCTCCCCCTGAGTTGCCCCTGTTGTCCCCCCCCACCCCGCCCTGCTGTCAGTCCTGTAATTCTCAGCTCCAGCCACACTTCCTCTCCCCCCTCCCGCTGCTGCCTTCCCAGCCCCGAACACCCCAACCTCCCTGCTGACCCCATCTTTGTGTTTCAGCCCTGCCCCTGCAGAAGATAAGCCTCCTCCACTACCCCCCAAGGTAAGGACCTGGAGACCTGGAGGCTGAGTCCTTGGATGCTGAGACTCAGGGCTGGTCCAGGTTTATGGGGTACAGCAAGGCAGCAGGGCGAAGGCTAGAATAGAGAGAGGGCATTGGCCTCAGCTAACTCTGGTCTAGTGGAGGCAGGGGTGCAAGGGTACCCTCTTTTTGAGACCATCTGATGTGTTTCTCTATGTTTCCTGCTTCTTTCTCCAAAGCCCAAGTCCCGTATTCCATCAGACGATGGCTTTGGGAAGATGGGGGATGAGGGGCAATTGAGCCCAGGGGTACTGGTACGGTGTGCCAGTGGGCCTCCCCCACGTACCCCTCGTCTCGGACCTCTGCCAGCTACTCCCAGCCCCCATCTCACTGCCCACTCAGGTAAAGGGCAGGCTGGGGAGGAAGGGTGGGCAGGACTGGTAGGAAGGCCCTGGATGCTGACCTTGTTCCACTCCCTCTCAGAACCCTCACTCTGGAACCCCGCTTCCCGACAGCCTGACCAGCCCCCACTGTTGCCCCCTAAAAAAGAAAAGATGAAGAGAAAGGTGAGAGGCTGCTATGTGTCTTACAATGGACCCCGTGTCCTGGGATTGGGGGAGACAGAACAGTAGGTGACATCTGTTGAGCCTTTTGTGCCAGGCACCGAGCTCTTGTCTTTACCTGGTATAAGCCTCCACAGACAGAAACATCATAAAGGTAGCTATTATCCCCACTGTGCCAGTTGGGCAAACTGAGACACAGAAAGGGAAGTAGCATGCCTGATTTCTTTTTTTTTTTTTTTTTTTTTTTTTGCCAGTCCTGGGCTTGAGCTCAGGGCCTGAGCACTGTCCTTGGACTTTCTCAAGGCTAGCACTCTACCACTTGAGCCTCAGCACCACTTCTGGCTTTTTGATATGTATGTGGGGTACTGAGGAATCGAACCCGGTTCTTCGTGCATGCTAGGCAAGCACTCTACCACTAGGCCAAACTCCCAGCCCCAGCATGCCTGATTTCTGTACACAGAACTATGGTGGCTATGTTCCAAGACACCCCCCTCCCCCCGGGAGATACCCTGTGGAGAGTACTCAACTTTTATTTTTCCTATCCAAGCATACCTGAAAGATTAACTGATAAGATAGACACATAAGAGAGTAGCAAATGAAAAGGTAGCTTAGTGGTAAAGCACTTGTTTAGAATACTTGAGGCCCTGGGTTCAATTCCTAGAACCACCCAAGACAGAGAGACAGAGAGAAGAGAATGAGGGGGACAAGAGAGGGGCACAAGGTATATAATAACTTTAGTCAGGCTGGGCACTGATGGCTCACACCTGTAATCCTTGCTGCTAAGGAGGCTAAGATCTGAGGACCATAGTTTAAAGCCAACCTTGGGCAAAAATGCCCAAGAGACTTTGCCTCCAATTAACCAGCAAAGCAGGGCTTGGAATGTGGCGTAGTGGTAGTGTGCTTGCCCTGGGTTTGATTCCTCAGAACCATATACACCAGAAAAAACCAGCAGTGATGCTGTGGCTCAAGTGGTAGAATGCTAGGGACAGTACCCAGGCCCTGAGTTCAAACCCCAGGACTAGAAGAAAAGAAAAGCCAGAAGTAGAGATGGGGCTTAAGTAGTAGAACATCGGCCTGAGCAGAAAAGCCAAGCAAATACAGACACAGGAACAAAAATAACAATAAGCACATACGAGAATTAGGCCATTATCCTGTTTAGAGCAATATGCTATTTAAAATTCAAGATTCCTTTTTTTTCTTGCCTCTCTTGGGGCTTGAACTCAGAACCTGGGCGCTATCCCTGAACTTCTTTTTTGCTCAAGGCTCTCTCACTTGAGCCACAGTGCCATTTCTGGCTTTTTCTGAGGAGTTATTGGAGGTAAGAGTCTCACAGCGTTTCATGCCCAGGCTGGCTTTGAACCATGATCCTCAGATCTCAGCCTCCTGAGTAGCTAGGATTACAGGCGTGAGCCACTGGCACCTGGCAAAACATTGGACTTTTCTTTTTTCTTTTCTTTTTTTTTTTTTTGGTCATGGGACTTGAACTCTGGGCCTGGATGCTGTCCCTGAGCTCTTCAGCTCAAGGTTAGCACTCTACCCCTTGAGCCACAGTGTCACTTCCGGTTTTCTGGTAGCTCATAAGAGTCGCAGGGTCTTTAGTGCCCAGGCTGGCTTTGAACCGAGATCCTCAGAGCTCAGCCTCCAGAGTAGCTAAGATTACAGGTGTGAGCCACCACGCCCAGCTAACACTTAGGACTTTTTAACTTAGACTTTTCCATGTAATATGCTTGAACTACAGTTGACCACAGGTAACAGACCATGGTGGCAGAAGCAGGATTTGAACCCTGGCACTCTTGTTCCTGGTGGCAGAAGCAGGATTTGAACCCTGGCACTCTTGTTCCAGAGTCCTAACCATTGTACTGTCCTGTCCCCTACTTTCTTTCGCTGTGTTCTCTGCCTTCCCCCAACTCCGCCTCTGGCCCAGGAATGTGCTCTTCTTGTCAAGCTGTTCAATGGCTGCCCCCTCCGGATCCACAGCACAGCAGCCTGGACACACCCCTCCACGAAGGGTGAGCATTTGGGAGGTCCAGAAAGACCTGGGGTGGGGTGGGGGAGCCAAGGTGGGCTAGGTGGCCTTAAGGAAAGGTACAAGTCTAGTACAGGGAAGTTCTCATTGGGGTACGAGGGGAATGGCCCAAGCCTGTGGTTCCAGCTAGATCTGGAGATACACGAGAAGAGCAGCAATGAATTGGAGAGTGAAAATGGGAAAGTTAAGAGTTTAGAGGGGGCTGGGAGTGTAGCCTGGGGATGGAGAAGTGCTCGCCTAGCATGCACAAAGCCCTGAGTTTGATTCCTCACTACCACATACACAGAATAAAGCCAGAACTGGTGTTATGGTAGAGCACTAGCCTTAAGCAAAAGAAGCTCAGGGACAGTGCTCCAGCCCTGAGTTCAAGCTCCAGGACTGGCCAAAAAATAAAAATTAAAAAATACTACAAAAAAAAGAAAGTGCTAGGTGCATAGGTCAGTGAGTGACCCCCTGCCTTTCTAGTATGAGATCCTAAGTTCAAATCCCAGTAGTAGTACACCCTCAACTTCCACAACAGAAATAGCTGGTAAGCCAGGAGCTGGTGGCTCATGCCTCAGGAGGCTGAGACTCTGTCACAGTTCAGCAATCCGGACAGAAAAAGCCATATTTGTGGGTGTCTGAGCTAAGGATTTGTGTGTAGTGGGAGCTTGGCATGGGGAAGAGATGGGAGGGGTGGATAGAGTCTATTTGCAGTAACAGGCATAAGGTTGGGTGAGAAATGATATCACACAGCCAAGATTTTTGTGGATCAGAAATGGAAGAACTATGAGGCATGGATGGAGGACACTGTGAATAATATTAAGTGACAGGGCAGGGTTTGAGCTAGATTTGGGGGACAGAGACTGGGGAGAGTTGGAAAACAAACAGGTAGATCTGAGAACCTGAGAGAGTTTACAAAGCTCAGACAGGTGTGGAGACGGGAGGTCCCGGCATGAGATAGTTCCAGCAGTCTGTTTGTTTCCCCCTTTCCAGACCAGCACCTGCTTCTGGGGACAGAAGAAGGCATCTTCATCTTGAATCGAAATGGCCAGGAGGCCACAATGGAGATGGTGAGGGATGATACATTGGGGGTGGGAGAATGGGAGTGTGTGGTGGGGGAAGGATCTTGGGGCCACTAAATAACTGTCTCCTACTCTGCAGCTCTTTCCTAGCCGGACTACCTGGGTATACTCCATCAACAACGTCCTCATGTCCCTCTCAGGTCGGCCATCTGGGAGGGGAGGAAAGGAAATGGGTAGAAAGGATTAAGGTCAGCAGAATGTGAGACAGATGAGCACCATTGGAAAAAAAAAAATCCCCAGCCAGGCCAACAGTGGTGGCTCACACTGTAATCCTAGCCACTCAGGAAGCTGAGATCTGAGGACCGAGGTTCAAAGCCAGCTAGAGCAGGAAAATTTCGTGGAAGTCCATGAGACTTTTTTTTTTTTTTTGGAATCAGTCCTGGGATTCAAACTCAGGGCCTGGGCACTGTCCTTGGGCTTTCTCAAGGCTAGCACTGTACGACTTGAATCACAGTACCACTTCTGGCTTTTTTTTTGTATGTGGTACCGAGGACTTGAACCCAGGGCTTCAACTAGACAACACTCTACCACTAAGCCATGCTCCCAAGACTCTTATCTCTAACCAGAAGAAAACTAGAAATAGTGCTGTGCCCAAAGTGGTAGAGCACTAGCCTTGTGCAAAAGAGCTCAGGGACAGCACCTAAGCCTTGAGTTCAGGCTCCACAACTGACAAAAAGAAAAGGAAAACCCCTTAGAGGCCATAGGTGGTAGTATATTTCTATGATCCTGGCAATTAAGATCTCAGCAATTGAGAAACTCCTCTTCCAAGGGATGGAACTTCTGCACCGTCCACCTGACAAGGCTGACTTCAAGATCAGACCGGAGTACATGGCAAGTTCAAGACCTGTTTGAGCTATATAGCAAAACCCTGTCTCAATAATAATAATAATAATAATAATAATAATAATAATAATAGGGCCAGGAGTGTGGCCTAATGGCAAAGGGCCCCAAGTTCGATTCCTTGGTACCACATACACAGAAAAAGCCGTAAGTGGTGCTGTGGTTGAAGTAGTAGAGTGCTAGCTAGCCTTGAGCAAAACAGGCTCAGGGATGGTCCTGAGTTCAAGCCCAGGCGAAAAAGCAAACCAACCAAACAAACAAACAAACAAAACCCAGTAGTGGTAGTAATACTAGTAGAAGTGATAGACAAAAACAAAAACTTAAGCCTAAGGGTCTAATCTCAACTGTGTGTGGGTGAGCGTGTGTGCGCGTGTGCACTAGTCCTGGGAATCTCAGCCCTTGTTTAGGTTTTTCTGCTGACTTTTTGCTGGTTAATTAGGGATGAGTCTCTTGGACTTTCCTGCCCTGGCTGGCATCAAACCATAATCTTCAGATCTGAGTCTCCTGAGTAGCTGGATTACAGGCGTGAGCCACTGTTCCCATCTTACACTGGAGTTTTGATGGCAGGGTGGGAAGGGAATGAGGGAGGCAAGCTTGGGATGTGCAGTCTTATTAAAGGCGTTTCACAAGGCAAGAGCCGGTGAAGGGAAGGAAGAAAGAAGGGGGTCTTCAGGGTGCTATAACTTCCTCCTGCTTCCCCCATATACACACACTGCAGGAAAGACCCCCCACCTGTATTCTCATAGTATCCTGGGCCTGCTGGAACGGAAAGAGGCCAGAGCAGGAAACCCCATCGCTCACATTAGTCCCCACCGCCTACTAGCCAGGTATCAACCCTCAAATGGCAGCCTTGACTCCTGTGACCTCCTGACACCCCACCCCACCCCCAACTGCCATCTCACACCCATTCACATCCATCTCTTCTTCAGAAAGAACATGGTCTCCACCAAGATCCAGGACACCAAAGGCTGCCGGGCATGCTGTGTGGGTGAGAGCCCCCACCCCCAGGGAGGACAGGGGGTGGGGCTTCTGCAGCATCTTCCCAAGAAGGCTGAGGAATGAAGACATCCTGTCTCGGGGTTCTGGGGAGGAAGTGTGGTTCTCACTAAAGGAGAGCAGGGAGGAAAGGAGATTGAGGTTTACCCATCCTTGCCAATCCCTACAGCGGAAGGTGAGAGCTCTGGGGGACCGTTCCTGTGCGGGGCATTGGAGACATCAGTGGTCCTGCTTCAGTGGTACCAGCCCATGAACAAGTTCTTGCTGGTCAGGGTAAGATCCCCGGAAGGAGCCCGGGGGCAGGGGGCGGGTGCTGTGGCTTAGGTCTCACATCTATCATGCTTCTACAGAGTTCTGTGAGGTCCCGCCTGCTCTCCCTTTGATCCTCAAGCTCTGCCCCCACAACCTAGTCCTAATTATACTCCAGACCTAGGCCCTACCTGAAGGTCTCATTCAGGGGCTGTCCACTTCGAGCCTATAAGCGAATTTTGTTGCCCTTAGAACAGCAAGGACCTTGGCCCCGGGAGGGGGGAGGAGGGGAAGAAGAGCAGGAATCCCTATCTTTCTACTGTTAGGCTGGTGTTCCCTCCAAACGAAGCTACACCCTTGTTCCTAAGGAGGCACCCCTAATTCCTCTGAGTCTGCACACTTACGATTTCTCCCATCCCCCTCCACCCCTAAGAAAGGCACACGCCGGTCATCCTAGCTACTCAGGCGGCTGGGATCTGAGGATCATGGTTCAAAGCCAGCCCAGGCAGGAAAGTCCGTGAGCTGCTTATCTCCAATGAACCATCAGAAGTGGGCGCTGTGCCGTTCAAGAGCTAGTGGAAAAGCAGAGCACTAGGCCTTGGGAAAGCCCAAGGACAGTGCTCAGGCCCCGAGTTCAAGACCCAGGACTGGCAAGAAAAAAAAAAGGAAGGCAGGCAGGCAGGCAGGCTGTCTCAGGAAGTCTGCTGCAAGGCCCTGTCCCCCAGGCCCGCCCCCAGTACCTGAATCTGCCCCTCCCCGCCCCCCTCCCCCCGCAGCAGGTGCTGTTCCCGCTGCCCACGCCGCTGCCAGTGTTCGCGCTGCTGAGCACGCCAGGCTCCGAGCTGCCGGCCGTGTGCATCGGCGTGAGCCCCGGGAAGCCCGCCAGGCCGGTGCTCTTTCATACCGTGCGCTTCGGCGCGCTGTCCTGCTGGCTGGGCGAGGAGAGCACCGGTGAGTGGCAGTGGCGTTGGAGCTGGGGAGAGGGCGGGGCTCATCGCTCCGGGGAAAGGCGGACCTGATTGGGCGATCCTGGGAAAGGGCTGGGACTTGGGAGGGCAGGGAGGTGATTGGTGAGATCGATGAAGAGGTGGGGCTTGTGCGTGGGCAGGGGCGGGGCCAACTTGCTTGGGCCTTGCCTGATGCTTGACCCAGATGTTGGATTTTTGGGGAAAAGAGAAACTGGAGAAATTGGTTCTTAATCCCTCCCCACACCTCTTAAATAGATCACAAGGGACCCGTACAGGTGACCCAGGTGAAAGAAGACATGGTGATGGTGTTGATGGATGGTAAGAAACCTCCTTCCATTTTTCCCTGTCCCAGGACCTGGTGCCCTTCAGGCCCTTGGGTCTCAGAGAAAAACTTCATTCAGCTGAACACTGGTGGCTCACACCAGTAATCCGAACTACTCAGGAGGCTGAGATCTGAAGATCAGGGTTCAAAGCCAGCCCATGCCGGAAAGGCCATGAGACTCTTACCCCAGTTAACCACCAGAAAAGCCAGAAGTAAAGCTGTGGCCCAAGTGTTAGCGCACTAGCCTTAAACACACTTAAAAAAAGGGGAGGGGGTCGAGCGTTTGGCAGGGAGTGCTTGCTTGCCTAGCATGCATGAAGACCGGGAGTTCTATTCCGTTGTACCACATACATAGAAAAAAGCCGGAAGTGGTGCTGTGGCTCAGGTGGTAGAGCTCTAGCCTTGAGAAAGTCCAAGGACAGTGCTCAGGCCCTGAACTCAAGCCCAGAAGTGACCAAAAGCCCAGGGAGGATAGCACCTACCTCCTGAGTTCAAGCCCCAGACGGACACAGAAACAAAACTAAACCTCACTATACTTCTCTTCAGGCTCTCTGAAGCTAGTAACTCCAGAAGGGACCCCAGTCCGGGGACTTCATACCACTGAGATTCCCATGAGTGAAACAATAGAGGCTGTGGGTGAGTTGGGGACGGGAGGACCCAGGGTTGGAGAGGCTTCAGGGATCCAGCAATCCCAAGGGTCACAGATACTTCATTCTCTGCAGCTATGGTCGGAGGCCGACTTCAGGCCTTCTGGAAGCATGGAGTGCAGGTATGGACTCCAGGCTCGGATCAGGTGAGTTTCTCCCCCAAACTCATATCCCACCCTCCCCCTCAGTCATTCCATTCATCAGGTGGGCTTGGAGAACCCCTGATTCAGGACAGGGAGTCCATTGGGGGTGCTTCCCTCCATTTCAGCTTAGATTGGATTTCTTGTCTGCCTCTGGAACCCCAGGAGTATCCTGGGCCCCTGTGTGACCTTCTGCAAAGGATTTTGCTTTGCTCAGCCTTTGTTTCCCAACTGCAATATAGGGGCCAAAGTAGGTCGTTGTGCATATGGTTAAGAGCATGGAATTCCATGGGCACGTGTGTGTGTGTGTGTGTGTGTGTGTGTGTGTGTGTGTGTGTGTGTGTGGAATTAGGGCTTGAGCTGGGCACCAGTGGCTATCCAGAAGACTGAAAGCTTGAGGATCATGGTTCAAAGCTAGCCCAGGCTCAAAGTGTTAGAGCACTAGGCTTGAGCTGAAGAGCTCAGGGACAGCGCCCAGGTCCAGAGTTCAAGCCCCATGACTGACAAAGAAAGAGAGAGAGAAAGAAAGAAAGAATTACAGCTTGAATTCAGGGCCTAGGCATTGTCCCTTAGCTTTTTCCACACAGGACTCTACAACTTGAGCCACACCTCTCCTTCTGGCTTTTTTTGGTAGTTAATTTGAGATAAGATAGAGGAGTCTCACAGATTTTTCTGTTCAGGCTGGCTTTGAACCATGATTCTCAGATGTCAGCCTCCTGAGTAGCTAGGATTATAGGCGTGACCCACCTGTGTCAGACTGGCCACAAGACATTATCTTTCTGTGCTTTGCTGGCCTGCATTTACAATGGAGGGGCCATGGGGGCTCGTGTCAGACTACCCATGATTACCGTCACCCATCAAGTATGTAGTAAGATTTTGCAGGTTGGGGCCAGGAGTTTGGCCTAGTGGTAGACTGCTTGCCTAGCATGCATGAAGCCCTGGCTTTGATTCTTTGGTACCATATACACAAAAAAGCTGGAAATGGTGCTTTGGTGTTTTGGCTCAAGTGACAGAGTAGTAGCCCTGCGAAAGCTCAAGGACAGTGCCCAGGCCCTGAATTCAAGCCCAAGGAATGGCCAAAAAACAAACAAAAAAAAGATTTTGCAGGTTAGCCGTCTGAAGCACAGAGAGGTTAAGTAACTTGCTGGAGGTCACCCAGCTGGTGTGCATTGTTGGAAACAATTGGTTCTGGGCCTAGACATTCAGAAACCTCTACCTGTTCTCCTTAAGGGAACCAGGCTTTTGCGGAGGGAAGGGAGCTTCTTGATTACTCTCACACCATTATCTATCTGTAGATGCTGCAAGAGTTAAGAGATCCTACCCTCACCTTTCGTCTGCTTGGCTCCCCCAGGTATGGTGGTGGTGAAGGGGAGGGCAGAAGGACCTGGGAGTGGGCCCCTGGAATAGAGAATCCATCCAGAGGTATCTGCAGCCAGCTGGATCTTTGGCCTGGATAGCCTCTCCCATCTCCCGGTCTTCATAGTCTGTTTGTGCATGGCTGCCAAAGGGACAGTTTCCTTTCTAACTGGACTGGAACTTGAACTCGGGGTCTCTTGTCTGCTTAGTAAGTTTCTACCATTTGAGCCATACCTCCAGCCTGCCATTTATTTATTTATTGTTGGCTGTGAGGCTGGAACTCAGGGCCTGGGTGCTGTCCATGAGCTTATTCACTCAGTGTTAACACTCTACCATTTAAAGCTGCAGCTCTGCTTCTGATTTTTAGGTGGCTAACTGGAGATAAGAGTCTCATGGCCTTTCCTACCCTGGCTGGTTTCAAACCACCATCCTCAGATCTGAGGCTCCTGAAGAGCTAAGATTACAGGCATGAGCCACCAGCAGCCAGCTTAAAGTTATTATTTTTTTAATAGTTATATTTTTTTGGTCAGTCCTGGCATTGAACTCAGGGCCTGAGCAGGGTCCTTTGGCTTTCTCAAGGTTAGTGTTCTATCCCTTGAGCCACATTACCACTTCTGGCTTTTTGTGTATATGTGGTACTGAGGAATTGAACCCAGGGCTTTGTGCATGCTAGGCAAGCACTCTAACACTAGGCTATGCTTTCAGCCCTAAAAATAACTATTTTTGTAAAAATAAAAAGTTTGTGAGAATCTTACCTCCGATTAAGCACCAAAACATCTGGAAGTGAAGCTGTGGCTCAATTGGTAGAGTAACCTCGAGCAAAGAAATCTCAGGGACAGCACTCAGGCCCTGAGTTCAAGCCTCAGGACTAGCATATGCACGTACACACACACACACAGAGTTGGAGGCTTTTTCATTGTTTTCAGCATATAGCCTAGGCTTTTCTTAAATGCCTATGCTCCTACTGCCAAAGCCTCGAAAGTGCTGGAATTAAAGACATGCACTTCCACAACTAGCTTGCTCATTCATTTGATAGGGTCCCATTGGGCTGGCAATTTCTATTACCTACTTTGTGAATGAATGAAGGAGTGAATGAATGAAGGAACAAATGACTTCTCCTTTCCCCAGGCCTGTGGTGGTGGAGACAAGGCCAGCAGATGACCCTACAGCCCCCAGCAACCTCTACATCCAGGAATGAAGCCTGAGGAGGGTGTTAGGAACAACTCCCTGCACACACACACACACACACACACCCCAACAAACACACACTATTCATCATATCATGGCCTGGTCTTCCAATAAACGGACTTCAGCCTCTGCTTTCATCTTGGTTTTCTGTTGGAGGAGAGGAGGCAAGATTTCTGGATGCTCTCTTCCCAAACGACTCATAGTGATGATACTAAGGGTGTAGCACAGACTTTATTTCCCAGTGCAAGGTCACCTCTCCCCCCAGCTCCCTGGTGGTAGGGACTGGGAGGCTGAGGGCTTGCAAAGAGAATAAGGCACTTGCAGTGGGGGTGGGGAGGCAGCTGGGAAGTATCTCAGCTAAGCTGGTCTTCATACTGCTTGCGGAAACAGTCACCAGCCGGGAAGAAGTCCCAACATCTTTCTTGGTACATCTTCCAGACGTAGGATTCCTAGGATCAGGGAGGGAGGGAAGAGTCCCTTGGTGACAAGGGACTCTCAAGTAGTTGATAATGGCAGAAACTTTCTACTGCCACCTGCTGAATGGTTACACTAAAGTTCCCCTTGTCCTTGACCTCTAGTCCTTTAACAACAACAAATCACAGGTCTTACCTGCCCTGTGTGTTCTGTCTCATCCTTGTTTATCAAATACATCAGGAAAAACCTGGAAAAGGGGGCCATGGAGAAATTTCAGAACCATACCTACCTACCTACCTTACTTACTTACTTACTTACTTACTTACTTACTTATTTATTTATTGTTTCATTCTGGCGTAGAACCCAGGGCCTCAGGCTTGAGCTCTACCATTAAGCCACACCCCCAAACCCACATCTTACCTTCCCATTGGCTAGCTGAGGACCCGCCCAGATGGACATCATGCCTCCTTCCCCAACAGACCAAACCTCAGTTACCTTGCCCCCTGGACATCAGTGACTACGCTCCACCCTCCTGATTGGCTAGCATCATCCCCCTCTCACATGTAATTGGCCAGGTTGTGTTCCTCTAGCGTGTGGGTCTCGAACCCATGTGGTGTCGTATCAAAGTAGTCACTGCCTATGCCACAGATGAAGCACTTGGTCTGTAGGTAGTGAAAGACATTAGAATTGAGGCCCATTTGACTCATTCAACATCCCACAATCCCTCTGGGTTAGCCCCAAACAGGACACACCTCCATATCCTCCTTCACTTGCTCTTGTTGGTCTCGGAGCTCCCCAAAAGCATCAATAATCAGACCTGGGGCGACAGGACACAAGATCAATGCCCAACTCAGCCCCATGGATTCTTTTTTATTTATTTATTTTTTTGCCAGTCCTGGGCTTGAGCTCAGGGCCTGAGCACTGTCCTTGGACTTTCTCAAGGCTAGAGCTCTACCACTTCGGGCTTTTTTCTATGTATGTGGTACTGAGGAATTGAACCCAGGTCTTCATGCATGCTAGGCCCAATTCCCGGCCGTGCCCATGGATTCTTATCTGAGGTCCTACCTCAGGACCTTACCTTCCCCCCACCTGGATTTCTCAGATTAAGACTAGATGTTGCTTGAGCACTTTTGTCTGTAGTGAGGCTTGAACTCAGTAGGGCCTGGGTGCTGACCCTCAGCTTTATTTGCTCAAGTCTGACATTTTACTACTTGAGCCACAGCTTTACTTTCAGCTTTTTGATGTTGTTCATTGGAAATAAGAGTCTCAAGGGACTTTTTTCTTGGCCTGGCTTTGAACTTGGGTGCTCAGATCTCAGCCTCCTGAGCAGCCAGAATGCCAGGGGTGAGTCCTGCCATGGAGTACTTTTTTTTTTTTTTTGCCAGTCCTGGGCTTGAGCTCAAGGCCTGAGCACTGTCCTTGGACTTTCTCAAGGCTAGAGCTCTACCACTTGATCCTCAGCACCACTTCCGGGCTTTTGCTATGTATGTGGTACCAAGGAATCGAACCCAGGTCTTCGTGCATGCTAGGCAAGCACTCTTCCACTAGGCCAAACTCCCAGCCCCCATGGAGTACTTTTATGAGACACTTAAAAAAAACATATATATATATATATATATATATATATATATATATGTGTGTGTGTGTGAATTATCTTGATCCTTCTGACACCTTGTGGTTGATCCCATGAATACTCCCATGTGAAGATGGTCATTTAAGTACCCAAGCGGGGAGGAGAGGCAGAGCCAGGGGTAGAAATCAGAGGCCTAGAGCTTTCTCATGGAGCCAGCCTGCCTCTGGGTATCTGAGCACCGACTCCCGCCCAGAGCCCCGCACTGACCCTGGATGATGGCCAGCAGGATGACGATGACGAAGAAGAAGAAGGTGATGTCGAAGACCACACGGTAGAGCTCGTACTCGTCCCCTGCTGGGTCCTCGATCTCGTCCCCTATGCCTCCTCCGGCCCGGACACCCACGTACATATGAAATAGATAGCACTGCAAAGAGGGCATAGGACTCACTGTCTCGTTCAACTTCATTGATTTATGTATTTTTGTGCCTGTCCTGGCATTTGCACTCACTCAGAGTCTGGACAATGTCCCTTAGCTTTTTTTTCCACTCAAGGCTGGTGCTTCTACCACTTGAACCACAGCTCCACTTCTGGCTTTTTGCTGGTTCATTGGAGACAAGAGTCTCATAGATTTTTTCCAGCCCTGGCTGGCTTTGAACTATGATCCTCAGACCTCAGCCACTTGAGTAACTAGGATTTCAGGTGTAAGCCGCTAGCACCCAGGCAAAGCAGAGCTGGGAAAAGGGTGGTAACAGACAACCCTGGGTCCTGATGTTCTAAGTTCCCATATGGGACAGCAGACAGTGACAACCCAGGGATGGGCCGGGACTGGGAGAGGAAGGATGATGGATCAAGATGGAGGCAGGGTAGATGGGGGAAGCACAGTATGATCAGTAGGCCTGTTGGCATCTGGGCTAGCCTCAGTGACAAGCCAGGCTTCCTGGAAGAGGCTCTGTCCTTTAGCTGAAACTAGAAGGTGTTGGGTGATTGGGTGGTGGAGAGCTGAAGCATGGTCTTCCCATAGTCACCAAAGCCATGAACTAAATCTCCCCCCCTCCCTCGCCTCTCCCTTTTTTGCCAGTCCCAGACTTGAGCTCAGGGCCTGAGCACTGTCCTTGGGCTTTCTCAAGGCTAGCATTCTACCACTTGAGCGACAGCACCATTTCTGGCTTTTTCTACATATGTGGTACTGAGGAATCGAACCTAGTCTTTGTGCATGCTAAGCAAGCACCCTACCACTAGGCCAAACTCCCAGCCCCTAAATCTCTTTTCTCAGCCCACCCCATGTCTCTTTATTTGATGCACAGCAACGAGTAGCCAGTCCTGACATGTGGACCAGAAGAATTGGGGTTTTGGCTCAGAGCCTAAAACTCCCGTTCTCAAAGTACTGTGGTGAACGTACGTGCAGCAACGTGCTGGGGAGGGAGGGGGACTTACTGTCATCATGTCATCACATTTCATGTCAGGTTCATCCTCATCCTCACTCTTGTTGTAGAACTTGCGGAAGAAGTTGAAGGCCACCACAGTATACAGGTAGACTACCACAGCCAGGAGGCCCACGGTCATCACCAGCTGGGGGTGGGTGTGGGTGGGTCAGCCCAGCTCCTCCCCCACCAGGCCTTCCACTCAGCCTCCAGTCCATGCAACACCCAGGCTCAGGCTTCCAGCCTCATCCCCTGCCAGGTTCTGGCCCTACCTGCTTCCCGTTATGAGTGACAGAGGAAAGGATGGTTCTCAGCGTCTTCACCCCCATGGCAATGTCCAGGAGGTGGGCAGCGAAGAAGAAGTTGTTGTAGTGGCCCAGGAGAGACATTACCATGTACCAGCCGAGGTACAGGAAAGACTGTGATACACAGGGGCTGGGGTCAGGGGACCTGTAACGGACACTGTGCATTTTGTGCTACCTGAGGTGGGGGTGGGTGTGGGGAGCACTCGGAAGCCATGGAGCACTCTAGGGAGAGGCAGAAAGCAACCTCTTCCTCTGCGGAAGGAAGCTGGCTGAGCTGGGGGGGGGGTGTACACCTGTCACACCAGTTACTTGAGAAATGGAGTCAGGAGGACCTGGAGTTCAAAGCCAGCCTCAGCTACATGGGAAACTGGATCATTTGTTGGGCCAGCCTGGGCTACATAGGGAGATCATGTACACACACACACACACACACACACACACACACACACTCAACCAACAAGCTGTGTAAGGACATCCTTGCAAAGCACTAGTGCCTTGCAAAACACCAGATTCTAAGTTCAAGCTATAGTGTGGGGGGGAGGGGGACCTGAAATCTAAGCGTACTCTGAGGTATCAAAGTTTATTCTAGGGACAAAGAATCTGAGTGAGAAGGTACCCCAAGATCAAAGGTATAAAGGAAGGGGCTCGGATTCATTCTTGGGTCAAAAACACTGCGGGGGGGGGGGGGGAAGGGACGGGCCCCGCCCTCTGAGTCCCTTCCACCTCAGGGGCTCCTCACATTGTCTGTGAATATGACTCCAAACTTCCAGATCTGGTATTTGACATCGATGGACATGAGCCTGTGGGCAGGGCGAAGAGGACAGACGGACCAGGGTTGAGCATCAGACTCTGACCACCTCCCCCGCCTGCCCCACCCCTCTGATGCCACCCAAGTTCACCAGGTGAGCAGCCCCGGGGGAGGCTCAGGCTTGCGTCCACTGTGGGCAGTGATCTCCAGTGAGGCCAGGTCCATGCCCAACAGCTCTGCAATCCGCTCCCGCCCAAAGATGTCCCCATGTTTATCCAGAACCTGTAGGAAACAGGGTGAGGAAGGCTCAGACTGGACTGGCTTCCATGGAGAGAGTACAGGGTTACCCTGGGCTTTTGTGAGAAATTGGGAGTGTACTTCTTTCGGGGGAGGAACTAGAGAATTCTACAGGTCCTCAAGGAAAGGTCCAAAAGAAGCTAAGGTCTAGCTGACTCAGTTGCTCCACTGGGAACATGTATTATATCTCAGGTAGATGGGTAAGAAAGACCTCTTCCCGTCTATGAACTTGGCTCCCCCATTCGCTCATACTGCCCCAGCCACACTAGCCTCATGGTTCTTGTGGCAGACCAGGTACATTCTACCTCAGGGTCTTTGTACTGGGTGCTTCCTTCTCCCTCCCCTTTAGATTTCTAGCAGATTCACTTTGGCACCTCCTTGTAAACCAGTAGAACTGTTTTTTGCTTTTTTGTTGTTGTTGTTTTTGCCAATCCTGGGGTTTGAACTCAGGGCCTGAGCACTGTCCTTGTGCTTTCTCAAGACTAGAGCTCTACCACTTGAGCCACAGCACCACTTCTGGCTTTTTCTATGCATGTGGTACTGAGGAATTGAAATTGGGTCTTTGTGCATGCTAGGCAAGCACTCTACCACTAGGCAAAACTCCTGGCACCAGGAGAACTGTTTTTGAGCCCTCCACACAAAACAGTGCCATGCTTGGCTCCCATTTTTTTATGTGTTATTTATTTAGCATGCTGAGGATCACATCTAGGGCCTTGCGCATTTAGAGGTATATGTATGTAGGTAGGCAGTGGCACTTAAACTCAGGGCTTGAGCACTATCCCTAGCTTTTTTCCCCCAAGGCTGGCAGCTTACTACTTGAGTCACAGCTCCATTTCTGGCATTTGGTTGAAGATAAAAGACTTATGGATTTTCCTGTAACTGGCTGGCTTTGAACTATGAGCCTCGATTCCCAGCTTCCTGGGTAGTCAGGATTACAGGCATGAGGTACTAGAACCTGGGTATGCTCAGTCCCTACCTAAATTTAAAACGGTGTTGCTCTGTAGCTAGATTCATGCTCAAGTGGTAGAGCACCTGTCTAGCAAGCTCTAGGCTCTGAGTTTAAATCCCTATCCCTTCCCCTACTCCCTACTATGTATACCAAGTCTTCACCCTGCTAGATGGCAGGCAGCAGAGTTTACTGAGGTCACCCCCATTGGAGGGGGAATATGAGAATCATCCCTATGTACTCGTGGGGAAACTGAGGTGCTCCTCAGATGGGAAAAGCCTTTTGTCCAAGGTTGCACACAGAGCAAATACTCGGCAATGCCAGGATGGCCAGGTAGTGGCACAGGGGACCCAGTGTAGAAATCCATCTTCTCTCGACCATGTCCTCTTACCTTCCTCTTGACGAACTTGTCCCAGTAGTTGCTGGGGAAAGACCTGCCGAGAGAGAGAGAGGAGAGAGAGAGGGTGAGAGGGAGAACACCATGGTTGGTGGAGATGAGAGCTCTCTGCCAGGCACACACAGAAATATGACAGGTCTGTGCTGCCTAGGTTGGCATAGGCTCTTAATGAATTATTATTATTACTATTATTATTATTATTATTATTTTATGTGCCAGTCCTGGGGCTTGAACTCAGGGTCTGGGCATTATCCCCCCCCTTTTTTTTTCAAGGCTGACGCTCTACCACTTGAGCCACAGCTCCACTTCCAGTTTTTTGGGTGGTTCATGGGGAAATAAGAATCTCATGGACTTTCCTGCTCAGGCTGGCTTTGAACTAAGATTCTCAGATCTCAGCCTCCTGAGTATCTAGGATGATAGGCGTGACAGCCTCCAACGCCCAGCTCAATGAATTCTTAAGTCTCATTCATGGGCCATGAGTGAGACTCACCTATGGGGACAAGGTTTAACATGATGATTCCTGGCCCCCAATTTGGAGACTGAGCTAGGGAGGAAACCCAGCGCTGAGCACGCTGCCCTGCCTCACACCCCGAGGTGACACTAGACACCTACGGTGTGTTCAACACTAGGCGGTCCCACTGTCCCCTCACGTCATCATCTTCAGGCTGTTCTGTGATATAAAGGCCATCGAACTCCAGCTTTCGGGCTAGCTCCTTTTCCCGCTTGAAGATCACCAAGGGCACCTAGGTTGAGGGAGGGGGAGGGGATCAGTCACCTTTCAAGATCACCCACTTGAGACTCTGCTGGAGCCTGTGTGACAGGCTCCCCATGGCAGAGGAGCTTTCCAATGAGCTGGGGAATGGTGCCTCATGCCTGTAATCTTAGCTACTGAGGAGGATGAGATATGAGGATTGTGGTTCAAAGCCAGCCTGGGTAGGAAAATCTGAGACTTTAATCTCCTATTAATCATCAGAAAACTGGAAGAGGTGCTGTTAATCTAAGTGGTAGAGTGCTAGCCTTGAGCAAAAAGACCTCAGGGACAGGGCCCAACGCCTGAGTTCAAGCTCCATGACTGACAGTGAGAGAGAAAGGGGGGTTAGAGGAAGAGAGAAATGGGGAGGCACCAGCAGAGGGGGTGAATGGGATGTGGAATCTATATCCCTATTAAACATCTTTATTATGCCTGAGATCGGCTTTCCAGGTGCTGGGATTACAGGCATGTACTACCACACCTGACTCACCACAGACCTTAATACACTCAGTGACAAACATGTAGAATATTCCCAATGACACAGAAATTAGCAAAGATATCCAAGCACAGGAAGGGGGAGGGATGTGAAGTCTTGGTTTTGACTCCCTCAAGCCATCATCTGCACTTAATTGACTGCCATCTTCGCTACAGACTCCTATTTGTATTTTCTTTTCTTTCCTTTATTTTATTTTATTTACTTATTTTTTTGTCAGTCATGGGGCTTGAATTCAGGGCCTGGGTGCTGTCTCTGAGCTCTTTTAAAAAAGTTCAAGGCAAGTGCTCTACCCCTTAGAGCCACCTCTGGTTTTCTGGTGGTTATTAAAGATAAGAGTCTCACGGATTCTTGTGCCCATGCTGGCTTTGAATCACGATCCTCATATCTCAGCTTCCTGAGTAGCTTGGATTTTAAGTGTGAGCTGCTAGTCCCCGGCCCCAATTTTTCTCTCAGTATCTCATCCTTATCTCAACCTCCCCCCATGCATTCAACCACTGCGAGAGCTCAAATTCCACCCCATCCCCCAAGTTCTACCCTAGGTCCTCTTCCCCAGTGCCCCAGCATCTTGTCCCCGCCCCCACTCCTGCCAGTCCCTGCCCTTAGGACCCAGTTATAGAGCCCACCTTAAGGCAATTGTAGCCAATGATACAGAGGAAGGCAACCAGTGTGTGTAACAGACTCAAGCACCGGAGGGCAGGTTCCATGTAGCCTGTGCTTTCTTCCAGGAAATAGTACACCATGTTTTCATCCTCATCACCTTCCACCTCCTCACCAGCCCCCGAGCCCCAGCCAGAGCCACCGCCAGACCCTGCTCCCGACATCTCTCCAGCTGCGGAGCCCTCCATAGCATCTTCTCCCGGTGGCGAATCTGAAACCTAAAATCACGACAGAGATCCATCAAGGATAGGGACCCCCGATGTCCCCAGCACCTTGTCCGTCCCACCCCCAAATCACTGGTATATGCTCAGCAGTCACCATTCCTGAAGTTAGACTGGGCTTCTAACAGAGATAGGCTCAGCTGAAATGTCAATCAAAATGGAGGGGTGGGCCTAGAACAATAGCAAATCAGACTCTGCCCTGGGAATTGGTCCAGAACTGAAATATGGGATGATTAATTGGGGAGTAAAAGGACTTACAATGCAGCCTTGTGCCTGTGGATCACACTTGTAATCTAATGTACTCAAGAGGCTGAGCTCTGAGGAGCACAGTTCAAATTCAGACTGGGCAGGAAAGTCTGGGAGACTCTTATCTCTAAGCTCAAATGGCAGAGCACTAGCCAAGTTCAGGAACAGTGTCCAGGCCTTGAATTCAAGCCTTAGGACTGGCATAATTTTTTTTAAAAAAGAAAAAAGATAAAGAAAAGAAATTAAGTCAAAGAATAACTATGCGCCTTGCCTGATATCATGGTGAAATCAGGACTTGATCTCCCAGAAGGTGGGTTCTGACCTCTCTCTACCTGCCCCTGTGTCCTGTGAACTAGTCCCCTGGGAAGGAGCTGAGGGTCCCTCTGTTCTGTGAGCTGCTCACTTCCTCCTCCCTACATTTCTCTTCTGAACTAACAGGAAAGCAAAGGAGTTTTGCCAACTCAGTGAGTTGTCCTGTACCTGGCACAGCCTGGGCCACAAATAAAACAACTCTAACTCCTGCTCCTCTGATTCCCATGGGCACTCACATATCTGTCCCAGAGGGACCCCACACAGTCCCAAGCCCCACGTATCCAGCCTGAACCATCCAAAGGATGCTAGGCCCCGTATCTTATATTCAGCGCAGGGGCCTGGGAGCCTGTGAAAAGCTGAAGATCTTCCTTCCCCACCCCACAGCCTAGACAAGGACGTGACCCACGTGACCAGTACCTTATAAAACAGCAGGATGAAGTTGATGGCAAATGCCAAGAAGAGGGCAAGGAATCGCAGTGTGTAAAAGTTCCTGGAGAGGTAATTCTGTGAGAGAGGTGGGGGGGAGGAAGAGGAAGAGAGAGGGAGAGTGAGCGAAAAAGGAGAAGAGAAACAGAGAGAGAGAGAGAGAGAAACACACTCAGTCTGATCTCTTCACTGGCCCTCTAGTCCATCACTTACCCACCTCAATAGCCAACCCCACTACCTTCTACTTATTGAGTGCTTATTGTATACCAAGAGTTGGGTATAGAACTGTATATGCACCAATCTGTTTCATTCTTACTACAGCCATACCTGCTGTTAGGCTTATTTTATAGACAAGAAAATGGACTCAGGGCCCAATTATAGGCTCATGCCTATAATCCTAGCTACTCAGGAGGCTGAGATCTGAGAATCATGGAGTCAGCTCAGGCAGGGAAGTCCATGAGACTCTTATCTCCAGAGAACCACCAAAAAAGTTGGAAGTGGAGTTGTGGTTCTATTAGCTATGGCTAGTGGTACAGCACGAGCCTTAGGATCAGAACCAAAAAGAAAAAGAAAAGACTGGGTCTGGGAATGTGACTTAGTAGTAGAGTGCTTGCCTAGCATACGTGAAAACCCTGGGTTCCATTCCTAAGTACCACATAAACAGAAAAGGTCAGAAGTGGTGCTGTGGCTCAAGTGGTAGAGTGCTAGCCTAGAGCAAAAGAAGTTCAAGGACAGTGCCCAGGCCTCAAGTTCAAGCCCCAGGACAGAAAGAAAGAAAGAAAGAAAGAAAGAAAGAAAGAAAGAAAGAAAGAAAGAAAGAAAGAAAGAAAGAGAGAAAGAGAGAGAGAAAGAAAGAGAGAGAGAGAGAAAGCAAGCAAGCAAGCTTGAATTCAGGTACCAGTGGCTAAAGCCCGTAATCCTAGCTGAGGCTAGATCTCAGGAGGCTGAGATCTGAGGATCATTGTTCTAAGTCATCCCAGATAGGAAAGTCTGTGAGACTCTTTCTTTCTTTTTCCTATTTCTTTTTGCTCACTAGTGGTGGGGCTTGAACTCTGGGCTTGGGTGTTGTCCCTGAGCTTTTCAGCTCAAGGCTAGCGCTCTACCACTTGAGGCACACCGCCACTTCCAGTTTTCTGGTGGTTAACTGGAGATAAGAATCTCTTGGGCTTTCGTTTCCAGGCTGGCCTTGAACTGTGATCCTCAGATCTCAGCCTCCTGAGTAGCTAGAATTATAGGCGTGAGCCACTGGCACCTAGCGTGTAACTCTTATCTCCAATTAACCACCAGAAAACTGGAAACGGTGCTGTGACTCAAAGTGGTAGAGCTAGCCTTAAGTAAAAGAGTTCAGGGACAATGCCCAACCCTGAGTTCAAGACCCATGACCAAAAAAAAGGAAAGAATAAAGAAAAGAGGCTCAGGGAGATCATGTTTGGTTCAACAACACATAATTGCAGACCTGAGCTGATGATGATGATAGTCTATATGAGGAATGGAACCCAAGGCCCTGCATATGCTAGGCAACCTCTCTGAGCTACATCTCCAGACCCATACCTGAGAATCAGTAGTCTTGCTCCTGCGTCTACACCCCAACCATTCTATGCTGGCTTCTAGGTGGTTTCCCATTGTTTTGTTTTGTTTTGTTTTTTTGCTAGTCCTGGGGATTGAACTCAGGGCCTGAGTCCTTGGGCTTTCCTCAAGGCTAATACTCTACCACTTGAGCCACAGTACCACTTCGGGCTTTTTTTTTTTCTATGTATGGGATACCAAGGAATTGAATCTGGGTCTTCGTGCATGTTAGACAAGCACTCTACCACTAAACCAGTCTCCAAGCTCCCTGTTTTTGTTTTGATACAGGGACTAGGACTTAAATTCTTGGCCTAGACGCTGTCTCTTAGTTTTTATGCTCAAGGCTAGCACTCAATCACTTGAGTTACACCTCCACTTCCAGCTTTTGGCAGTTAACTGAAGATAAGAGTCTCACAGACTTTTCTACACAGGCCAGCTTCTAGCCATGATTATCAGATCTCAGCCTCCTGAGTAACTTGGATTAAAGGTGTGAGCCACCAGAGCCTGGCTCCATCTCTTCTTTTTCTCTCCACTTTTCCCTGCTTCTCTCTTTCTTCCCACAAACTCATGATATGGCCTTCTGTTTAATTTGTGTTTCTCTCATCTCCCATGGCGGGCTAGGTGAGAGGGAAGACTAAACTCCATGTCTTGGACATTCTGCCTTCTCCCAGGATGGATGAGAAGATGGGGTCTTCTATAGGAATCCCTGAGTGCTCAGACCCCTGGAAGAGCTGAGGTCATGTCTTAGTCCAGATGTAGAAGGCCAAGCAACAGAACACACATGGGGAAAGGCGAAGTTAGAGCCTTGGCTGGCTGCATTGGGCCTAAGCAGGTGGGGCTGGAGGAGCAAAAATGTAGAAGTAGGAATAGGGACCGGGGGTGTCAAGTGAGAGTCACTTGAAAAAAATACCCTGTTGGGCTCAAGTCTTGGCCCCTGTCTGAAGACAGCTCTGCTCCCTTTGCCAGTCTGGCTTTCTCTCAGACATGAGTATGTCATAGGTGAGTTCAAGACCAGTGTGAGGAGGACAGGTGGGCACAACACGGTTTCTCTGGGAGAAGAGGTTTCAGTGAGTCTTTAGGGAGCCTCACCAAGAACTTCACCCTCTGAACTTCCAGCTCCCCCCAGAATTCCGAGCCTGCACCTCCAGCTTCTTCCTTCTTTGGAGGGGGTGGAGGGGGTGCTGTCTTCTTGGGGGGCTCCTCTGATGGAGGCTCTTGGACTTCTTCCTTCTCTCCGTTCTCAGTACTGTAGGGTAGGGTACAGGAAGAGGTCATGAAGTACCTGGGCAATTCATTTGTTTAAAGTCATTCAGCAAGGGCCCTACCTGTGGCCTAGCCCAGATCTAGAGATGCTGGGGACACTCAGCAATGAGACATCCTTTGGCTCTGCCTTCATGGGACAACCGAGGGGGAGCAGTGCTAACAATGATGAAGAAGGCAAGGACCTAAGCGAGATATCTGGTCAACCTAGGAGGGCGCCATGTAGCAAAACAGACATGGACAGGTCTAGTGGTGAATGCCTATGAGCTCTACTCAGAAAATGGAGATAGGAGCCAGATACTGGCGCCTCATGAATGTCATCCTAGCTACTAAGATCTGAGGCTCTCAGTTCAAAGCCAATCCAGACAGGAAAGTCTGAAACTCTCATCTCCAATTAACCACCAGAAAACTGTAAATGGCACTGTGGCTCAAGATAGCTGAGCATTAACCCTGAGCATAAGAGCTCAGGGATAGAACCCAGGATCCAAGTTTAAACCATGTCTGACTAAAAAAGAAAAAAGAAAAGCAAAGCAAAAAGAAGAGATGGGAGGATCAGGGTCCAAGGTTGGTCTGAGCAAAGCACAAGAACCTATTTGCAAAACAAACTAAAAGTTAAAGGACTGGGGGGCCTGGCTTAAGCAGCAGAATTTCTGGCTTAGCAAGTTCAAACTCCAGCATTGCCAATGAACAAACAGACAAATAAATAAATGGTATCCTGGAGGAGACACTCAAGCCTGAGTAGAAAGAACTAGAAGACTCAGGATGCTTGGGGGAAAAGTGTTTCTGGAAGTGGGAAGAGCTTGGCATTAAAGAGAACAGCATTTATTTATCAGTTCCTTTGCATGGAATCGTTCCTCTGTGTCCCTGGTCTGGGATCTAGGGTGACCAAAATAGCTTAGTGGCTTGACCCCAGGAAGCGCCCAGTGTAGGAGGGAGACGGTGACAGGGCCTCAGGTCTCCCCTTCTTCCCTGAGACACTTACTCAGCTTTCTCTGGTTCAGGCTCTGGCTCTGGAGGCTGTTCTTCTTCCACTTCTCCATCCACCTGAAGACAGGACACAGGTCTGAACCTTCTCAGTGCTGTCCTGACTAATCCTACACTGGGCCTCTGTCCCATCAACTCATCCCCCATTCTCCCCCTAACAAGGAGGGATTTTCTCCTTCATTCTGTTATTTTTCTTTTTCTTTTATTTTTTTCCAGTCCTGGGCTTGAGCTCAGGGCTTGAGCACTGTCCTTGGACTTTCTCAAGGCTAGAGCTCTACCACTTGAGCCTCAGCCCCCCTTCTGGCGTTTTTCTATGTATGTGGTACCAAGGAATCGAACCCGGGTCTTTGTGCATGCTAGGCAAGCACTCTACCACTAGGCCAAACTCCCGGCCCATTCTGTTATTTTTGTGCCAACACTGGGGTTTGAACTTAAGACCTTGGTAACTGTCCCTGATCTTTTTCACTCAAGACTAGAACTACATTTCCAGAGTTTCGTTGGTTAATTGGAGAGAACTGTCTCATGGACTTTCCTGCCCAGGCTGGCTTCAAACTGTGATTCTTAGATCTCAGTCTCCTGAGTATAGCTAGGATGACAGGTATGACTCCTGAAGTCCAGCTAGGAGTTTTCATTTTCACTCTACAGGAGGGAAACTGTGCAGGGTCAGGCTGACTTCATGGACAGCCTCTGTCTGCCACGGCATCTCACCTCTTTGACAACCACAGACCAATATGGTAGTTACAGCTTCTGGCCCTAAGGATGCTTTGGAGGTCTTTCTTTGGTTTGGAGGTAGTGGTGGTGGTGGAGCCTGAACTCAGAGCTGAACCTCTGTGCTCAAGGCTAGTGCTCTACCACTTGAGCCACAATGCCAGTTCTGGTTTGGCGTGGTTAACTGGAGGTAAGAGTCTCACCTGGACTTTTCTGTCTGAGCTGGCTTGGAACCATGCTCCTCAGGTCTCAGCCTCCTGAGAAGCTAAGATTATAGGTGTGAACCATTGGCACCAAATGGAGCCATATTTATTGAATGGGCTAATTTTTTTTTTACAAACCATCTATCTGTGAGGGTCCATATATTTCTTTCCTAGGGTCCCTGACCCTTGTCTTCTTGGATCTTCTAAAACTTGGTTCCAATTTCCCTGTGACTTGTTTCTGGGACCCTGGCTGCACTTTGCTGCAGATGTCTTTCTCCTTCATGCTGGGACCCCCTCTCTAGGTCTCTTTACCTAAGGGTTTCCATCTTCCACCAGCTTATCTCCACCCACCCATGGTCTCTTCCTCCCACCCCATCACTCAGCATCCAGATGCTCCTATGAGCTCCAGCTCACCCCCAGCTTCCTCTTGAGGATTGGGGAACCTTCTGGCGTGGGTGGCTCTACTGGAGTTGTGTCACCCATGTCTCCAAGACCACCAGCCCCTTCAGGCCGGAAAGGACTCCCATCAGCCACAGCCACGGTCCCATCTGCACCGCCCTGTCGGGCCTCGTCCGAGGCGGCCTCTTCTTCACCTGCACCCTCTGGAGTGTCGCCCTCGCCCTCGCCAGGGCCTTCGCCATCGGCATCACCTCCTGGCCCGGTGGGCTGCTGGCCGTGCACCTCGTCGCCAGTGGGGTCAGGCATGCCCGCCAGTAGCTCAGTGACGGTCACTTTCTTGGCACTGTCTACCAGGCCGCCGCCAAAGAGGGAGCCCCAGAGCAGACGCAGTGCGCCCGCCGCTGCCCCAGCGCCCGCGGATCCCGAGCGGGCCACCACCGCCCAGAGCAGAGCCGCCAAGGCCGTGGCCGCCTCCCGCGCCGTCAGCCGCCGCAGCCTCCGCACCCGCCGCCGCAGGCTGCGGTAACTGAGCCCCCGCAGGGCCCGGCCCGTGGCAGCTGCCAGCCGGGCAGTGACCCCGGCTGCCACTGCGCCCCCCGTGGTGCCCTCGGGACCCGCCGATCCCTCCTCCGGGCCCTCCGGGCCCGCCTCCAAGGCCCCCTCGTCCTCCGTCTCCTCTGGTTCGCCCTCTGGCTCGGAGATCTGCGCAGCGATCTGCATCTCGAAGATGGTGTCCTCGCAGAAGCTCACGAACAGTTCCATCTTCTCAGACTCGCCGCCCTCGTTCACCACGTCGAAGATGAACTGGCGCTTGGACTCCTTCACCTGCGGCGCATGCAGAGCGCAGACAATGCCATCCGTGGGGGCTGCGGCCACAGAGACGCAAGGCCCAAGCGCCCAGCTCCCCTGGCTCGCATCTGCCATCCTAGCTACTCTGGAGGTTGAGATCCCAGGACTGGGGTTCAAAGCCAGGCCGGGCAGAAAAGTTGGTGAGACTTTTTTTTTTTTTCCTTCTTTTTCCTTTTGTCGGTGGCAGGGCTTGAACCCTGGGCCTGGGGCACTGTCCCTGAGCTGAATGCTCAGCTCAAGGCTAACACTCTACCACTTTGGGCCACAATGCCACTTCTGGTTTTTCTGGTGGTTCATTGGAGATAAGTCTCCTGGACTTTGGTGCCAAGGCTGGTTTTGAACCTCGATCCTCAGATCTCAGCCTCCTGGGGAGTTAGGATTATAGGTGTGAACCACAAGCACCCAGCCTGGTGAGATGCTTATCTCCAATGAACCACCAAAACACTAGATATGAGCCAGACACCACTGGCTTATGCCTGCAATCCTGGCAACTCAGGAGGCTGAGATGAGGGTGCAGGTTCAAAAACGAGACCAGGAAAGAAAGTCTGTGAGGCTCTTACCTTCAATAAACTACAAAAGAAAAAAACAAACAAACAAAAAAACCCCATTGGGCCAGGAGTAGAGTGACCACCTAGCATGCGACTCAGGCTCGATTCCTCAGGACCACACACATAGAAAAAAGCTGGAACTGGTGCTGTGGCTCAAGTGGGTAGCACTCTAGCCTTGAGAAAAGTCCAAGGGCAGTCCTCAAGCCCTGAGTTCAAGCCCCATGACTGGCAAAAAAAACCCCAAAAAGCCAGAAATGGAGCTGTGGCTCAAGTGGTAAAGTACTAGAGTGTTTGAGAAAAAAAAAAAAATCCAGACAGTGCCCAGGCCTGGAGTTCAAGCCACAGAATTGGCATGCAGGCACACACACGCACATACACACACACAGAGCCAAAAGTGGACGTGTGGCTTAAGTGGTAGAATACCAGCTTTTAACGAGAAAGCTGAGATAGCAACCAAGCTCTGCCCTCAAGCCCTAGTACTGGCACAACAACAACAAACAGTAACAAAAACCCAACAGGTAGGGTAAAAGTGTGCCATCAGTGAACAGCCCTGGAAGATCTGCTCACCTGGGGCATCTCCCACTGGGCGCGGTTGGTCTCTGAGATCTCGAAGTAGATCCGCTCGATGCGACGAGATGCCCCCATGATCTCGATGCGGCCCAGGTAGGGCCGGAAGTACTCGAGGATGCTCTCGGCCAGCTCCAAGAAGGTGCGCAGGCGTGGGTCATGGGGCACGTGCTCGGACAGGTTGGTCAGCAGCACTGCCACATTGAAGCCGATGTCACGAGCTGGTTCCTGGAAGCGGTTGGCGAACTCCTCGCAGTTGATCATCTCATTCTCATCTGCTTCAGAGCATGAAAGCAGGAACTGGATTTCTGGGCCAGTGAACTGCTTCTGGCTATCCATAGCCTAGGAGTGAGTAGGAGAGGTCAGAGGGGATGGCTTAGAACCCCCAGTGCTTTGCATAGAGTAGCAGACAAAAGTAAAAGGCCAGGGGCTGGGAGCATGGCCTAGTGGTAGAGTGCTTGCCTAGCATTCATGAAGCCCTGGGTTCGGTTCCTCGGTACCACATACACAGAAAAGGCAGGAAGTGGTGCCTCCAGGACTGGCAAATAAATAGCTAGAATCTTACACCTAGCACCCAAGGCAAGGAAGGCTGTTGCAAGCTGTCAAAATACTGAAATGCTCCATTTCTTTCTTTCCTTTTTCTTTCTTTCTTTCTTTCCTTTTTCTTTCTTTCTTTCTTTCTTTCTTTCTTTCTTTTTTTTTTTTTGGTGCTTGTTCTGAGCCTTGAACTCAGGGCCTGAGCACTGTCCTTGGACTTTCTCAAGGCTAGAGCTCTACCACTTGAGCCACAGCACCACATCCAGCTTTTTTTCCCCCCTTTTTATAGGGTACCGAGGAATCAAAATCAGGTCTTACAGCATGCTAGGCAAGCACTCTACTACTAGGCCAAACTCCCTGCTCCCGAAATGCTCCGTTTCTTTTCCTTTCTTTTCTTTACTTGAACTCAGAGACTAGGAGCTGACCTTTAGGGTTTTTTTTGTTATTGTTTTGTTTTGTTTGTTGTTGTTTCTCTAGGGAGGAGAGTGGTGATCTTTTACTTGGGGCACACCCTCTACCCTCTTATGTGCTTTAAAATTTTTTAATATAATTGTATGGTTATTATTAAGGTGTTGTGCAGAGGGGGTTATAGGTAACGAGTACATTCTTTTTTTTTGGACAATGTCACCTCTTCCTTTGCTTTCCCAGTTTTCCCCTCCCATCCCTGCCCACAAGCTACATAGTTCATTGTCCACATGGTGTCTGCTGAGTACTATGCCTGCATTTGTTTATCCTTCCTTCCCCCTGTTTCTGTGCCCCACATTGCCCTCCCATAAAACAGGAAAAAACATCAAAAAACAAAAACACATACCACCACCACCAACAGAAAGCCCATGTTTCCATTTCCTGAAATTAGGTGTTTTTTTTGGGGGGAGGGGGGGGTCATGCGGCTTGAACTTGGCTTGGGCGCTGTCCCTGAGCTCTTAAGCTCAGGGCTATTACCCTACCCCTGGGCCTGGGCATTGTCCCTGAGCCCAGCAGCGCAAAGCTACTGCCCTACCCTTGAGCCAAGCCCCACTTCCCATTTTCTAGAAGTTAATTGGAGATAAGCTCCTTTTGTGCCTAGGCTGGCTTTGAACCTTAATCCTCAGATCTCAGCCTCCTGAGTAGCTAGGATTACAGGTGTGAGCCCACTGCACCCTCTGAAATTAGTTTTGATAAATAGTATTTTAAATGTTCAGACGCCTTATGCTTTTGGGTTCCTCCCTTAAGAGTATCTTCCTTTAGTATCACTGTTTGTATGTGAGTGCCTAGAGTATAATTTATTATGTCCTATATACCTTAGATTTAGCCTCTACATGAGAGAAAACATGCACTGTTTGTCTTTGAACTTGGCTTACCTCAGTCGTATATACTTTTGCAAGCAGTTATTGAAAGCAATTTTCTAAATGTTCTCAACCACACCAGCAGTAAGAATGTATTTTACAATGTGACTCAAAAGAAAAAAAATTCTAACTTCCTATGCAACCGTACGCTGCAGTGCACTCTCTCTCTCTCTCTCTCTCTCTCTCTCTCTCTCTCTCTCTCTCTCTCTCTCTCATTCTCCTCCTCCTCCTCCTCCTCCTCCTCCTCCTTCTTCTTCTTCCTTCTTTTCTGTACAACTGCATGCTGCAATGTCTTTCCTTTCCCTCTTTTTGGGCCCATTCTGGGAACTCAGAGCCTTGGATCTGTCCCAGAGCATCTTTTACTCAAAGTTGGTGCTCTATCACTTAAGCCACAACACTACTTCTGGCCTTTTTGGTGATTAGTTTGAAGATAAAAAGTCTCATGGGGGCCAGGAGTGTAGCCTAGTAGAATGCTCACCTATCATGCATGAAGCTCTGGGTTCGATTCCTCAGTATCACATACACAGGAAAAGCTGGGAGTGGTGCTGTGGCTCAAGTGGCAGAGCACTAGCCTTGAGCAAAAGTGTCCATGGACAGTGCCCAGGCCCTGAGTTCAAGCCCCAGGACTGCCAGAAAAAGAGAGAGAGAGAGAAAAAAAAAAAACTCTCATGGACTTCCCTGCCTGGGCTGGCTTCAAATCATAATCCTCAGATCTCAGCCTCCTGAGTTGCTAGGATTACAGGCATGAGCCACAGGGACCCAGCCCCTACTTTATTTTTTTAAAGATGCTAGTCCTGATTTACTAGATTAATTTCATGACCTGGGATGGGCTGCAAAATACAGTGTAAGAAATGTTGCCACAGTATGAATAGAAGTGAATATTTTTTTATTGTTCTAAGGAGTGATCTGTAAAAAGCTGAGCACTTTGCAAGATGCTTTCTAAATGAGTAAGAGGTTTTGCACAGCATGAAAGGTTTTAGAAACCACAGAGTGTGGAGACAGAATCACACAGGAACGTCTCGTTTTCTTGCCCTGCCTCCAGCCACCTGTCTCTGCCTGTGATGACCAGTGGGACACTGATCTCTCTCCCCTCTACACAGGCCTGGGACCCATCACTCTCCAAATGAGCCCTATGATTTGCCTCTCTCTCTCTTTGTGGGTTGTGGAGCTTGAACTCAGCCTGGGCATTGCCCCCTGAGCTCTTCGGCTCTAGGCTACCACCCTACCCCTTGAGCCAAGCCCCACTTCCCATTTTCTAGAGGTTAATTGAAGATAAGAGTCTCAGGTCCTTTTGTGTCCAGGCTGGCTTTGAACCTTGATCCTCAGATCTCAGCCTCCTGAATAGCTATGCTGTTCTCTTTTTGTCATCATTTATTTGCATATTTTTGTTCATTTGTTTGTGCTAGTACTGGGGTGTGGACTCAGGTCCTGTGCACTGTCTTTCAGTCTTTCTTTCTATCTATCTATCTATCTATCTATCTATCTATCTATCTATCTATCTATCTATCTTTCTTTCTTTCTTTCGGTCATAGGGCTTGAACTCTGGACCTGGGTGTTGTCCCTTAGCTCTTTAGCTCAAGGCTAGTGCTCTGCCACTTGAGCCATAGTGCCACTTCTGGTTTTCTGGTGGTTAACTGGAGTCAGTTCCTAGGCTGGCTTTGAGAAGTGATCTTTAGATCTCAGCCTCTTGAATAGCTAAGGTTACAGGAGTGAGCCACCAGTGCCCAGTTTATTTCTTTTCTTTCCTTTCCTTTTTTTTTTCTTTTTTAATTTTTTTCTTTTCTTTTTTGCCAGTCCTAGGGCTTGAACTCAGGGCCTAAGCCCTTGGGCTTTCTTCAAGGCCAGTGCTCTACCACTTGAGCCACAGCACCACTTCGGTTTTTCTGTGTATGTGATACCAAGGAATCGATCTCAGGTCTTCATGCATGCTAAGCAAGCACTCTACTACTAGGCCAAACTCCTGGCTTGCATTCTCTTCTTGAAGCACACCCTTTCCACAGGATATGGCTGAAGCCTCTGAATGCCAATGCTGAATGCCAGCTGCACCAGTGATTGTCAAATCACCAATATCTAACCCTAAGTGTTCTCCAGAATTCAGATTCTTTGTAATATTTTTTTTTTGCCAGTCCTGGGCTTGGGCTCAGGGCCTGAGCACTGTCCTTGGACTTTCTCAAGGCTAGAGCTCTACCACTTGAGCCTCAGCACCACTTCTGGCTTTTTTCTCTGTATGTGGTACCGAGGAATCGAACCCGGGTCTTCATGCATGCTAGGCAAGCACTTTAACCACTAGGCCAAACTCCCAGCCCCTTTTGTAATATTTTTTAAACATATGCTGCTCCCAAGACTAAGAATCATGATTCTCCTACTTCCACCTCTTGAGTAGCTAGAATTACAGATGTGAGCAACCAAGTCCAATCTCTCAACAGCTAAAGCCCTAGCTGATGTCTTCCCACAATGGAAATGGCCCAAATTGAACTTCTGATTGCAAAAGCTTCCATGCTCCTACCCACCCATCTCACAGACAGCAGCTCCGCCCACCTAAGTGCCTAAACTGAAAGCATTGAGTCATCCATGATTCTGCTCTTTTGTCCCTCCACCCACATCTGATTTCTCAGTAAATCTGTCAGCTCTGCTTTCAAAGTAGATCCAGCTACTATCTATTTCTTGCCTCTCTTTGGTCCCCATCCCCCTTAGACTAATGACAGTGATTTGCTTTGCCACAGGCTCCAGCCACATGGTACTCTAGCCTTACCTGAGGCCTAAAAAAATCCAGGGCCAAATGTTGAGCTATAAAATGTCATGAGTTGCCCGGCACCAATGGCTGTAATCATAGTTACTCAGGAGGCTGAGATCTAAGGACTGCAGTCTGAAGCCAGCTCAGGGAGAAAAGTCCCCTGAGACTCTTTATCTCCAATAAACTACTCAGCAAAAGCCACAAGTGGCACTGTGGTTCAAGTGATGGAGCTCTAGCCTTGAGCAAAAGAAGCTCAGAAACAGTGCCCAAGTCCAGAGTTTAAGACCCAGGGTTGGCAAGAAATAGAAGAAAAATTTAAAAAAAGTTGAACAGTGCTGCTTGAACATGCATATTCTTGCCTACTACAGACCCAAAGCCCTGGGGCTAAGAGACCATAGACTGAAATGGTTTGCATTTGTCACACGAACAGTAAGGCAATTAATACAGGTAACTGTTAGAACTGTTGATAATAATTCTCACTTGCATTCATGTACCTCATTCTCCAAACAACACCCAAAGGGTCTGGGGAGTATGACTCAGTGGTAGAGCATTTGCCTAGCACACCTGAGGCCCTGAGTTCAATTCTCACTACTGTTTCATCCCACCTTACAAATAAGGAAACTGAGGTTGGCAGAGAGGTCTCTCAACTCATATCAGCCAGGCAAGAAGTCATGGCCAGGATTCAACCACCCGCTAAGGTGGAGAACTCACCTTCTGGAAGTCCTTCTTAGAGATGAGACCCCGGGGGTCAGTGACATAGTCCTGGAAGGCCTCAGAGCCTACGATGTCCTTGAGTTTCAGGAACATGTCAAAGAACTTGAGGATCATCTCCACGTTGGATGAGGACTCCACGAGCATGTCTACCATCTGCCGGGCAATCGTGCCATTCACCACATTCCCTGTGGGAACTCCAAGTCAGTGCAAACCCAGCACAGCATCCTTTCTGGGGTCGTCCTGGGCCTGCCTTCTTTCTGCAGCTCAGAAACCAGCTGTGGCTCCCCAGGACCCACCATTGGGCTCATACTCCCAGACCAGTGGCTATACCCCCTACAAAGGGTTACTTCGTGAACTGTGCCAGCCTACCTAGTTCCCACCTGCTCCATTTATGCTTCTCTCTCTTCTTTCTCTTTTCCTGTCCAAATTCTTTTTTTTTTTTTTTAAAGTCAGTCTTGGGGCTTGAACTCAGGGCCTGGGCTCTGTCCCTGAGCTCTTTTGTTCACTCTACCACTTTGAGCCACAGCAACACTTCTGGTTTTTTCTGGTAGTTCACTGGAGATGAGTGTCTCACAACCTTTCCTGTCTGAGCCAGCTCTGAACCATCATCATCAGATCTCAGCCTCCTGAGTAGCTGAGATTACAAGCACAAGCCACCAGCACCCATCCCTCTTCTTTCTCTTTTGGCAGGACTGGGGTTTGAACTCAGGGCCTCACACTTGTTAGGAAGGCACTCTGCTGCTAGAGCCACCACCACACCCTGTAGTTCCTTTTTACTTTGGTTTTTCAGGTAATGTCTATTCTTTGTGTTGTTGTTCAGATTGACTTTCATATCCTTCCTTGCCTCCAGATTACAGAGCATCTTCTGCTAGAATTACAGCTCTGTACCATCATGCCAAGCTGTCTACATCTTCCACTATCTGGAGTAAGCATCAACAAAGCTAACTGTGGGCGACAGATATCATGCCTTGCATAATTTCCTGACTACCCTGGTTTTACACATGTGGATCAGATTATGAAAACTACCCACTCCACATAGCCAGTAGATGGCGGAGAGAGGGAGGATCTGAACCCAGAACTGCATGACCTCAGAGCTCATAGACTTAAAATCTCTCTCTCTCTCTCTTTGATCATGGGCTTGAATTCTGGGCTTAGGTACTGTCCCTGAGCTCTTCAGCTCAAGACTAGTGCTCTACCATTTGATCCATAGCACTACTTCCAGTTTTCTGGTGGTTAACTGAAGATAAGTGTCTCGTGGTCTTTTGAACCGTGATCCTCAGATCTCAGCCTCCTGAGTAGCTAGGATTACAGATGTGAGCCACCATGCCTGGCCTATACCTAAAATCTTTACAAAGGTCCTTAGATGAGGGGCAGGGGGAACCCAAGAGGAAGACAGTAGGAAGAGATGAAGACTGTGGAGAACTGGATTTTATATACTCTGTAGTTGGCTTGAAGCTCTAGCTTATTTTGGTACCTGTTAATTTCTTTATTTTAATTAATTTATTGAGACAGAATCTTACTGTGGAGCCCGGCTGGCTTGCAACTTGAGATCCTTCAACCGTTATGTTGCTTGTTTTACCAATCCTGGGGCTTGAACTCAGGGCGTGAGCACTGTCCTTGGGCTTTTTCCTCAAGGCTAAATGCTGGTATTACAAGGTATTCTGTGCCTCTGCCCCATCCCCAGGGTGTTGCTTACCTTCCAGTAGGGACAGCAGCATCACCACCATGTCCTTTTGAAGATCTAACAGCTCCTTCAACAGCTCGATCTGGCTGGAGTCCTAGAGATCCACAGCCCCACTGGGTCAGGGCCGGCATCTACAGAGACACGGCCCTCGCTCCCAGCTGCTTCTCCTCCCCAACAGGTCTCCTCTCTCCCCTCTTACCTCTGAGGGAGCCTGAGTCCTGACATGTTCCTCGAAAGCAGGGGAGGGGGCAGAAATAAGATTGTAGGGGTTGGGGGGAATATGGGGGGGAAGCACTCCCAGAAGATGTTGGGGGGCATTAGACTGGCAGAGAGGGAAGGGGAGACATGGAGAGCAGACATTCAGAGCAGAGAGAAAGACAGAGACAGAAACAAATGCTTAAGCCATAGACCCAGAGCTAGGAAGGAATGAGTACCCAGAACAGTGCCTGGTCTATGGTTGGTACTCCACATCCACAAATCATTGGACAAGTAAGACTCTGAGTTCCGGAGGTTGGCTGGGGAGACAGCCACTGTACTTTCTGGTAAGCCATTGTGGAGAACTTAAGAGTACATGGTGTTCCTTGAACAGTGCCTAGTGTATGACACATGGAATCTTCCACCACGAAGTTCAGCTTCCTAGCATTTAAATTGAGTCACACAGAGTTGTTGTTAATATGTGATCATTCTTGACCCACATAGAGCTCATTTCATATAACTGCACCTGACAAAGTGGGGAAGGCAAAGGAAGACAGAAAAGTGGTATGTCAGGTTCCTTTGACCCTCACACTAGCCTGGGGAGTTGCTAAGCTATTCCAAACACATTTGTATTCTGAATTAAGTTTCCAATATCCCAGAGTCTCCGTAGGGACGGGGTGCCTACCCACAAACCAATCTATGTTCTCACATAATCACTCTATTTTCTTTCTCTTCCTTCCTTCCTTCCTTCCTTCCTTCCTTCCTTCCTTCCTTCCTTCCTTTCTTCTCCCCCCTCCCCCCGATTCATGATGCTTGAACTTTCCCTGAGCTTCTTTTGCTCAAGGCTAGCATTCTACTACTTGAGTCACAGTGCTACTTCCAGACTTTTCTGTTTATGTGGTACTGAGGAATCAAATCCAGGGTGTTCAGCATGCCAGGCAAGCACTCTACCACTAAGCCATATTCCAAGCCCTAATCCCTCCATTTTCAATTGGGTTCCCCCTTAACCCCACTCTGAGTTGTCCCAGTTAACCCCACCTCCTGGTTCACAGGCCCAAGTCTGGCCAAGTACAAGAAGCTAACTACACCTTCTGATTCTGGGGGAAGGTCCATGACTAGGCCTGGCCAATTAGCATTCTTTTTTTTATTTTTCTGGCTACATGATTGGTTCAGGAGTGGGCATATGACCCAACCAAGAGTCCAGTGAGAGAATTTCAGATCTTTTTGCTGGAACTCTCAGCATTGAACTTAGCTCTCAGCTCTTCCCCTTGGAACCGAATAAATGGAAGTTCAGGTCACCAATTCCCCAGTCTGTAAGCTTCTGCTTGAGAGTAAAGCCAAGGAAGACAAAGCGACATGTCTGCTGATGTAATTCTGAACTCCAGATCTATGATATTAACTGACAAATTCATGTCCCCTAAGCCACAACATCTAATGATTAACTCTGGAGGACTTGGATATCTGACCAGCATTTTAAGATTCTATCTACAGTCACTTTAACTCGGATGACACTGAGATAGTGAGCTCTTACTTCAGTGCCTATCAGAGAAAGAAGACAGGGTTTCTGGAAGTTTTTATGGTATCTTTGAGTAAATTAGAAAAGAAAAAAAAAGTCCCCTTTCCCAGGCTGCTTTCTGCTGGGAAATAGTATGCAGAAGACTTGACTGCCATCTGCTGGGTAACTTCTATACTACATCGATTTATTATTATTAAAATTATTATTATTAAAACCCAATCGTTTTTGTTTATTTTTATTTATGTGGTACCAAGGAGTGCTAGGCAAGCACTTTACCCACTAAGCCATGTTCCCAGCCCCCAGCAATACATTATGATGCCAGACTAGGTTGCTAGCATGCTCTGAGCTGTGGGCTCAGGTATAATGTATAAGTGTGTGTTACAGCCTTGAACTGTTGACTACACAGAAGCAGAGAGGATGGATGAAGCACTTGCTAAGCATAGACAAAGGCTGAGAAGCACACGGGCACCGAGGAAAGGGGAAACACAAAGATTCTGGTCCTTACATCGTGGGTTATGGGTGTCATCTGCCGTAGGCACAATAAAGAAGTAGCACTTCTTCAGTCCCCAGACCTGATTTTAGATGCTCCACCCCCTCCTATTTCAAAGCTGTGGGAACTGGAGATGACTTTATTAAAGACAAAAAAAGACTCCCCAGTACTAAAGGAGCTCTGACCAGAAGGGGTGGGGCCCAGCACAACAAGCTAACAGATGTATAGGTGGGCATCTAGCTGATTGCTAGGGGTAGAGAGAGCGGCAAGGTCATATAGAGCCAATCTAGAGGGAAGACAGGCTTGACCAAGGGCTGGGAATATGTTGGGAACACTTGGATAAGAAATTGGCCAATGGGACCAAGACTGGACAGGGACTGCTGGACAAATGGAGAAGAGAGAGGCCTCGAACCTGAGCAAGCTTCATCATCATGTGGGCAAACACGTGCAAGAATCCTACCACGGCGTCCCAGAGACGGCTATGTGCCAGGCTCTGCTGGTTTCCAGTGCAGGGGCCCTGGGGACAGAGAGAAGGGTGGATCCAGGGCGGGGTGCTGGGTGGGAAACTGCTCCACCCCCACTCCACCCCGGCGGCCAAGCCTCACCTGGATGTACTCAGTGAGACTATTGAACACCTGTTTAGCCACTGACATAGCCTTGGAGAAGTTTCTCTTGCCCTGCTCCTCAATAACATCCTTGCCCGAGTAGTACCAGTAGAAATCGCTGATGGACTCCTATAGGGTGAGTCCCAGGGTGTGAGGGACACACAAGGATTCCCTCCTGTGCCCCCCACCCAAGTTTCAGCTCACATCCTGGGTGGTCTCACATCCTCACCTGCAACCGTAAGAGATAGTCCACCGTGCAGATGATGATGTTAATGGTCGTTGTATTTCCTGTCTGTGTCCTGAGATAGTTCTGGAAATCTGAGGAGATGAAAAGGCATTTGTTCACTGACATGCTGGGAGGGATGGATGAGGATCATTTGTGTATGCAATATGTATTGGCTGAGTGTTTTAGCTCTGATGCCGGTGATTCATGACTGTAATCTGAGCTGCTCAGGTGACTGAGATCTGAGGATCGCAGTTCAAAGCCAACCCAGGCAGGAAAGTCGGTCACACTTCTATCTCTAATAAACTACTCAGAAAAAGTGGTGCTGTGGCTCAAGTGGTAGAGCACTAAGCCTTGAGCACAAAGAGGATCAGGACAGTGCCCAGGCTGAGTTCAAGACTCAGGACTGACAAAAACATTTTGTGGTACTGTTAGGAACTCTACCCCTAAGCCACATTCCCAGCTGCCCTCTTTTTTTTCTTCTTTAAATCAAGGCTGATGTTCTAATGCTTCCATGGCTTCTCCACTTCTTTTGTTGATTCACTGGAGAGAAGAGTCTCACAGTCTGCTCACAGCTCAGCCGCTTGAGTAACTAGGATTATGGGTGTGAGCTACCAGCACCCAGCAGCAGTTAGATTTCTAATCACTCCAATTTGGTCATTAACATTAATTTCCGGGAAGTCTGTGGTTTCCTAAGCACCTGCTAAAGATAACCGCAACTTCGTGATTGCACATGTTTGTTATAGGAAGTGGCATGGAGGAGAATGTCTGTTGTACAGGATTTTTGGTGGTTCCTTTAATGTTGTGTATCACATGAAGTTATTTTCTTTTCCCCTTCAGTACTGTATTTAAGTAAACAGCTGTGTCATCTTTGATCTTGTTAAACTAGCAGAATCAGAGAAAAAAAAAACCTTTTTTTAAATAAAACAAAAAACAAAAGTCTTCCATATATTAGGAAAGAATCTGAAGATCTTCCTCCAGACAAAACATTTCATGCCACAAAAGAAATGAATCAACCCAAGAGTCATTTTAAGCCGAATGGTGGTTCATGCCCCATCATTCCAGTGACTTAGGAGGAAAGTTAGTGATGGAAGTTCCAATTAACTACCAAAAAATCCAGAAGTGTAGATACGGCCCAAATGGTAGAGTGTTATCCT
Source organism: Megascapheus bottae (assembly GCF_031878675.1). NCBI lineage: Eukaryota > Metazoa > Chordata > Mammalia > Rodentia > Geomyidae > Megascapheus > Megascapheus bottae. Next base: position 7,359,202 of record NC_143539.1, read on the forward strand.
TGAATGAAAAAGTGGAGAGCCAAGCACTCAGGCCCTGAGCTCAAGCCTCAGTACTGGCACAATTAAAAAAAGAAGACTCATCTTTTTTTTTTTTTGCCAGTCCTGGGCAAGAGCTCAGGGCCTGAGCACTGTCCTTGGACTTTCTCAAGGCTAGAGCTCTACCACTTGAGCCTCAGCACCACTTCAAGCTTTTTTCTATGCACGTGGTACCAAGGAATCGAACCCACGTCTTCGTGCGTGCTAGGCAAGCACTCTACCACTAGGCCAAACTCCCAGCCCTGAAAAGACTCATCTTAAAACACCAGGACTTTTTTTTTCCTTCTACATATTCAAAATACAGAATTCCACCCATATACTGAACTTTGGTGAATGGAACCTAATCCTTACCAGAAAATGAAATGAGATAAAATGCCTATTTGGGCAAAGAGATATTTTTGGCCACATTGTATTATGGCATATTGCCTTGGGGAAACTGTACTTAGATAAGTGGAATGAAGAGAAACTTCCATGAAGGTTTTAAAAGGGAGGTAGACCGATGGGGGAAGGCAACTGGAGAAGAACTGGAGCAAGTGTAGCAGAAGCCTCCCCACCCGCCAAGGCCTCGGTGTCCTCTCTACCTCTCCCACCCCTTGTCCTCACCGTTGTTATGTCCCTCACAGAGCAGCTGCAGGAACCGGAAGAGGTCTTGTGTGAATTCATCATCAGCCATGACCTTCTCTCCTGGGTGGGAGGGAAGGGACAGGGCCCAGGAGGGGTCAGAGGTGCCACAACATGAGCACACACATGCACACAGCACATGCACACTGCACACGATGCACGAGGTATGGAGGTGCTGGGAAGAGCAGCCACTAAAACTTCAAAGACACTGTGAGGGCCATGCTCATCCATGACACCGGCAGGTCTTGACCTCAGAGTCCTGAGATCAGCTGATGGGGACCTGAGCGATCCTTTAGTCATGAAGCTGGGGCCTCAAGTGTCTTTCTACAGCATCAGCGCCCCCCCCTTCTGTCACTCACTTGTGTGACAAAATGTCTGACCTGGCAGACATTTGGGCAGCTGATATGCCTTCACCCCCCCACGCCCAGGCTGCAGTTAATGGATTACAGATGTTGGGGTCACTTTCACACAAAGGCTCTGAGCAGGAGAGAAAAGGATTGGGCTGGGATAAGAGAGAGAGAGAGGGAGTGAAAGCTAGCCAACTGGCCTAGATGATGCCTCAATAGCAGCCAATCCAGGAGAAGCAGGGGGGAAATATATCAATACGGTCTAATCAGAATGGACTCTGAAAGAAGCCAATCATGTTGGGCTGTAAGGGAGAAGGTAAGGTCATAAATGGGCCAATCAGAGCAGGCGCAGGGGGAGGCAGGCGTGCACCAATCAGAATGGATACTTGGAGACAACCAAACTGATTGGCGGATGGGGAAAACCACTGATCAATCAATCTGCGGTGGGGCCCGCAGAGCTCAGAGAAAGTGGGAATGGGGGAGGGGCAGGTCACCCCACCCTGGGACTGAGGATCTGGGTCTGGAAGGCCTAAAATATCCCACTGGAAAGGGATAATCTGTTCTAACTTCTGTTTCACACATGGGGAAACTGAGGCTTAGGGAAGATAGAAGACTTTAGTCCCATTTGTGATCAGAATCTCTTATCTTGGGATTCCTGATCTCAAAGCTTTCCACAGTCATGGTGTCCCCGGCTGCAGGGTCTGTCCCTTCTTGGATGTCCCAGATCCTCAGCCCCCCAGGTAGAGGGGGGAAGTTGGGAGATCGAAGAGAAGGGGTGGCAGCAGCACAGCACAGCGGGAGAGGGAGGGGAATTACCGTTCTGGCGATTGATGACTGAGGCAGCCAACAGGATGGGAGGAGGAAGCAGGAGGGAAAAAGAAAGATGGAGACAGCAAAACACACAGTGACGAGTCAGGGACAAGGCCACAGGACACACAGAGAGAAACAGCCTCAGACACAAAGACAGCCAGAGAGAGACAGAGGGGAGCCGGGGAGCAAGTGAAACAGTAGGAAGTGAATGTCAACGCCGAGGGGGAGGAAGAATAGAGAAGAGAAAGAGGACGGGGAGAGGAGGAGAGGCAGGAAGCGAGGATCAGGGTGGAAATGTTAGACACGTCAAAACACAGCAAAGAGGAGACTAATTAACCCGGATTAGGGACATTAATGAGAGAACAGCAACCAGGGCATGAGACTGGGGCACATGGAGGGCGGGGTCCATGTGGAACACAGGACAAATGACACCCAAGGTGGCACCCATGGCGAGGGCAATCCTGGGGATGGGGTGGGGGGGTGGAGGCGGCAGGACTGGGATCCACAACCCAGGAAGAATAGGAAGGAGTTCTCAGGAAGGGGTGCTCTGGGCAGTGGTGGTGGAGGGGAAGGTCCCCAGGAAGGTCATTGTGCCCAGGGGAAGAGGGTCTCACCAGTGCCATCCTCATTCACCATGCCCAGCCCCTCTGCCTTGTTCTGCCTCTCAAAGGCATTGAGGTCAAGGACGCTGAGGAAAGAGAGAATGATGAGAGAGATATCATGAGATCTCTGCCCTTTCCCCTCCATTCCAGGACCTGGAGGGCCACCAGAGGCTGTGTTACCAGAAATCCAGCTGAGTGCTGCAGGCTTATGCATGTAGTCTTAGGTACTAAGGAGACTGAGACCTTAGGATCAAGGTCCCAAGGCAACCCGAGCAGAAATGTCTATGAGGCTCTTATCTCCAATTAACCAGCAAAAAGCTGGAAGTGGAGGTATGGCTCAAGTGGTAAAGCACAAGCTTTGAGCAGAAAAAGCCAAGTTAGACACTGAGGCTGGCTGGCGCTCTCTCTCTCTCTCTCTCTCTCTCTCTCTCTCTCTCTCTCTCTCTCTCTCTCTCTCACACACACACACACACACACACACACACACACACACACACACACAGGAGGCAGAAATGAATAGTAAACAGAAGCAATGGGGCCCTTGAAACTCCCCCACCACAGGTGAAGTAAGGTAGAGCCTGGATAAAGCTGAATGCAAGGAAGCAGAAACAAGTGAAAGCAACAGAAGGAGGGACAGAAGTCAGTCAATAGTAAGAGGCAAAGAAAGGGCCATCAGAGAGAGCCCAAATACCTTTTTGTTCTTAACTAACTTCTGGTTCTACCATGTGGAATCCTTATTGTTGTTGTTGTTGCTAGTTCTGGGACTTAAATTCAGGACCTGGATGCTGTCCTGGAGCTTTTTATTTTTTCATTTTTTTGTCAGCCATGTGGCTCGAACTTGGGGCCTAGGTACTGTCCCTTAGCTCCTTTTGCTCAAGCACTCTTATCACTTTGAGCCACGGTGCAATTTCTGGCTTTTTAGTGGTTAATTGGAGATATGAGTCTCACAGACTTTCCTGGCTTTGACCCATGATCCTCAGATCTCAGCCTCCCGAGTGGCTAGGGTTACAGGTATGAGCCACTGGTACTCAGTCCATAGTATAGTTTAATCAGAAGAATTCTCTTTATTGCTTTCTCTTTCCCTGACCTATATTAACTCTTGGAAATTGGCTTCTTTTCTCCTGGCCCAAGAGAGCAGATTAGAAGTGGCATCAGAAGCAAGGGCACCCTGCCATCCCCTGCACGACTGAGCTAGAAGCTGCATATTAGACTCTACCTGCATGTTTGCATGAGCGCCTGGATGCTCTGGAAGAAGCCCACTTCCTTCTTATCCTTTAGGTAGTCCAGCATTTTCTGCAGAGGAAGGGAGCGACGTGGAAAGAGGAAGCAGAAATTAGGGAGGAGGTAGGTATCTCCCAGCTTCCGGGGCCCTCCTCCCAAGTCCCTGTGCCTCTGGTACCTGCTGCACCTCAGCATTGCCTCCGTTAAGGATGGAGATGCCCAACTTCAGGGTGGAGGACACCATAGCACCTGTTTCTCCTGCAGGGGGCAGAGAGGAGCCAAAGCAGTTCCTTTGATTGGCTGTTACCACTCAGCAGAAAACAGCCATCCCAGAGATGGGGCTGGCGGGGAGGGGATGGAGATGTGGTCTGGCAGAAGTGGCCATGACTCTAAGGTGGGAGAGAAAATTACAAGACAAGGTGTGCCAAGGGAATTTACAAGGGCTGGGGGTATGGGTGCATACTGGAGCCAGGCAACAGTGGCAAAGGGGGTCTTCTGGGTTTACAAGGGAATGGGGACACTGGAGAGAAAGCAAACAGGTGGGGTGTGTCAGAGAAATAGAGTGCACATGGCACCGACGGGCACCTTTGCAGGCACTGATCATCTGTAGTACCATCTCAGCAGCCCCCCGGTTGTGCAGCCGTGACTGTTGGTACAACAGCCTCTGCTTCTCCATCTCCTTCTCCTGGGGCAGAAAACAAGCCATGCGGCCTAATGAATCCAACTTGTCCCCTCACAGACTCATCCTTCACCTCTACCCTCCCTGGGCCTGCCACTCCAGAAAATATCCCCTTTCAATAGTGAATTCTTCATGTCCCTGGCTTCTAGCTTTTTTCTATGTATATGTGGTATCGAGGAATCGAACCTGGGTCTTTGTGCTTGCTAGGCAAACTACCACTAAGCCAAACTCCCAGCCCCCCAATTCAGGCATTTTCTGTGATTATTTGGAGATAAGAGTCTCATGGATGGACTTTCCTGCCTGCACTGGCTTTGAACCCTGATCCTCAGATTTCAGCCTCCAGAGTAGTTAGGATTAGAGGCGTGAGCCACTGGTACTGGGACTCACGAGCTTTTAAGGTGTCAGGGGGCTAGCGTGCAGGCTGCCTGTGTACTTGGAAGTGTCACACAGTGACAAGGTGCTGTTCATTTCCCCCTAAGGAAAATGTAGCATTTCTTTCCACTATGGAGGAGATGACTAGTCAGAGTTGTTGTAGCTTTGTTACCAAGAGTCACAAATGTTTGCGTGTGGCAAGACTGTGGCTGACAATGTCAGGGCTAATGCAGCTATCAGAGCCGCTGTTAGATATTGGTATTGGGTGGTAGAAGTACAGAAATATTGAATCACAAATTTGGTTTCTGATTTTTTTTTTTTTAATACCAGTCCTAGCGCTTGTACTCAGGGCTTGGACACTATTCTTTCGCTTTTCCATTCAAGGCTGGTGGTCTACCATTTGCTGTTTGACTCACGGACTTTCATGCGTAGGCTGGCTTCAAACTGCAATCCTCGGATATCAACCTCTTGAGTAAACTGAACCATCACCACCATCTTTTTTTTTTTTCTTTTTTAAGTTTTGAGACAGTGCCTCACTTATCTAAGCCAGGGTGACTTCCATCCAAGTTGTGATCCTCCAGCTTCAGCCGACTCAGCACTGGAGTCCTCCTCCTTTAAGAAGCCCTCCCTGATTTCTTTTCCCTAGGCTGGTCCGTGCAACTGAACTACTTGAGCTGGTCTCACTTTGGCCTAACCTCTGTGTACACGCCTCCTTCAGTATCAGGATGGTCCTGTGCTGTCATTGCTTGTGCCATCTGTCTTACGAGTGGGCGGACACTGAATGGATGGGAAATGACTGACATCGGTGTCCCCTCACTCTGCTCCTCCAGAAATTCCTGGTTCCAAACCTACCTCAAAAGACGCCTCAGGTTCTTCTCCTTCAGCGTCACCATTCTCCCCTCCCTCCTCCAGGTGGCAGCTCTGGGGAGTGGCATCAATTAATGGTGATCAAGAATGAAGGAGAAGCCCCATCTGTCCACCCTTAGCCCTTTCAGGGGCCAAGTGCCAAGGGGCAGGAACTCACCTTTGCCATGATGCCAGCGTAGGCCATGTACAGGTAATCCTCATCTAGCTTGCTGAGGAAGTCAGTAGAGTGGGATGGTTAGGGTCCAGGAGGTGGGGGGGGGCTCCCAATCTTATCACAGCTCCCCAATTGCCTTTATGAAAGTCAACCCAGAACCTGAGGCTGGAAAATGTCCTTACCTCTTTTCAGTTAGAGCAGTGCGGCTAAAGTGCAGGACCAACTGATGCAAGGGGTCTGGCTTCTTCTCCTCTACCTCCTCTTCCTCTTCCTCTTGCTCCCCAGCTTTCTGAAAGAAGAGGATGGAGCGTAGAGACAGGGTTCCTGGAGTACTCTCTAGTCTTTGCTCATAGCCCTGATGGGCTGGAGGGACACACTCTCTCTCTCTCTCTCCCTCTCTCCTCCTATACCATGTATCCTGGTGCTACTCAATACAAGGCTCTCATTTCTATACTTCTTCTATGTCCACCTCCTTTTCTGTGATATGGGATTTGAACTTAGAGGCCTCACATTCTTACCACTGGAGGCACATCTTAGATTTTTGGCCTTAGTTATTGTTCAGATTGGACATTTTTACAGATTTGGATTAGGCTTTTTTTTTTTTTTTTTTTTTTTTTGCCAGTCCTGGGGCTTGAATTCAGGGCCTAAGTACTGTCCTTGGGTTTTCTCAAGGCTAGCTCTACCACTTGAGCCACAGCACCACTTCTGGCTTTTTCTATGGATGTGGTACCAAGGAATCGAACCCGGGTCTTCGTATATGCTAAGTAAGCACTCTACCACTAGGCCAAACTCCCAGCGGGATTTGGCTCTTTCTACTTCTATCTCCCATGACCCTCGGATGACTGGCATACTCTATGATGCCCAGCTTTATTGGTTGAGATGAGATCTAACTTTGTGCAGGGCTTAGGGGGTGGGAGGGTGGCCTCCACACACGATCCTAAGCTGGGCACCAGTACCTCACACCTGTAATCCTAGCTATTCAAGAGGCTGAGATCTGAGCATCATAGTTCAAAGCCAGCCTGGGCAGAAAAGTCCCCATGAGACTCTTACCTCCAATTAACAACTCAAAAACCAGAAGTGGCGCAGTGGCTCAAAGTGGTAGAGTGCTAGCCTTGAACAAAAGGGCTCAGGGACAAAGGCCAAGCCCTGAGTTCAAGCGCCACAACCAACAACAGAAACAAGACACATGATCCTAATCATTGTACAGTTGGAATTACCGAGGTGAGCCACCATTTCTGCCCTTCCTATCTCTTAATGTGGAGGCCGCCCTTGCTCTCTCTTGCCCCACCTCCCCCAGCAGCCCCACCACTCACTGAAAGGTCATCTATCATGCGGTCCTCAAAACTGTGGTCCTCTGTTAGGATCCATGAGGCCTTGTAGCTCTCCAAGAACATGTTACATGCCCGGTGTCTGCAGGGAACAAGTCTGAATGTCACCGAGAGCCCCCACCTACCCCTCCTCTTCCATGTCCCCTGCCTTCCACACCTCCCACCCCACACAGTCCACCCCCAACCATCTCCACACCCCCATATGGCTCTCCCTCCTCCTAGCTCCCAGATTCCTTTCTCCCCAGGGGCTCCTGGGCTCCCTTCCTCCCTGCGGGCCTTACGTGGGCAGGTTGTACAGGGGTGTCATGCGGAAACAGGCCACGACTGCCCGACGACGCTGTTTGGACAAGAGCTTGTGCCACACTGCCTTCTTGGACTTGAAAGGGTGTTCGGTCTGGAGGGTTGAAGTCAGTCTGTCATGTCCAAGGCCTGGCTGAAACTACCCATGCAGTACCGACCTACCCGACCTACCCTCGCTGTGCAAGAAATACCTCCACCAAGTCAAGGTTCCAGCCCTGCCTTTAGACCTATATTTTCATCTTCAGCCCTGCCTCCAGACTCGAGGCATCATCTGTCAGTAGGCCCCATCCCTAGTCCCAAAGTTCAATGTCAACTTCTAGGTTGAGTAATACCAAATAGAACACTAAGTCCCTTCCCTAGAGCCAAATTTGCATCCTAAGCCACGCCTCAATCGCCTGAGGCCCCATCCACAGACAAAAGTATCACTTGTAGGTTTCACTCACAGGCCCAGGACCAGCTCAAGCTCCGCCCACAGAACTGCCACTCAGCAGTAAGAACTCTGGGGCCCCACCCACCTGCTCCAGGTGGTAGAGAACTGCAGACACTTCCTGAACTCTGCGCACAATTTTCTCTGGGTCATCAGCATCTTCCTCCCGGCCTGGGAGGCCCCGATACAGAGCCATCTGCCAGCGTAGAGATGGGGAGCCTTCGACCTGGGGTGGGGAGGCAGGACACACAAGGCCAGCAGCATGAAGGAGGGTCACCCTTCCCAGCTATGTATCCCAGGGTCACCCTTCCCAGCTATGTATCCCATTTCCACTGTCAGGCTTCCAAGGAGGAGTGTGATTAAGGTCTTTCTTCTATGCCTGGTAGATAGAAAGTGCTGGAAGCATAGACTATCATTGTGGTTATTCTTCTGCTCCACACACCCCTCCCCCTCCCAGTGGTGGATTAAGAGACATACCTTTCCCTGCAGATTGAGGTTATTTTGTAGGAATTCTCGAACCTCCTCATCTGTGTCTTTCTGGAAAGACATTGACCCACTGAGTCACTTAACGTCCCAGCTTCCTCTTTGGCCCACAGCCCTTTCCCCTCTAGACCCACCATCCCAGGATCTGCTGAAGTGTTGGGGGTGGGGGGGGAGGACCCAAAGGTGAGTAGTGGTCAGAGAGGAGTGTTTGATTGACAAGGGAGTCATAGAGGCAGCCTGGAAGGATAGAAGGGATTGGTCAACTTTTTAGAGGTCTGTATAATGGAGGGGGAGACACATCATCAAAAGTCAAATAAGATAAATTATCATGGGGGATGGGGGTGAGAAGATACAAAGTGGGTCAGGAAGTGTTTTTTTTGTGGGGGGGTCTATGGAGGGAATCAGTAGGGTCAGCAGAGCTCACAAGTGATTGGAGAGGTCAACCAAGCCACTGGTTCAATGCCCCAAGGAAGAATCAACAGGTGGAAATTTCTTAAGGTCAAAATCCAAAGCAAGCAGTTGTGGGACCCTGGAGGCGGCTTTGGGGGTCCCAGCAAGACTCAACAGATTCTAGGAGTTGCTGGAGATCCTGGAGAAGGAGTCTTTGGAATCTCAGGGAAGGGGTCCTTGTGATATTTAATGCTCCAGAAGGGTAAGTTGTCAGGTGCTTAGCAGGGTCTGGGGTGGGGAGGGGGAGAGTGGGGTGTCTTGGAAGAGTCTGTGAGGGCTTCTGAGGTTGTGCTATACAAAAGGTAAGCGTGGAGAGGTCTTAGGAATGAGCTCCTTTGGGGTCTCAGAAGGCTTAAGGAGTTGGGTCGGTTGATCCCCAGAATCCTTGAGACGTCAGTGGTTTGGGTGTGGTTTTGGGGAGAGGACCTTAGGACTCTGGGGAAGGAGAGCAGTTAGGAGCACAGGGGCTCAGGAAGCCCCTGAAAGTCTTTGGGGAGTGGTCATTTGGGTGCCAATAAAATCCAAATAAAAAGGGTCCTGAAAACAAGAGGGTGTAAACTGGAGGGAAGGCTGGATGGGAGCCCAGATGGGTTTTGTTTTTGTTGTTTTCTTGTTTCATGTCAGTCCTGAGACTTGAACTCAGGGCCAGGGCACTCTTCCTGAGCTTCTTTTGCTCAAGGCTATTGCTCTACCACTTGAACCACGATGCCACAGCTTTTTCTGTCTATGTGGTGCGGAGAAATTGAACCAGGGTTTCATGTTGGCTAGGCAAGCACTCTATCACTAAGCCACATTTCCAGCCCCAGATGTTCATTTCTGAGGGTACTGGGTGGGGGATGGAGGGGCATCATGGGGGTCACTGGGTCCCAAGAGATTTGGGAGATCCTAATGACCTTGGAAAACTCGAAGAAGGAAGGATCAGGGGTTCAGCAGTTTTAGCAGGTGGTATCTGTGGGGTCCTGCAAATGCCTGCGGGGTCATAAGAATCCTTTACAGGGCTTAGGTTTCTGGTTTTACTGGGCCTCAGTGAGGTTCCTTCAGTCTGCTGGGCTCTGAGAATATCTTTTATGTATGTGTGTGCGCTGGTCCTGAGGCTGCCCCTGAACTTCTTTGTGTTCAGGGGGAATGTTCTGCCACTTGAGCCACAACTCCATTTCTGGCCTTTTGCTGGTCAATTGGAGATGAGTTTCCCAGATTTTCCTGCTCAGATTGGATCCTCAGATCTCAGCTAGGATCACAGGCATGAGCCACCAGTGCCCAAATTCTGAGAATATCTTAAGTTCCAGGTGTACAAAAGAACACAGGGTTCAAGGTTATGGAGGAGGACTTAGTGAGGTCCTACAGGAGGGCCTTGGTGGGGGCAGGGGGTGGGGAGGAGAATTCCTGGGATCCAGGAGTTTCTAAGGGCTGGGTGAAGTGCTGGGTGGGGATGGAAAATCACCAGGGCATAGCGGGCTTTGGCCAGCCCAATGAGGTCCTGGTCAGTGGGGGCACACATGTTCAGACCAATAGGTAACATCTTCTTGAGCGTAGCCACGATCAGCGAGGTCTGCACAGAGTACCGGTCCCCCCGGCGTTTCTTCTTGGTACGTTCCTGGTCCGAGCCACCTGACTATGAGGATATAGTGCTTAATGCCTGCTCATATCTCAGTTCCCTGCCCCAGTTTCAAACCTGTAGCCATATACAACCTGGGTGTCAGGTATTCTCCTTTCAATCCCCAATAGTCCAGACCTCAAGTCACAAGTTTATTCCCATTCCAACCCCAGCCCTGTACCTCACAAAACTGATTTATAACCCCAAACCCCTTCAAATGTCTCCACCTTGGATGACCCTCTCCCAGAATCCCTTGCAAAGTTCCAGTATATTCCATCCACCATTTCCAACATGCACAGCTTCACACTTCATGTCCCAAGACCAAGTCCCCAAGAATCAAATAAAGATGCAGGCCCACCCAAGAATCCCAAGAGATCAGAGAAATTGGGAATAAAAGAGAGCACTGAGAGATGACAAAGAGATAAAAGAGACAAAATGCAAGAGAGATACAGAAAGATCTGGAAGCAGAGACAACAGACGTCCAAAGCAGTGTTCTGGAGTCTTGAGTGCAGGGCCCCTGGGGCCAGGGCTGCCCCAAGTCATGCCAACAAGAAGCCCTGGTGACAAGCTACGGCCAGATCTCCATCTATGCCAGCTGGCAATACTCGAGCAGGACTCAAGTGTCAGGCACTCCTGAAGGCCACACATGCAGCATTGCATTGACTTCTCACAGAGTTCTGGGCCTCAGGGCTACTGGCCGAAGTCATCAGAAGCTCAACAGGATGACACTTGGCCAAGGTCACACAGATAACCCCAAGATTCTCCCAAGTCTGTCCCACTCCAAGCCTTACACCAGTTCATGGCCACAGAACTGCCATCTCCACCATGCCCCTGTCCCTCCCCTCACTCCCTTTGATCTCAGCCCATGAAGCTTGAGGGAAAGCTGAGGGTTGCTTTTTTTTTTTTTTTTTTTGGTAACAAAAACCAAAAAAAAAAAAAATGTAAATCAACAAATCGTCAAAAGCCAAGAGTTGGAGAGGTGAGGAAAGAGGAAATGGTTGGGGAGGAGGAAGACTGGGAACCAAGTATAAGGAATGGGTGTTGGAGTGGGGGTTTCTGGAGGGATGGAGGTATTTTTTGGGGGGGTGGGGAAAAGGAAGGGGATTAGCCAAGAGCCATGCAGAAGGTTCCAGATGTGGGGCTGACCTGTACATCTCCCGCCTGCTTCACCATGTTGCAGACAGAGACAAGAAGGGTTACCCCAGCCCCACAGAGAACCCCAGGCCCAACTCCAAATTAACACCCCCAGTTAATCTTCACCACCCTGCCATCCCTCTTTTAACTGGACATTTCAGACCTTGGGTCGGGGAGGGTGGGCTTGTTCTTTATGACCTCCAGTTTCGAGGAGGATGGGCAAGGGAAGATGGGGGATAATGGAGAGAAGAAGAAAGAATGGGGGATGGGAAATGGGCAGGAGGAGGGTGATGGGGGCCAGGGAGGAGGATGAGGAAGGACATAGGGAGGCAGAGGAGGACTGGGGGGATAGGGAGGAAGAGGTAGGAGTCAGGACAAGAAGGGTGTTGTGAGGGGTACAGGGACCATAGTCAGGGACAGGACAGGTAGCTGGCTCTCTTTCCCACTCAGGTCCTCTTCCCCAAACAAAGCCATTCCCCACCTTGGCCATTTTGCTCTTGTTGTCAGCAGTCAGAAAGGACATGTTGTTGATCTCATTCTGGACCACAAAGTTCTGCTCCTCACGCTTAAAGTTCTGGTAGAGAAAGTAACACTGATCAGTTAGGGAGACAAGAGCAAAGTTACTGACTGAGGGAGCGGGCAGCAGCATGGCGGGAACTCACGTGGGACTTGGACCAATAGATGAAGATCTCGCCCACCATTCTGAACAGCTCCTCAGCACTGGGATTGGGCTCCGTCAGCCAGTGCGCCCTGAGGTGGGAAAAGGGGTTGCTGAGGGGGGAGGAGTCAAGGATCCTCAGAGAAGGAGGCCCAGGAGGAGAGATGCGTCAGCCCTTCTGGTGGGAGGTTCAAGGAGCAGCAACAGCCGGGTACCAGTGGCACAGGCCCATCATCCTAACTACTCAGGAGGCTGAGATTTGAGGATCCAGGTTCAAAGCCAGCCCAGGTAGACAAATCTATGTATAAGTCTTATCAACGACCCTTATCAACTCTCAGCAGCAAAAACCCAGAAGTGGATGTGTGGCTCAAGTGGTAGAGCACCAGCAAGGCCCTGAGTTCAAGTCCCCAATACTGACACATGCACCCCTTCTTCCACACACAAAGAAGCAGAAGTAAAGAAAGCCAAGGGAACTGGATTGTGCTGGACTAAGCTAAGAAAAGTCAGAGGTAGGGAGAGTCTGAGCGTCAGGTAGGGCCAGGTGGGATTGGAGGGAGAGACGGGGTGGCGGGCTGGGGATGCACTGACCTGTTGTTGTCCACGTAGCGGATGAGCAGTGGGTAGAGGGCATACAGGTCCCGGCAGAGCACCGAGAACTCATCTCGCACCAGCAGCTCGCTCTCCTCTGCTTCGGCCTTGGCTTCCAGGCGCATCTGCTCCTCCTCAGCCACTACCTTCCCTGCCCGCTTGCGCAGCCGCCCGATGGTGGGGATAAAGTGGGAGTGGAGAAGCTCAGGCCGGGCGCGGCTCACAATGGGTTGGGCAAACACTGTGGAAACACGGGAAAGGGGTGGGGGGAGTCACTCATGTGTGACCTTGACCTCACCTCAGGGCTCAGCTGATGACTACTGACCTTTCCCTAGGACCTGCCGCTATCATTTGACCTCCAACCTCTGATTCTAGGTTTTGTTTTGGGGGGAGTCCATTTTGGGACTTGAACTCAGGGCTTGAGTGCCATCCCTAAGCCTCTTTGTGCCCAACGCCAGTGTTTTACTATCTGAGCTGCAGAGCCACTTCCAGCTTTTTCTGTGGCGTTTAGTTGAGATAAAGTCTCATGGATGTTCCTTCCCGGGTCTGGCTTCGAACCTCAATTGTCAGATCTCGGCCTCCTGAGTCGTTAGGATAACAGGGATGAGCCAACGGTGTCTAGCTCGATTCTATTTCTGACCTCAAGCCTTGATCTTTGATATAATTTCTGAATGGAACCAGTCACCCATTCCCTGACCTCTGACTTCCAACAAGTAAATCCTAACTTGATAGCTTACCCTCAAACAACACAACTCTAACCTCAGTCTTTAACCTCTGACCTGATATGACCCTTGACTGTGTGTGGGGGGGGTTGCTGAGGAAGGAACACAGGGCTTTCCATATGTAGACAAGGGCTCTATCATGAAGCTATATCTGCAATCTGACCCCTGGCTGCCCACCCCAGCCTCTGACCTGTGACCCTAGAGTCTAAACTCCACCCCTGATTGTTTCTGATGGAGCTTCCAAACCAAAAATCCAACATCCTTCCTTCCCTTCCTCCCACCCCCCCACCTTTTTTCTTTACTGAAGATTGAATCCAAGCCTTCCTACATCCAACCTCCTTTTCTTTTCTTTTTGTCAGTTGTAGGGCCTGAGTGCTGTCCCTAAGCTCTTCAGTTCAAAGCTAGTGCTTTATCACTTTGAGCCACGCCCACTTCTGGTTTTCTGGTGGTTAATTGGAGATAAAGAGTCTCACAGACTTTCCTGTGCTGGCTGGCTTTGAACCACAATCCTCAAATCTCAGCTTTCTGAGTAGCTAGGATTTTGTTTTTATTTTTTGAGACTAGGTCTCCTTAACTTTTCCTAGGCCTACCACTCCTGAGTACCTGGGTTACAGCCTGGGCACCATGCTGGCAGATGCCAATGGCTCACACCTGTAATCTTTAGTTACTCAGGAGGCTGAGAGCTGGTTTGAAGCCAGACAGGGCAGAAAACTCCATGAGAATTTTATCTGCAACAAACTACTACTTAGAAAAAACCAGAAGTGGCACCGTGGTTCAAGTGATACAGTGCTAGCTTTGAGTGCAAGGAGGCCCAGGCCCTGACTTCAAACCCTAGGACTAAAAAAACAAAAAACGGGGGGGGGGGGCATTTCCTGGCCACTGCTCATAGCCAGAATGTTGAACTGGTCCTCTGATCCTTTGTGTATGGGGATCAGGGTTCTGACTGAGCTCTCAGCCTCAGATAGCATCCTCCATCCTCCAGAAATTGAGTGTCCATCTTAAAGGATTCCATCCATCCCAGAGTCGCCCTATGAACCTGATCCTGATCCCTGGCCTTTGATCCTGGAGAACCTATACTCTGAGCCCTCCCAATATCTCAGGACCTGACTCATGGACCCAGCTACTGTCCCCTGGAAGCCCAGACCCACCAGCGAGCCGCTTCATCCACGAGGCCTCATCGATTCCCAGGTTGTTGACGATGATTCTCAGGATGTTTCCCAGCAGAGAGTTGAGGTGGTCAGAGGTGACCTCTGTGCAGGGAGGTGGGGCCCCAGCAGGCAGGGCAGGTGGGGGGGCCTCAGGCCCACGCTCCCACCAACGGGGCAAGTAGCTACAGAGCATGGGCAGGGTGATCTCGATGACATGTGGCATCTCTGTGTAGCGGGCCCCTGACTCGGCCAGCCCCCCGATATCTGCCATGAGCCGCTCCAACACGGGGATATCGGGACACATTTCCTCCACACTATTAGGGAGCCCCAGGACTGGGGTGCAAAGAGAGGTTAGGACATGCCAATTCATCACCATCAGGCTACAGTGCCCATATCGCTCCCACAATATATTAGAGACCCCCAAACTGGTTTTCCAGACCCTATCCCTCCACTGCTACCTTCCCAACCCCAGCATTTGTCACAGCAGCCCCGCAAATACTTTTCATCCCAAACCGACCTCCCTCCTTCCCTCCCTCCCTGGTCTGTCTCCCTCCCTCCCTCCCTGCTCTCTCTCTCTCTCTCCCTCCCTCCCTTCTCTCTCCCTCTTTCTGTTCCTAGGGCTTGCTCAGGGCCTGGGCACTGTGTCTGAGCTTTTTTTCTTTTGTTCAAGACTAATGCTCTACTACTTGAGCCATAGCTCTACTTCCTGCTTTTTTGGTGGCTAATTGGAATCTTATGAACTTTCATGCCTGGCTGGCTTCAAACTGTGACCCTCAGATCTCAGCCTCCTGAGTAGTGCACCTGGAAAGCTTCTTTTCTATTTCCTAAAATCAGTCTCTAAAATTCCCAAAAATCCCAGTCTCATCTTTGGAAAACTACTCCTAAAATTATCCATACCCCACCCTGCTGTGTCATCAACCTCCTCCCTCAAAACCCATTCAGACCCCAATCTCATTTATCTGAACCCCACATTCAAATTCTATCTCTTGAAACAATGAATTTTAGCTCTCCTGAGTTTGCCCACTAAGAGCTGAGCACTGGGATTGTGAGCACAGGGAGAAAAAAAAAAAATTGCCTGTCCTTGGGCTTTCTCAAAACTAGCACTTTACCACTTGAACTACAGCACCACTTCTGGCTTTTTCTGTGTATTTAGTACTGAGGAATTGAACCCAGGGTTTCGTGCATACGAGGCAAACATTCTACCACTAGGCCACCCTCCTGGCCCACAGCAAATTTCTTAAAAGGACAAGTTTAATTAAAAGACAAAATTCCTGCCTCTTAGTCCCGGAGACCCACATCTGGTTTTAACACCCTGAGACTGTGAGGTGATGTAATCCCTATCTGGTGTAGTCACTGCTGAATTTCATGTCTAAGACAGATGCTCATGCGTAGGGGGTGCCTTATCAATATTTGTTGAATGAATGAATGAATGAATGAATAACAAAGGGTGAACCAATGCCTTTCCTTGCTATTCTTCCACCCCCTGAACAACTCAAGGATCCTGGAAAGTCTCTATAAGCTGGATGATCACTATCTCCAAAATAAACCTCAGGCTCCAAATTCCAACCCTGATTTCTCAATTGTGATTTCATGGCCTTTGGGGTGGCCTCTTGGGCTCTAGGATTCCTGACTGTGGGATATCCCTGGGGAATCTTCAGTCTTTGATATCTCAGATTTGAGGGCAGCATGCTGGGTAGAATGTGTCCCTCCCCTCTCCCCACCAGTCCCCAATCCACATAACTCACTGGCCCTCTCTCGGGGAGACTTAGTGGTGTACACGGAACAGGCATTGTACTCATTCAGCTGAGGTTCCAGAAACGCCACTGGCATGGCTGCGGCCAAGCGGGCCAGACACTCCCCAAGGGCTGGCCGTAGCCTAGAAGAGAGATCAAGCTTAGTTTCTCCAAGTCCTGGATCCTAGCCCCATCCTAAATAGAATTCATTCTCCCCAAATCCTTTGAAATAGAGATGCGGGCTATCCATGGTTACTGAAGCAGCCCAGTCCTTTGGGAAGTATTTCTGTGCTGGTTGTAACGCTCCTCCCCAGAGCTCCTACACGTGCTGTAGCTCCTGTGCACACTGCTGCAGTCCTGCAAGTCACTACAGCAAGCTTTTTTTCCAGAAAGAAGCTATCTCGCAGCAGCTAGCACCTGGCTCTCATAATGGCCCACCAGGCCTTGTGGCCTCCAGCTCCTTAGCTAGTCTTCCCTTGACTGCCTTCATGTGACCATTATTGGAATTGCAGCTGCTATAGAGTCAGCCAGTGCACAAATGATGGCCATTCCCCTGCTCTTCCCCAACTTTCCCCACTCCACCCCCATTGTGTGTGTGTATGTGTGTGTGTGTGTGTGTGTGTGTGTGTGAGAGAGAGAGAGAGAGAGAGAGAGAGAGAGAGAGAGAGAGAGAGAGAGAGAGAGAGAGAGAGAGATACACATGGGGCTTGAAGTCTGGTTTTGGGTACTCTTCAGCTAGAGCTCCACCACTTGACCCACAGCGCCACTTCTGGTTTTCTGCTGGCTCACTGTTTTTGTGCCCAGGCTGGCTTTGAACCACAGTCCTCAGATTTCAGTCTCCTGAGTAGCTAGTATGACAGGCGTGAGCCACTGGCATCCAGCTTCCACCCACATTTCTAGTAAACGTTCCTGACCTTTCTATTCCAACCCTTTCGTATCCACCCCCGGCTCAACCTATGCTCCCCCTCCTTTCCTTACTTTTCCACATAGGGGTTCCTGGTGGTTCCCAGTGAGTAGATACTGCACAGTGTTCGGTAGCAAGAAACCTGGACGTCATCCACTGAGGAGAGAGAGAGGGCCTGGGACAAGCCTCCCACACCAGTCCACCCTCATCCCTGCCTTGTCTTTTTTTTTTTTTTTTTTTTTTTTTTCGGTCCTGGAGCTTGGACTCTGGGCCTGGGTGCTGTCCCTGAGCTCTTCAGCTCAAGGCTACCGCCCTACCCCTGGAGTCACAGCCTCATTTCCTGTTTTCTAGTAGTTAATTGGAGATAAGTCTCACGGTCTTTAGTGCCTGGGCTGGCTTTGAACCACAATCCTCAGATCTCAGCCTCCTGAGTAGTTAGAATTACAGGTAAGAACCACCACTCCTGGCCTTCTTTCTAAATTGTTTCTCTTTTTTTTTTTTTTTTTTTTGCCAGTCCTGGGTTTGAGCTCAGGGCCTGAACACTGTCCTTGGACTTTTCTCAAGGCTAGAGCTCTACCACTTGAGCCTCAGCACCACTTCTGGCTTTTTTCTATGTATGTGGTACTGAGGAATCGAACCCAGGTCTTCATGCATGCTAGGCAAGCACTTTAACCACTAGGCCAAACTCCCGGCCCCTAAATTGTTTCTCTTACATATTTTGTCCCAGTGACCAACAGAGGGTCTTTTCTAGATTAATGTCTCCTCATTGGTTTTTATTTGTTTGTTGTGTTTCTTAATCCTTTTTTGTTTGCTCTACTGGGGTTTATACTCAAGGCCTTGCACTTGCTAGGGAGGCCATACCACTAGCCATTTTTTCTTTGGTTACTTTTCAAATAGGGTCTTGTTTTCTTCTTGGGTTGGCCTATGCGATGATCCTGCTATTTATATGACACACGTGGCTGGGATGATAGTGTGAACCACCCACCCTGCTCAACTTTCTTTTTTTCTTTTTGCCGGTCCTGGGGACTGAACTTAGGGCCTGAGCACTCTTCTTGGGCTTTCTCAAGACTACAGCCCTATCCTTGAGCAAGCCACAGCATCACTTCTAGACTTTTCTGTGTATGTAGTACCAAGGAATCGAACCCAGGTCTTTGTGCATGTTAGGCAAGCACTCTACCACTAGGCCAAACTCCTGGCCCATGCTCAGCTTTTTATTGGTAGAGATGAGGGTCTCATAAACTTTTTCTCTGGGGCTAGCCTCACAGTAAAATCCTCCTGATCTCAGCCTCTGGAGGAGCTGGGATTGCAGCTTTTCCACCGCCTACTGCCTAGAAGAAGAAAGTGGTAAGCCATGTCAATGGACCCTGTGGGATCATGTGGAAAAAGCAGTATTCCATGGAAAGTAGAGAAATGAGATAGCAGGAACCTGGGCTTATATGACCTTAAGGCCCACCTACAAATAGTGTTACATGAAAAACAACAACAACAACAAAAAGTTCCATCTTGTTTAAGCTGCAGTGATTTCAAGTTTTTGGTCAGGCAGCTAAACTCCACACCTCAGTTCACTTTTACAGTGTTCTACCACTCATTTTTTGCTTTGTGTACAAGAAAGCCACACATTTAGCTAAAGGCCGGTGTATCATGTCTGTAATCCTAGCTATTCAGGAGGCTGAGACCTTGAGGACTGAGGTTCAATGCCAGTCTGGGCAGGAGTGTCTGTGAGACTCTTATCTCCATTGAGCCACCTGCCAGGCACTGGCAACAGGTGTTATTGTCCAAGCTGACCCCACCTCCACCCCTGGTCAGAGGTCCCTTACGGATGACATCGTCTCCGAACTGGTGCTGGGCGATGTGCTGGAAGAGGGTGGTAAGGACAGGCAGCAGGGCCACCGTGGTGTAGGTGAGGTTCTGGCCCACGCCCTTCACTTGCGTGCGTGCTTGAGACACCTTGCCCAGCCGCAGGTTCTCCACCATCTTCTCGATGTCCTCTGAGGCACTCTCAAAGAACGAGCGGAGGCCAGCCTTCACGATTTCAGGGCCTGACTTCATCACCGTCCTAGAAAGCAAGTGTTCTAGAAGCAGCAAGGCTCAATTTCAAACAATGCAGGAAGGTGGAGGCGCTGAGGCTAGGGGCTATATACCTGGCATCCAAAGAACGTGCCAGAATGTGAAGACAGTTGACCACAGCTGGGGCATCCGTCCCTGGGTGGGAAAGAGGAATCAAGACCAGAAAGGAAGTACCTCCCTCCATCTCCACCCTACGTTTCCCTCTCTGATCCTACCTCTGATCCTGTCAGTATGCAGGCCCACTCACACCCACCAGCGCTCCCACCCTTCCTCATCCCAGCTATGAAGTCTGTGCTGTCCACGCCAGGGGATGTGATTGGCACAGCCGGGGCTGTGTCTTAGTTACTATCCTGACCCTAGAACCAAGCAGTCTCCATCTAGAGGAAGAATGAGGAAGACCAAACCTGGACATCTTTCTTCTGGTGTGGGGTCAGTGACAAAGGAAGAGAGATCTGGCAGATGGGCTTAAGAGCAAGGCAACTTACCAAAGAGAGAGACTCGATGGCGGACAAGGGCAGCCAATTTGCAGAAGAGGCTAAAGAGAGAGAATGGGACAGATAGACAGAAGTACAAGGAGCCAAGAGACAAGGAGAACATGGAGAGGAGACAGGGGCAGAAAAGACAAGGAGAGAAGACAGAAGACCAAGAGGAAACCCATTGACAGGGAAGATGCAGGACAGAGAAATTAATAAACATGAGAGTCACAGGCAGTAAATGGCATGTGCAGTGCTGGGGGGGGTAGTGTTTTTGTCAAGGTGACCCATTTGTTTGTCCATCTGAGAGTGTTGCATCCTGGGAATCAGCCCCAATACTGACATAAAAAAGGGGCCAGAGTTGGGAGTAAGGATCTCTAAGACCCTGTGAGTTTGGGGTCAGGGTTAGACAGCACAGGGCATTCACCTGGTGATCATTTCTTTCTCCTTATTGGAGGCATGGCCACCACTACCCAGAACTTTAGCTGGTGTAGACAGGAAATAGAGGCAGTGATTGGTAAAGTACTGGTTGATCAACGGAAGCAGGATCTAGAGATGGAGGGGAAGAGAAGAGGAGAACCAGTAAGGAATGGGGAAATCTCCCAGTTTCCCAGCTCCCTCCAACTTTTGAGCCTACCTCTCACCTTGGCAAAAAATTTGATCTCCTGTTCATGTGGGGATTTCTCCACTCGCCCACTGCTAACCACAGCCTCTGTGGGAGAAAGAGGACATAAAGGTCATGGTAGGTTCTAGGTGAAGGGATCCAGCCTGTTCTAAGGAGAGAAACTTTGGGGGCAGAGTTAAAGAATGATGGGACATGCATTTCTGGTATGGAACCAATTCTGTTGGCTTTCAGCTAAGTCTGTCTTTTGTCTGATCCCTCTAAATCCTGGATCAAACCCTTCCTTAGGCTGAAAATGGAGAGAGGGACACATGGGAATACAAGGTCTTGTTCTTTCTGAATGTTGCCATTGAGTAAGTTGAATGAATGAATCAATGAAACAATAAAACCAGAAGTTGGTATTGATTAGAATTCATTTTGAAATGAAAATCAACTTCAAAGTAATAATGAAACTATTAAAATAATAATACTGGGGGGCCGGGAGTTTGGCCTAGTGGTAGAGTGCTTGCCTAGCATGCACGAAGACCAGGGTTCGATTCCTCAGTACCCCACATACATAGCAAAAAAGCCGAAGTGGTGGTATGGCTCAAATGGTAGAGCTCTAGCCTTGAGAAAGTCCAAGGACAGTGCTCAAGCCCTGAGCTCAAGCCCAAGACTGGCAAAAAAAAATAATAATAATACTGGCTCTCATGCATCAAAAGGCAAGCTGGTGGCTCACACCTGTAGTCCCAGCTACTGAGGAGACTGAGATCTGAGCATTACAGTTCCAACCCAATCCCATGCAGAAAAATCCATGAGAAGGCTGGGAAGATGGCTCAGTGGCAGAGTGCTTGCCTAGCATGCATGAAGCCCTGGGTTTAAGTCCTCAGCACCACATAAACAGAAAAAGCTGGAAGCGGTGCTGTGGCTCAAGTTGTAGAATGAGCAAAAGAAGCTCAGGGACAGTGTCTAGGCCTTGAGTTCAGGCCCCAGGACAGATAGATAGATAGATAGATAGATAGGAAGGAAGGAAGGGAGAGAGAATCCATGAGACTCTTATCTCAAATTAACCAACATAAAGTTGAAAGTAGAGGTACGGCTGAAGTGGTGGAGCCCTCACCTTGAGTGAAAAAAACAAGTAAGGTCTTGAGTTCAAGCCTGAGTACTAGGGCACACACACATGCGCACACATGGAGAACTTTTATTTTTTTGTCAGTCCTGGGCTTGAATTCAGGGCCTGGGCAGTAGCCTGAAGCCAGAATGCCACTTGCAGCTTTTTCTGTATATGTGGTACCAAAGAATCCAACCCAGGGCTTGGTGCATACTAGGCAAGCACTCTACCACTAGGCCCCCACAGAACTTTTTTGAATGCTCTAAATTACAACCAGCTCCACACTTCCAGTCCTCCTTTATCTGGAGCTATTAATTTCTCAGTAATACTGCTACTACTAGTCACCTAACCTAGTGATTTCATTGTCATGTTAACTGTCTCCACCCCAAGGATGTAGGTGAAAGAAAGGCAGAATCAGTGTCCCCAGACAACAGTGTTTGACATATAATAGATGCCCAGTAAGTATGAGCTGAGGGGAAAAGGAATGAATGAACTGGTTTTTCTAGGTAAGTCTTTGTAGGTGAGGTAGAAGTTGGGGGCAGAGAGGGAGAATTCTTCATACCTAGGTGAGCGATGAACTCTTGGGAAATATCCATCCAGCGCAGTAGCTGCTGCAGGAAGCCAAAAGCAAACCGCTTCTCAATGGAAGATGTATCCAGCTCCATGTCCTTAAGACCTCTGTGAGGCAAGGCAGGTAAATGTCAGTTTAAACAGGTCCTGTCCAGCTTTCTCACTTAAGCCCACAGGTATTTTCTGCACGGAGTTTCTACCTCATCCCAGGTCCTGGCTTTTCCAGGCATCTTCCCAGGCGCTGCCTGCTTACCCTCTCTGCTCGGCCTCCCCCTAGTCTCATCCGCTATGGCTCCGCCTCTGCCACAAGCCCCACCCCAAGCTCATCCCTTCTGATTGGTCCTCCAAAACGGCTCCGCCCCTGCCCGCCTCCTCCTGGCCCCACCCCTCCCAGCTCCTTCAAGCAGCTTCCACCCAAGCTCTTGGAATCCCTCTGGCCAGTTGCCACCCAGCTGGCGTGCCTGGTGACGGCATAGCCGTTCATCTGTAGAAACTTCAGCAGCTCCTGGGCCTTCTCTCGATCCCGTGCCTTCTCCTTGGCAGTGAGTGTGTCGTAGGGGACCAGCAGGGGATGTGTCCCACCCCCTGAGAAGGCAAAGATCAGAAATGAGAACCAAGGCCACTCTCATTTGAAGTGGTTCCTGAGGTTGAATGTGCACATTAATTATGATTTTTTTTTTAAAAAAAGATGGCGATAAAAGAATAGTTTTTGATGCTGGTGTCCCTCCCCCTCCCCTCGTCCCATGAGATGGTAAACCCACTTTCATCATGTCTTTTTCTACAAAGGGAAACATGGAGCGGGTGGAAGAGCAACTGCTCAAAATCACACAATGACAATGACTGCCAGGTCTGTAACCTAGGCCTTGTGGCTGGGAGGATGGGGGCGGGGAGACAGTGGTGAGGGGATGGGCACCCTCACCCTTGGCCTCCAACTCTTGCTTCTTCTTCCGTCCCCATGTATTGTGGTAGTTCTCTGCCAGTTGTTCTGCCATAGCCTAGGAGTGGAGGCAAGGCTCTTATTGAGAGGATGCTCTCCCATCAGATGTACCCCCTTCTCCCAAAACAAAGGATCAGAAGTCTCACCTGCAACTCGCGGGACAGGGTAACCCCACTGAGGTCAGGGGGCTGTGGATTGTAGCCTTCTCTGGGATCATAGGTCTGAAGGGACAAGAGGGAAAAGGGGGCTTAATGGATTAGCAGGAAGTTCAGGCCCCCAGACAACTTCTCTGATCCCCTCCTTTTATTTATTTTTTTCTTTCATTTGCTAGTCCTGGGGCTTGGACTCAGGGCCTGAGCACTGTCCCTGAGCTCTTCAGCTCAAGGCTACCGCCCTATCCCTTGAGCCACAGTGCCACTTTCAGTTTTCTGGTGGACAGTTTCACTGTCCTTGGGCTTTCTCAAGGCTCGAGCTCTGCCACTTGAGCCACAGCACCATTTCATTTCCAGCTTTTTCTATATATGTGGTATCGAGGAATTGAAGCCCAGTCTTGTGCATGTTAGGCAAGCACTCTACCACTAGGCCACACTCCTTTCCATAATGAAGGTAGTTACAATGTTTTGGTTTTTTTTTTTTTTGGTCTTGAGGCTTGAACTCTGGGCCCAGGCACTGTCCCTGAGCTCTTCAGCTCAAGGCTACCGCCCTATCTCTTGAGCCACAGTGCCACTTTCAGTTTTCTGGTGGTTAATTGGAGTTTCATGGACCTTAAAGCCTGAGCTGGCTTTGAACCTCAATCCTCAGCTCTCAACCTCCTGATTATAGGATTATAGGAGGGAGCCACCATACCCAGCTCTGATACCCTTTATAAGGCTCCGTTTCTGAATCATCACTTCCTCTCTTCTGCTGTGTGTGTGTGTGCGCGTGCATGCATGCACACGCACGCCTGCACACACATGTGCATGCTGGTACTGGGGCTTGAACTCAGGGCCTTGTGCTTTTGCTTTTTTCCATTCAAAGGCTAGCAAGCTAGCACCTGATTCACACCTCCACTTCCAGCTTTGTGCTGCTTAAGTGGATATAAGAATCTCCCAGAGTTGTCTGCCTAGGCTGGCTTTGACCCACAATCCTCACATTCAGCCTCCTTAGTAGTTAGGATTACAGATGTGAGGTACCAGTGCCAGATGTTTGTTGATGCTTGAGAACTCTTAAATTCTTCTGCTCCCATTTTCTTATTTTGCCTCTTCTTTTGATCCTACTCTTCCTCTTCAGCCTCTCTCCCCCTCTACTTCACCCTTCCCTAGCTCCATCTCTTATTGAGCTCCTTAGCACCAAACCCCTCCCCGCCATGGCCTTACCTGAGCACTTTGAGATATCTTCCTTGTTTTCTTCTTTTCTGTCTTCTCCTCCTCACCCTCCCTGGCCTTCTCTACGGTCCACTCCCAGGCGATCATGGCCTTTAAGGACTCTTTGATAGGCCAGCGATAAATCTCTTTGTCCTGGGTGGACAGGAGGGGGAGGAATTGGAAGAATGTGGCAAGAAGGAGCCCTGGGTTTAGCTTCAATAGCCTCTGAGGGAATTCCCACCATGTGCCTAAGAAGTGATCCAGCCAGAATTGGAAGCCAGATGTCTGTCTGCCTCTATATTGGGGGTTTGAACTGAACCTTGAGCTTACTAGACAGTGCTCTACCACTTGTACCACTTTTGCTTTTGTTTATTTGTCAGATAGGGTTTTATGACTTGAAACACCCATACTCACATGCACCAGCCTCAGACCAAGATCCTCCCACCTCAGCCTCCTGAGTAGCTGGGAAGACAGCAATACACTACCATACCCAGAGGGAACTTAGGTCTCTACCTGCTCTGTAACTGAGCATCCCAAACACACACTCAGGATCTCAATTACATGCATCTCAAGGAAGTAAAATCTCAGGATCAAGGAATCAAACCCATCCTCTAGGTACACTAGGATTCTGGGGTCCCTCAGGAAAGCAACCAAGTTTGATTGAGGGCAAATTCCATGGATAGTGATCCCTAATTACAGGTCTACCTAGATGCCAAACCTAGAAGGCCATCTCACTGCTTCTTAAACCCCTCAAATTTGGGGTCCTAGGATTGGGTTACCTTTTCGGAAAAAGTCTTGTAGGGTCTCAGCATGGGATGGGTCTTTAGCTCCTCATCTATGTTCTCTCCATAGGACCAGTTGTTTTGGATCTAGAGGTAGAGGCAGGATGAGAAGTAGGCAGCAGTGTGAGGGGGACCCAAAGTATGTGTGTAGGGAGGTGGGGGGCTGCAGGGAGTGAAGGCTCTCAGAGATCCAAAGGGTCTTAGGGACCATTGAGGTTTTCAGGGAAGATAGGTGGTGAGCAAGGGTGGGTTCTCTGGGGATAGGGACTTGACTCTGACCTTGTCGAAAGCCCACTTCTCATGCGTGTACTCTGCAAACTTGTTAATGAAGGAGTCAAGCTTCTCCGGGATGATCACACTGTTGGAGGGAAGGGAACAGTAGGTATGGGAGCTGGGTATCACTCTATCTCCCCCAGCTATGGCCAACCCCCCAATTCCTTCTGCCCCTAGGCCTCACTTGAGGGTCTCCACAGGCCGGGGATCAAAGTTGCCTTCAGCATCCACTGTGGCTTTTTTCTCTGTCTTGGATGAGAATGAAGCATCCACATAATCGGGAGGCAGGGCTCCAGCGATGGCACACAGACAAGGCATGGCCATGCGGTATAGCTCCTGGTCATACTTCTGGGGAGGCCAGAAAGAAGTGGGAGGGACATGGGGGAGGGGTCACAGCAGGTCTTGCTGAGGTCTCCATTCCTGGCATCTCAGAACCTCCAACTCACATCCTCTGTCAACTTCCCTCCCCGGATCCACAAACCTGTATTGCGGTTCCTCTCCCCATGCCCCTCAGATCCAAGCTTGGGTCCCCAAACCCTACACACAGGCCCCTTTGGGATAGCTCTGTATGCCCAGACCTTATGTGCCAGAGAGTCAAAGATGCCCCAGAAGAGTTTGCGTGTGAGGTGCAGCTCTTCCTCGGAGGAGACTCCAAAGTTGGCCCAGCCCGTGGGGAGGCAGTAATATTTCCAGCAGCGCTCATAGTGGTTGGTGAGGAGCTAGTGCGAGTGGGAGGGAGCATATAGGAGGAGGCATAAACAGACTGCAATCAAATGAAGGGCCCAGAGACACACACTTGCTGGTGTTTGCAAATGATGTCTAATAAGGGAAGGAATGCTGGGCTTCTTGGGGAAATGGTCCTGGACAGTTGGTTGTGCAAAGTTAGCATTCTCATTTAGAGCCAGGATGGGGCCTTAAGCTTAGAACTGGATTTGTCTTTCATTTACGGAAATAAGCATGCTAATGGTCCAGGGAGAGGGTGGTGTGCAAATATGGAAGGCGTGATCTGTGCTTATGCAAATCAGTATGCCAAACTGAAACATAAACAGCACCCCATGTAAAATATGGTCATTGAGATGTGGGCCTTTGCTGTCCACTATGCAAACTTGAAGTAGGGAGGCTAATTTAAGTATATTATGCAAAACAGCCTCAAGATATCTGAGTTAGGGGTATCTCCTTATGCAAACTAGTATGCTAATGGTAAGAAACAGGAAAGACAGTGTGCAAATACTCAGAACAGCTATGGTACTGTTTATTCAAATAAACGCTCTCATTTGAATAGTGAAAGGCTGGTGGTCTGGAATGAGGAATAAAATGCTAATTAGGGAAAATGGTGTGCCCTATGCAAACGTATGCTAATTGAGGCGGGGGCTGGCTCATTTGGTTAGGCAAATTAAGCTCTAATTAGGGAATGTTAGAGGCACCAATGACGCAAAGTGAATGTCTTGGGAATCCTGGTAGGCAAATGAAGATGATAATTGGTGACTATCAGGACCCTGACCCTCGCGTGTTTAGATCAGCCGAGCTGGGCACAGGCTGGTCCTAAAAAGCCCCCTAGTTCAAGGTCGGAGTCAGACAGTGGGCAAGGCATGAAACGCACCTGCCAAAGCCAGCTTATGCTCACCTTGAGCGGCATCTTGGCGAACTCGTTCAAGATGGGTACATCAAACACCAGGCGCCGCAGCAGATGCTGTAGCATGGATGGGCGGATGTACCTGGGAGGTTATGGCATAGGGCACTTTCACCTGGAGGCCTGCCTTGCCCTGTGACCACACCCACCCGGCCCCGCCTCCACGCAGGCCACGCCCCCACACCAATCGGCGCGCCGCGCCCGTGTCTTGGCCACGCCCACTCCCGGGTCTCATTCCACCTGCAGAGCGCCATGAGACAGTCCTCGATGACATCGCGCTGAGCCTTAGTGAGCGAGCGGCCCCGGGACAGGCGGTACACGGTGTGCAGCATGGAGTCCACCATAATGGCCCGGTGTTCGGTTCCCGCAAACAGAGGCGCGCACTTGGTAATGAGGGGCAGCACCGCCAGGCACAGGTAGCGGTTCAGGGCCAGCGCCATCTCCGTGGTGCTGAAAGTGGCCTGGGGCACAGAGTGGGGACATCAGGCACACTGTACACCCCCGGGGGTGACCTCGTCATCTGAGTGAAGGACTTCTGATCATTTCCCCTAAATCCTGCTTCTCTGTTCCTACTCCACATGTTTATTACTTGGGAATCAAAATTCCAACACAGACAGATACACAACACACACACACACACACACACACACACGCATGCACACACACGAATTAAAACATAGGAAAGGTTAATATGAGGGATTCCCTGTTTGTGGCTATTTTGCAGATATTACCCTTCTGCATGCTTATTTCCGCTGTAACCTTTATCTTTTATATAATAAGATAGAGATCTCACCTACACAGACACATTTGGCAGTGCTTTTTCCTGAGGGGGGGGCTTAAAGGGGTGGTACCAGGATTCCAATTCAGGATTTCCCTCTTGCTTGGCTTGCTAGGCTGGATCTATACCACTTGAGCCATGCCTCCTGCATTTTTTTTGCTGGTTAGTTTTGGGGATGGGAATGGGAATTAAGATAATGTCCTCAATTCCAGGACAAGGTGCTGCTGTGGCTATCCTATTCATATCACTTGTGATGGGCAGGAATGGTGGCCAGACTGCTTACTGTGTCCAGTGAGGCAGCAGCCCTCATGTCAGGAAGGAAGCCTACATCCAGCACGTGTAACAAGAAGTCCTGATTCTCAATACCATACACTCGGTCCAGGAAGAGCACTATGGATGCCTTGTGGTCAGGCACGAAGGATGCAGACATCTTTGGCTGGACCAGTGCCCCATCTATAGACAAGGATGATGTCCGGGGTGGGGGAATCAGGGACACCCTTCAAATCACTTGGCTCCCTCCTTAGCATCACAGGTCCCAACCTTCCTACCTTTGCCTAGTGTAGGGATCTGCAGCGGGAGGCTGATGATGCCCACAAGGTCATCCAAGGGCACAAGAGATCGTAGGATGGCCCGGATCCTCAGGGCCTC
This sequence comes from Megascapheus bottae, assembly GCF_031878675.1. NCBI lineage: Eukaryota > Metazoa > Chordata > Mammalia > Rodentia > Geomyidae > Megascapheus > Megascapheus bottae. The sequence continues at coordinate 7,387,593 of NC_143539.1, forward strand.
CCCCTTGCCAGCTTGGATTAACTATGAAGATGGACAGATATCATCAGAAACTTGTGCCTAATTTGGAAATGATCCCATTTCATCTCTGATGCACTCACAGGTAGAGCAGGCCTCCTTTCATTATTTTGAGAGAAACATGTATGTATGTGTGTATGTATGTATGTATGTGTGTATGTATGTATGTATGTATGTATGTGTGTGTGTATGTATGTAGTCCAGGCTGGCCTCAAAGTCTTGATCTTCCTGCCTCTGCCTCCCAAGTGCTGGGAATACAGGTATAGGCATGGACCACCATCCCTGTCTAAACCGCCTTTATCAAGGTGCTATCTGTAGTCTCAACTCCTCTGTCTGTGTGCCTGGCCCCTCTAGGCTATCAATGTCTGTCTCCACCATGGCCTGAGAGCTTCATTAGACCAGAACATGTCCCCAGCACTGCCAAATCCAGGACCACTCCTATGAGAGCTCAGTTGCTATTGCCCAATGCCTGAGGGCCAAGGTTTGGAGGCTGGGCCATGCATGCCCCCCATCCTGCCCCCTCCCATCCCATGCGGCTTTCTGGCCTCACGTGCATCTCTGGTGCACAGCGTCCCAGCAGGTCGATCAAGGCGGCATAGAAGGACATGATGGCATGTCCCAGGTGTACCCGGTTGTCCTCAGGAGGCTCCTCACCGAAGCTGCAGGAAGAGGAGTGTGATGTGATGGAGGCAGCCATGGGTATAAGGAGGGAAATCTGCCTTGTGGAGGAGGGGACCAGGAGACTCACTGCAGTCGCCGGTCCCTGCGGACACCGGGGCCATCCCGGGCAGGATCCTCCGAGATGCGGATGGCTTCCTCAATGGCAGCCAGCAGCCCTGAGCCGCCCTCACCACGCAGGGCGGGCCCGAAGCACTCAGGCTTTCGAATGAGCAGCCGTACCACCACATTGGCATTCTCTTCCACGCTCTCACCTGGCCACCCAGGGGACAGGGTCAGAAGGGCCGATATGCCAACATGCGTGGACCCCCAGGGACCACTGACACCTTCAAGGGACATTGTTAGGTCCCCCTTGTCCCCAGTCCCTGCCTCAGGCCCATCAAGGTATGAACTATCACTATCAAAGATGGCCTTTGATCCCTAACTCATACCTCCTGCCTTCCTGCCACATGCTCACCATTGACGAAGACAGCAAAGCGCAGGAAGTCCAGGTACCGCTCACCACCACAGGGGTTCCAGCCAATATCCGGGTACCCCTTGGCCAGGAGCATGGGGCAGCTTTGGAGGCCACAGCCTGCCAGGTAGGATACGACCTAGGAGACAAAAAGAGCTTCAGCTTCAAGTCAGACCAACACCATTCTCCCCTTCAAGGCCGATGTCTACCAATCTGGAAGTGATTCAGCCCCATCCAGCTCTGGATCCCACAGAAAACTCTGCCTGGTCCCATCTACCTCATCTCCTGGACCATACCAACTCAAAGTCAGAGGTAACCCAGAGGTAACCCAGGTTGGACCATATCTGCCCCTCCCACACCTTTTCCAGGTCTTGCTCCTGCAATGCCAAGGCCAGCTCATTGTTGTCGATGACAGAGGCGGCTGCCACATCGAGCGGTGTGGAGCCCTGCATGCCTGTGGGGACAAGAGGTGGTAAGATTACATTATCATCTGCCTCGCCTCCCCTGAGAAGCCCTCCCTGACTACTCCTTTTCCAGATGCCTCAACTGGCCTGTGCATCCTTCATGCCAGAGCCCTGACTCCCTGGGCTGCCACTGTTTGGAAACTTGACTTCTTTTTTTTTTTTTTACTTCGCCCTCACTGCACTGTGAATTACAATGTGAATGAGATGGTAAGGTGATAGTCTGAGGAGGTTGTCAGAAGTGGACTGCGGGGACTTCCCTGGACTCTGATCTGGGTCTGGGGGTCTCATACCCAGGCCGATGCCACTGTTCTCGAGCAGGTAACTCAGGTGGTCAAACATGGAGCGCTGGTTTTGCCGACTGATGCGGCAGAAGTAGCAGAGGAAGCGGCAGCAGCTGGTCACCATCTTGGGGAAGCGGATCTCCTAGAGTAGAAAGCAGGGCTCTACGGTCAGTGTCTGCCCTCCGCAGCTCCCTCCCCTCCTCTGAGCTCTCAGGGGGCCCAGCCAGGCCTCTCCCTCACCTTGGATTCACCGCCCCCAAGGACGTTCACCATGACCTCCATGACCGTCTCGTGCATACCAAGGGCCCTCATCAGGTTGGGGTGTTGGTAAAAGACCTTGTTGTTCATGATGTTCCTGGGGGTAGCGAAGAAGGGGGCTCAAGGAGAGTCACAGCTGCCATCATGATAATGCTTACTTTTCATTGACCTCTGATTCCATTCTTGGTACTACTGCTCCCTGTACAAATCTGAACTCATTTATCCCCAAATCCATGGGGGGGGATGGGAAGCAGGAACTATGTTTATGCCCAGGTAAGGAAATTGAGGCCAGGGTCCAAAGTGGGCTTCCCTAGGGTGGAGACCTTCATCATACTGCCCATTGTATCACCAAGTGCCTAGGGAAGGCCTGACACACAGCAGGTATTAAATGTTTGTTGAGTGACTGAATAGGACACATTTGACATTGGCAACTCAGTGCCATGCTGTCATGCCAAGATTTACAATTGAAACGCAGGTGCAGATGACTCACGCCTGTTATCCTAGCTACTTAGAAGGCTGAGATCTGAGGATCACAGTTAGAAGTTAGCCTAAACAGCTAAATCCAGGAGGTGCTTATTCCACTTAACCAGCAAAGAGGCAGAGATGGAGCTGTGGCTTAACTGGTAGAGAGCCAGCCTTGAGCAGAAAATCCATGCCCTGAGTTCAAGCCCTAGTACCAGCACCAAAACAAAACAGGTATAATTGAGCAAAAGCTACTGGCTCACATGAACATGGGGGCAAGAAGTCGGGGAGGCAGCTCACCCAATGCTCTGGATCATAAGGTTCTCCTCCTGGGGCCCCATCTGCACGATAAGCAGTGAGCGGATCTGGCCAAGGCATTCCAGCAGACTCATGGTGTCCTCCACAGAGGATGGTGAGATGGTGTACGCCCGTGGCATGGCACGCAGCAGCTCGCCCAGCCCGTCGTACTGTCGGTGCAGAAGGCTGAACATGGCCCGAACCAGCTCGGGGCTTTGCACAAAGTCCTCCTGGGCCCAGCGCACCACCATGTGTGACACTAGCTCCTGTAAAGACTCTGGGAAAGGACACAGAGTCCCCACCTTTTGGTTACTTACCATCCTCTCCTTCACCTGCCAGGAGTATATGGATTTGGGCAGATTTTTCTGTTGTCCTAGGAGATGCCTCTTTCTTTTTTTATTTTTTTTATTTTTTTTTATTTTTGCCAGTCCTGGGCTTGAGTTCAGGGCTTGAGCACTGTCCTTGGACTTTCTCAAGGCTAGAGCTCTACCACTTGAGCCTCAGCAACACTTCTGGCTTTTTTCTATGTATGTGGTACCGAGGAATCGAACCCGGGTCTTCATGCATGCTAGGCAAGCACTTTAACCACTAGGCCAAACTCCGGCCCCGAGATGCCTCATTCTCTTCATCATAAAGCCCAGACTAGATAGACTGTACCCACCACCCATTTGAATTATAAGAGAGAAAATTAAGAATACAACAGTAAAACTCTCACTAGAAGGCCTTTACCACACATCTTTGAGAATAAATCTAGCTAGATGCCTGCTCAGGAGGCTAAGATCTGAGGATCCAGGCTCAAAGCCAGCCCAGGCGGAAAAATCAGTGAGTGAGACCTTTTTTTTTTTTGGCTGTGGAGCTTGAACTTAGAACTTGGGCACTGTCCCAGGCTCTGAGCTTTTGTTGTTGTGAAGTATAGTACTCTACCACTTTGAGCCACAGCTCCACTTCTGTTTTTTCTGGTAGTTAACCGGAGATGAGTCTCATAGATTTTCCTGCCTGGGCTGGCTTTGAATCTTGATCCTCAGATCTCAGCCTCCTGCTTAGCTAGGATGACAGGCGTGAGCCACCAGTACCCTTCAGGCATGGGTTTTGCTTATCTTTCTCTTCTATTTCTCAGTCCTGATAACAGAGCCTGGCCTACACTGGCCCAAGGGAAATTCCTGGAATATTGTAAGATAAAATCCTTCCACAAGGGAAGAAAGGAAAACAAAGCCACAAGGACAATAAAAGCTACCAAGATCCAGAAGCTGCCACCATCCTGGGCTGGCTGCTTATCTCTGCTCTGGCAGATGATGCTGACACAGGGCTCACACACATGTGGCCTGCATTCAGGCCACAACTCTGTATACCTTGCTCTGTATACCCAGCTCTTCCTTTCTCCCTCCTGCCTGTACGTGGCTCCTTGAATTCCTCTTCCTGTGACCCCATGACCAGGCACGGAATGCCTTCCCCTCCTTCCTTGCCTTTGCCCCAATGTCCTCACTTCTCACCAGGTTTGTGCTCTTCTGCTGGTGGCTCCTCCTCGGATTTCTCCTCTTTCTTCTTTACCAGCCGCACTTTTTCTAGCAGGCTCATCAGGCGGCTGCTCAGGGTGGTCTCTTCCTCTGGTTCCTCCTCCTCCCCCTCCAGCTGAATCCCTAGAGGCAGTCCAGAAGAAACGATGCCACGCATGACTTCATCGACTCGCTTTTTACTCCGTGTGTGTGTGTGTGTGTGTGTGTGTGTGTGTGTGTGTGTGTGTGTGTGTGTGTGTGTATTGCCCGTGTTGGTGCTTGAACTCAGGGCCAACCACTGTCCCTGAGCTTCTTTTGCTCCAGGCTCGCCCTCTGCCACTGGAGCCATAGTTTAGGTAGTTAATTGTAGATCATCTAATGGACGTTTCCTGCCCAGGCTGGCTTCAAACCTTGATCCTCAGATCTCAGCCTCTGGAGTAGCTAGGATTACAGTGAGTTACCAATGCCTAGCAACTTTCTTTTTCTTTTTTTTCTTTTTCTTTTTTTTTTTGCCAGTCCTTGAACTCAGGGCCTGAGCACTGTCCTTGGGCTTTCTCAAGGCTACAGCTCTACCACTTGAGCCACAGTACCACTTCCCCACCCCAAAACTCATTCACTCAAATACTCATTTAATCTTTTATTGTTTTTTTGTGGGGGGAGGGTCATGGAGCTTGAACTCTGGGCCTGGGCACTGTCCCTGAGCTCTTCAGCTCAAGGTTACCACCCTATCCCTTGAGCCACAGCCCCACTTCCAGTTTTCTAGTGATTAATTGGAGATAAGGTTTCATGGCCTTTATTGCCCGGGCTGGTTTTGAACCACAACCCTCAGATCTCAGCCTCCTCTCATTTAATTTTATACCACTATTCATCCCACCAAGACTTACATAAGACCAATGCATAGATATTCCAGGTCAGGAAACTTTAGTGGAACCTTCAGGAGAGGTCTGGAGAGAAAGTCTAGGGAAAGGCTCTTAGATCTGCTGTTCTTACCACAGTGTGCCAGCAGGTCTTGATGGAAATCAAGCAGATCCTGTCGGATCTCTTCAGGGAGTGGACAATCTTCCAAATCAGCCCCATTCTTGAACTGTAGAAGCATGTTGATCTACAGCAAGGCCCAAAGATTAGAATGACAATCTGCAGCCATTATTTTAAGATCAACAATCAAAGCGTCAATTGCAAGTCTTTGTCTAAAATCACGTGTTGAAGTATGAGTTGGCCAGGTGCCAGTAGTTCACACCTATAACCCTAGCTACTCAGGAGGCTGAGATTTGAGGCTCACATTTTAAAGCCAGCGTGGGCAGAAAAGTCTGTGAGACTACTTATCTCCAATAAAGTATTTGAAAAAAGGCAGAAGTGGCGCTGTGGCTCAAGTAGTAGAGTGCTATCCTTGAACACTTGAACACAAAGAGGCTCAAAGACAGTGCCCAATTCAAGTCCCATGACCAGCCCCCTAACCTCGAGAAAAGTATGAGTTGATAAAGAATGGCTGAAAGAGGCTGGACATGGTGGCTCACGCCTGTAATCCTAGCTATTCAAGAGGCTGAGATCTGAGGATCAAGGTTCAAAGCCAGCCTGAGCTCAAAAGGACCTGAGACTCTTACCACCAATTAACCTCTAGAAAATGGGAAGTGGGGCTTATAGGGTGGTATCCTTGAGCTAAAGAGTTCAAGGCCAATGCCAAGGCCCAGGGGTAGGGTGGTAGACTTGAGCTGAAGAGCTCAGGGACAGCGCCCAGGCTGAGTTCAAGCCCCATGACCCACCAAAAAAAAAAAAAAAAAGAATTTCTGGAAGACTCCAAAGTCAGGTTCATTCACAGAGTGGCACTGAGTAAGAGATAAATACTCTGATCATATAAAATAATATGTATCAAAATGAACTCCAGGGCTGGACACTAGTGGCTCACATCTGTAATACTAGCTACTCAGGAGACTGAGATCCGAGGATCACGGTTCAAAACCAGCCCAGTCAGAAAAGTCCATGAGACTCTTACTCTAATGAACCACTAGAAATCTGGAAATGGCGCTGTGGCTCAAACAGTAGAGCACTAGCCTTGAGCAAAAGAACTCAGGGACAGCGCCCAGGCCCTGAGTTCAAGCCCCATGACTGACAAGAGGGGAAGGAGGTTGGGCAAAGGGAGGGAGAGAAGAGAACTCCAGGAAAATAGAAATAAGAGGCCTAAAAAAAGATAAATGTATCAGAACGTCAAGGGACAAGCAGAAATTTTGAAGGTGAGGCCTATCGGTGGTCAGTTGGGGGAATGTTTGCACTTGGGGGTTTAGACAGTAGAGCCAGCTAAAGTCAGGGGTCAGCGGACCTGCTCCTGAGGTGGGGAGCGGAACTCGCGGGTGCGTCTTGCGGTCTCAGCTGCGCTCATGGTGAAGGCTTTCATGAGGATCCCATAGCGATCCCTCTGGTTGCTCTGCAGCTTGTCCACATAGCGCTCTGCAAAGGCAGCCAGGGATTCCACACGGTGCTGCAGCTCTTGATCACAGAAATACTCCAGGAGGTGACACATCTGTGGAAGGACAGTTATGCAACAGGATGGTAAAGAAACCATCCGGCCTTTCTGGAAACTTTTCTTGCTTCCTCTCCCCTCTCTGTGGTCTTGTTGTCTATGCCCAGCCACCACCAATTTCTAGTTAACCTCCCATGGAAATCAGAGATCATTCCAAGCCAGCAGCACGCCATGGCTTTATACATCTCCCTCGAACGCAATCTAGATGCGTGGCCCATCAGCTCCTGAATCTCCCAACCCTGATGAATGAAGAAGGGAAGGCAGGAAGAAATGACTCACCTGTAACTTCACAGACTCTGGCAGCTTCATCTGGAGCAGCCCTTCCTCCAAGCCTTCTTCTTTCTCTCCTTCTGCTGCCTCCTCTTCCTCTTCCTCTTTCTCCTCATCTTCCTTCTCCTGAGCCTCTTCCTCTTCATCCTCCTCCTTCTCCTCCTCATCTTCCTCTTCCTCCTCTTCCTCGACCTCCTCCTCTTCCTCTATCTCAGCGAACACCTCAGGTTCAATCATCTTCAAGATCTGTTTCACATCCTCATCACCAAAGACACCCATCACCTGGCAGGACAAAACGTGAGTCCCTCACTGTGACGGGCGAGACTTTCGTAATCATCCCCCACCTCACTCTCTAGAGCTGTTTCTCCAACACAGCCAGGTTCCCTCCTGCAGTGACATCTCCTCCTCACTCTTCATCTTCTTTGAGATCCCCTAGTCCACATCTTGCCCAGGTTACATCATGTGTTCCTTTTTCTTCACAGGCAAGTGTTTACATGTAGCTATGCATCCCATGGAACTGAACATTCCTTACCCCCGAGTGTGGCCCACAGAGATCCCAGAATACACCAGCTCTCACTCAACACCTCCGAACTGAGGCTAAGGAACAGACGAAAGTATGGAAGAAAAGATACAAAGTAGACAAAAGTAAGGAAGAATAAGAGAGAGGGGAATAAATAGAGGGAGCAGGGAGGTGGCTGGCTGGGTGAATGGATAGCTCAAATGGTAAGAGGGTTTGAAGGGGAGGTAATGGATGAGTGGATCATGATGGAGAGATGAAAGAGAGTGGATAATAAAGAATGAAGGAAATGATGGAGGAAGGTATGGAGGAGAGTGGATGTGTGGAAGGATTCATGGTGTATGTATGAAGTAGGCAGTGGATGGATGGTGGGTTGATGGATGTATGAGCAAGGAAATTAATATATACGTAGATAAATGTGAGTGGCTGGGATGGATATATGAATGGTTATAAAAGGATCTGAATAATAGATGAATATTAAAATGAATGGTGTGGATGGCTGGCTGGGAGAATGCATGGATATTGGAGGGAAAGGTACATGACCAGATAGAGAGGAAAATAAAGGTAGAGAAATGGACAGATATGTGGTGTATGGGTAAATGGGTGTGTGAATGGATGGAGAAGTGAAAGGAAGATGATTACTGTGTGTATGAGAGGAAATATATTATCAGTTAATGAACGGGTGTGTGGATAGAAGACTAGATGGAATAGACGGAATTGTGGGTGGACTGATATGTGGACGAATGGCAGGGTGGGTGAACAGATATATTGGACGATGTGTTATGGATGGATGTGTAGGTGGGTAGGATGACGGTAGATGGTAGGATGGATGGGTGGATGGATGACTATAGATAGAAGAATAGATGGATATGAATGAGAAGATGAGGCTACACATGAATGGATAGATGACAGATAATGGCTAAGAGCATAGATGAATGGATAGATGATGGGTAGATGGGTGGAAGATGAGTGAGCGCTGGTCGATTGGATGGAGGAACAAGAAAGAAAATGAATGGAAGGGAAAGTGAATGAAAAAGGGGAGGACAAGCTGAAAGGAGAACGGGTACGTGGATGGAGACATGAATGGATGGGTGGTTTTGAGTATGTTAGAAACAGGAGGAAACCATTACCAGCAAGGTAGACACAAGCTTGAGGACAGGCACAAACTGGAACTCCACCGAGCCCCCGACCGGGTCCCGAGCGTGTTGCCCACCGTCTCGCACCGCCTCCCCCAGCATTCTCAGAGCTTTGTCCCGCAGGGCTTCCAGAGGGATGGCAGGGCTGAGGCGAGCTGGAGCTTCTGTTACTCCAGCAGCTGGCAGGGCAGCCACGAAGCAGGGCGGTGAGAAGTGGTGCGGGGGCCTCAGGGAAGTTGTGACTCCGACACCAGGCAGGCCGTGGCGGCGGGAACCATCTTCGGAACGTCTTCCAGGTGGGAAGAGGGTGATGGCACGGGTCTCGGGGGTGAGGGGCACGATATACTCCGAGAGCATGGAGCGGCGGCTGCGGGAGGCACTTTCCAGGTGGATGCTGATGAGGAGGTCGTAGTAGCCTGCCCGCAGAGGCCCGGGGAGATGCGCGTCTTCCAGCGTGTGCAGTAACTGGGCCTGGTCCACGTGGCTGCACAGAGCGTGTGCCACGCGGTTGTTACCCAAAGCGCACACGGCTCGATAGAGGGACAGGGTGTGCGAGTGGAAGCGCTGCAGGTCCAGGCGTTCGGAGAGCTCCAGGATGTCCATGCACCTGCGGCAGAGGTGAAGAACACACGGGGACAGAGCAGGTAAAGAAGGTTGTATTTTCTTTTCTTTTTTGCCAGTCCCTGGGCCTAAACTCAGGGCCTGAACACTGTCTTTGGGCTTTCTCAAGGCTAGAGCTCTACTACGTGAGTCACAGCATCACTTCCAGCTTTTTCTACTGAGGAATTGAACCGCAGTCTTCGTGCATGCTAGGCAAGCATTCTTCTTCTTCTTTTTTTTTTTTTTAAAGAATGAGGCCAGTCAGAAACCTCCTGGGAATTGAGTGTCAACCAGCTCACGCCTGTAATCCTAGATATTCAGGAAACTGAGATCTGAGGATCCTAGTTCAAAGCCAGCTTAAGCAGAAAAGTCCACGAGAGTCTTATCTCCAATGACTCACCAAATAGCCAGAAGTGGAGCTGTGGCTCAAGTGGTAGAGTGCCTGCCGTAAGTGCTAAAACTAAGGGACAACGTCCAGGCCTTGAGTTCAAGCATCAGAACTGGCAGAAGAAAAAAAAAAGAGAGAAACGGGGTGGAGGGGAAGGAGGGAAGAGAGGAGGGAGGGAAGGAGGCAAGAAGGAAGACCATCTGGGGCCTGGCCATGTTTAGATTGTAAGACTTCCTAATATCCATGCTAATACATTAGAAGCACTCAAGTCTCCCTGTGTCTAACCAGAGGCCCTGGGATGCATCCAGCCTTGCTGAGTACCTAGGAAGAGTTGAGCTGAATCAGGCTGCCCTGAGGTGGATCTGGAGCCCCAGGGATTGTGATAAGGAGGAGGCATTGAGCTGGATCCTTTCCAGTGCAGCTGGATGGGCCCTCACCTGTTCTCCTCGGGGATGTGAAGTGCCATCATGGTCAGTGGTTCCTGGCACTGAACAGCCCAGCCGAGCCGCTCACCCACACGCCGAGTGTCTACCTGCAGGAAGTGGTTGGGCATTCGGCTCCAGGAGACAGGCATGAGCATCTGTACCTCCAACCTCGGTGGGCACTGTGGGGCTGGATTCTTGCGCTCACTCAGGAACATAGCTGCTGACAGTGGCATGATGTTCTGGGGGCATACAGGCACAAGGGTCAGGTCTTCCTCCTCTGGCTTCCAGAGAAAAAGCACCCCAACACCTCCCACCTCAGCCTACTCCACCCCTGTGCCCCATCCCTGTGCTCTTGCCTTCTGCTTCCCCAATTCAAACTGGATGACGTTCTGGTGGGTGGGCAGGACAAAGACGGCGGGAAACAACTTCGTGTTGGGTTCCACCTGGCATGAAAGCAGAGGGCACAGGAGGAAGAGGTCAGGTTGTGCGGTGTGAACTTAACCTTGAAGGCTGAGGCCAAATCTGCAGATCCACACTTCGGAAGGACAGTCTTTCCAAAAGCCAACCATATATCTAGACCCAACTCCCTTCCTTCTCATTTTACAAGAAGTATCAAGCACAAAGCTCTAGCCTTGAGCAGCAAAGCTCAGAAACAGCACCCAGGCCCTTAGTTCAAACCCCAGGAACAGCACACATTCATGCACACACATGTGACACACACACACACACACACACACACACACACACACACACACAAATCCAACTCTGGAGCAGTGCACCAGTGGCTCACACCTATAATCCCAGCCACTCAGGAGGCCTGAGATCTGAGGATTGCGATTCAAAGTCAGTCTCTGAGAAGAAAAGTCTCCATGAGACTCTTATCTCCAGCAAATGACTCAAAAAAGTCAAAGTGGCACTGTGACTCAAGTGGTAGAGCATTAGCTTTGAGCACAAAGACAGTGCCCAGGCCCTGAGTTCAAGCCCCAGGATGGCCCAAAACAAACAAAAAACCCCGCTGGGACATGGTTCAAGTATCATAACATTTGCCAAGCAAGAGTAAGGCCTTGAGTCCAAACCCTAGCCCTACTAAAAATAATAAATAAAGTAACTGGGCGCCGGTGGCTCACATTAGTAATCTTAGCTACTCAAGAGGCTGAGATCTGAGGACTGAGGTTCAAAGCCAGCCTGGGCAGGAAAAATCCATGAGGCGCTTATCTTTAATTGACTACCACCAAAAGCCAGAAATAAAGCTGTGGCTCAAGGAGTAGAGTGCTACCATTGAGCACAGAAACTAAAGGTGAATGACCAGGCCCTGAGTTCAAACACCTGAACCAGCACCAAAACCAAACAAAACAAAACAAAAATAGAGAGGGGGGAGGGAGAGAAAGGATGAGGGGGGATGGAGGTAGGGGAAGAGGGAAAGAGAGAGAGAGAAATGAAACTGTACGACGTGTGCAGTTTTCTTCCAAATCCTCCAGTGGGTGTGGAAGGGAAGTAGGCAGAAAGATAAGACGAGATTGGCTATGAGTGGGTGGGAGTATAAATCTGGTGGTTCATTATGCTGTGGTATTTTTTTTTTTGCAGATTTCAGAAATTCTCCATTTAAAATAAAATTCTACAAAGCCTACCTCAAGTGAATTCATGCATAGATAGCTGGATAAGTATGTGATAAAACCATGAGAGTAAAATAATGGTTGTTTTTTTGGTAGTGGGGAATAGATATTTTATTGTGCAATTCCTTTCAGATCTCTGGCTGCTTAAAATACATAAACTTTTCTTCATGATGAAATGTTGAAAAGAAAAATCTCATCTTAGGATTTTGCCCTCTTAGGCTGTTCTCTAATTTGTGAAAAGGTGATAACTGGTGTAACAGTGGTGGTGGTGAGAGTTCATGAGCCTCTCCAAGGTCAAGGTTATCTCCTTTATTCTGGGTCTCAGGTTTTTTTGTTTGTTTTGTTTTGTTTTATTTTGTTTTGTGCCAGTCTTGGTATTTGAACTCAAGGCCTGGATACTGTCCTCGAACTCTTTTGCTCAAAGCTAGGGCTGTACCACTAGAGCCATAGCTCCACCATTGGAGCTATAGCTCCAATTCTGGCATCTACCACTTGAGCCACAGCACCACTTCCAGCTTTTTCTGTGTATGTGGTACTAAGGAATTGAAACCAGGGTTTCATGCACCGTAGGCAAGCACTCTACCTCTAGCCACTAAGCTACACTCCCAGTCTGGGTTTATGTGAGAGCATGTGTGTATGGTTAATTAGAGATAAGAATCTGACAGACATTGCTGCATTGGCTGTCTTTGAACCATGATCCTCAGATCTCAGCCTCCTGAATAGCTAGGGTTGTAGGCATGAGCCACCAGCGTCTGGCTCTGGGTTTCAGTTTAATGGAAGGTTCACTTAGGGCAGACCAGGAGCTGCTTGTTTCCTATCTCACTGAGGTCTGGTGGGGGAAGGGGAGTGAGAAGGGCTTTGAAGGTTTATGCTGAGATGGTAGGTAATAAAAATACTATTGTTAGATTGCTGAGGGATAGGCTTACCTGGAAAAAGGTATTGCTTTCTTTGCCATTGGCTGTAAAGGTCATTAAACCAGTGGCCAAGTCCACCAGACAGCCAATGACAAGGTCTGTATGGCTGATCCGGCCCTGCTGCCCAGGGCTCACAAAGTCCCCGCCCCACACCATATAGCAGTTGCTGCATTTGAGGCTGGAAGAAACAAGAGTGGTCAATGTAAGCATCCTCTGAATCCCAGATGCTCCCTTCCCCAGGCTCCTCAGGCCCCCCATTCCCCAATGCGTAACTCCTACAGACTAGACCTAGAATCCTTAGAATTTGGTGTACGTGTCTTGGAAGAGGAGAGGGAAGGAAAACAGCTCAAGACAGAAGAGAAAGTAAAAAACAGGGTGGGATAAAATGGAAAGAAAAAGGGGGAAAAATGGAGAAAGTTGGGCACTGATGGCTCATATCTGTCATCCCAGCTACTGAGATGTGAAAATACAGTCCAAAGCCAGCTCAGGCAGTCAAAGCCCATAAGACTCCTATTTCCAATTAATTAGCAAAAGGCCAGAAATGGAGCTATGACACAAATGGTAGAGTGCCAGCATTGAGGGAAAAAGCTAAGAGACCGTTTCCAATCCCCGAGTTCAAGCCCCAGTACTGGCACATATGAAAAAATAAAAAGGCAACTAATGGCTGGGAGTTTGGCCTAGTGGTAGAGTGCTTGCCTAGCATGCACAAAGACCTAGGTTCAATTCCTAGGTACTACATACACAGAAAAAGCCGGAAGTGGTGCTTTGGCTCAAGTGGTAGAGCTCCAGCCTTGAGAAAGCCCAAGGACAGTGAAGGGTTCTTGGGAGTCATAGCCAGGCAGCCATAAAGCTTGTGATCAGAGCTCCTGTCCTCCCGAGCCCATCCTGTACCTGTCCATGGTACCCCACCCTACCCCAGTACCTGCTGTGGACATTGCCTTGTTCATCTCCCATGGTCACTGTCACTGCCCGGACTTTGGTCAAGTCAAAGGTCATGTCGTACTGATGGTAGTCAGGAGTGACCCAACCCGCCCATACACAGCTAGGCTCCTGGCCAGCGAAGACCCTCACGGAGTAGTAGTACTAAGGACAAAAAGGAAGGGAGATCAAAGGTGAGTCAAGGAGGTGGGGCTCCTTAGGACTCTGAATTAGTTTCCTTGGGTTCTCAAAGACCTCTGGGAGTTTCATAAGAAGTTGTCAGCTCTGATCATACAAAATAATATGCATCAGGCTAGGAATGTGACTTAGTGGTAGAGCACTTGCCTAGCATGCATGAAGCCCCAGGTTCCACATACACAGAAAAAGCCAGAAGTGAAATAATGGCTCAAGTGGTAGAGCACTAGCCTTGGGCAAAAGAAGCTCAGGGACAGTGCCCAGGCCTTGAGTTCAAGCCCCAGGACTGAAAAAAAAGTACATCAAAATGAACTCCAAGAAATGGGAACAGTAGATGTTTTTTCCCTTTGCTGTTCTTTTTGTGTTCTTTTCTTTTTGCCTTGTTTGCTCATATATCTATTTTTGGGAGGCTAAGTAGGGGCACAGAAGTGGAGGGAAAAAGCTGGCTACCAGTGGCTCATGCCTGTAATCCTAGCTATTCAGAAGGCTGAGATCTGAGGAGCACAGTTTGAAACCTGCTCAGGCATAAAAGTCCATGAGATTCTTTTTCTTTTTCTTTTTTTTTTTTTGCCAGTCCTGGGACTTGAACTCAGGGCCTGGGCACTGTTCTTGGGCTTTTTCAAGGCTAGCACTCTACTACTTGAGCCACAGCACCACTTCTGGCTTTTTCTGTGTATGTGATACCAAGGACTTGAACCCAGGGCTTCATGCATGTTAGGCAAGCACAGCACTCTACCAATGCACAGGAAAGTCCATGAGATTCTTATCTCCAATTAATCACAGAACATGCTGGAAGTATCACTGTGGCTTAGGTAGTAGAGCCCTAGCCTTGAGCAAAAAGGAGCCCAGGGACAGTGCTCAGGCCCAGAGTTCAAGCCCCATGACCCACAAAAAAATAAATTAATAATAATAATAATAATAAAACAAAACAAAAATAAAAATAAATGATGAATAAACAATTTTAAAACAGAAGTTGCCAGATTTGAGAGCCTCCCCCTGCTTCCCTTCTTCCCCACTCAGGGCCAGGCCTGTTTCTTTGTCTATCAATGCCATTTGTAGATTTGGGGATTCCTTGGTAGTATTTTTTTGTGAGTTCCCGGTTCTCACCGTGGTAGTATTCAGGATAATCTCCGGATCATCTCGGTTGTCAGTGGGCACCACGTCTCGAGGGAGTCGGGGCAGAGCAGGGGTAGCTGGTGGCTGGGTCATCATGGCGGCCTTCTTGGCCTTAAAGAGAAACCTGATGATGGGAGGAGAGAAGTTGCCATGAGAATCAGCTCTCAGGGGTTGGAGGTATGGCTCCATTGGTAGAGTACTAGCCAATGAAGGAAAACGTCAAGTACTGAGTTCAAGTTCCAGTCTCAGACACACACACACAAAGATTGGTTCTCAGGCCCAACTCCCAACTTCCTACCACAATTTATAGCCCCCATCTGTCCTGCTTACACCCTGCTCTACTATCCCAAACCTCTCCTCTACATGGCTGGAATTCTCCACCACCCCTGGCGTATGCCATTCTGGAGGAAGTGTGCACTATGTTTGTGGATGCTAAGTCACCCACATTCAAAGGCATCTTCTGAAAATGTGAGAAGTCCCGTTGTGACATACAGTAGTTCCCCCTAAACCAGCATTTCTCATTTGTATTTTCTCAATTTGAGAAAAGTCAATCCTTCATTGTCTGGCACTGTCACATACTCTGCAAAGTATGTAAGATTCCCCAGATCACCCCAGAAGTAACACCCCGAACAGTGATGACCAAATGCCCTCTCCCCACCCAAGAGACACAAAAGCAAGAGACACAAACCACTGCATGGGGTGGGGGAGCAGATTTCTTCTCAGTCTAGGATCTATTCAGGGTCTCATTTAGAGTTAGGGTAGTTTATTTATGGGAGGATATAGGAGGGTTGATAAATTGAAGATGTAGAAATAAGCCCAGTTTAGATTACTTGGTTTTCACTGAGATATTCGGGGGGTACAGAAAACTTAACCAGGGTACTAAAGCTTCCTTTTGTGCTCACAGATAGTGAAACCATTAGATAAAGAGTTTGGAGTCCACTAGTTCCCCAAGGATGGTAGAATTCTCCATGATAACACAATAGGGTTCCCTATTTTATGTTCTAGTGAAATTAGAACATCACTGAGAGATAACAAGGTTCACTTGAGCCACGATCAAATGTCTCAGTACTCTGACTTCATTTAGGATAGATGAGGCTGCTTTGTGGGTACACTGGGAATGTTCTTATTTTGTGTGTGTGCTGGTTTTGTTTTTGTTTTTTTTTTTTTGGTATTGGTACTGGGGCTTGAACTCAGGCTCGCACTCTTCCTTGGCTTTTTTACTCAAGCCTGGTGCTCAACCTTTTGAGCCATATGTCTACTGCTAGCTTTTTTTTCCCTCCTCGGGTTAAATGGACTTAAGATTCTTTTGAGCCAGGCACTGGTGGCTCACACCTGTCTTCCTGTCTATTCAGGAGGCTGAGATCTGAGGATCACCATTCAAAGCCAGCCGGGACTGAAAAGTCTGTGAGATTCTTATCCCCAATAAACTACTCAGAAAAAAGCTGGAAATGGCGCAGTTGCTCTAGGGGTAGTGCACTAGCCTGGGCTGATTTTGAATGGTGATCCTCAGATCTCAGCCTCCTGAATAGACAGGAAGACAGGTGTGAGCCACCAGTGCCCAGCTCAAATGATGAAGGTTGCATAACTGGGAGTCCCCCAAACAGATCTTAAAACCTCATGCTGATCACACCCTTGACTCACCCTCTTTTCTTGTTCTTCTCTGTGGTGGCATCCTTTTCATTCTCTGCCCTTGCAGGCTGGACCTCTGCCCCTGGCTGAGGAGTGCCCCCTGGTACTCCCTCCTTAGCAGCTCCTTCCTTGCCACCCTCAGCTTCGCCCCAGCCCCCAGCTGAACGGCGCAGGTTTTCATAGTCAGGGTCAGGTTCTGCTGCTCTGGCCTCATCTTCAGCGGGAGGCTGTAGGCCAGGGGGTGCCAGAGGAGTGGCCCCCGCTGTGCAACGGAAATGCTGGTAGAACTGGACTGGAAGACTCAGCCGGAGAAAAAGCATTTCCACCAGACTGTTCTGGGAGCCCCAGGTACGGTGGGTCAGTCGTAGGCAGGGGGGTGTATCCACAGTGCCATCCATACGGGATACCTGTAGAGGGACAGAAAGCACTGAGTTGGGCCACTGGTTCTAAACCTGGTTACACATGGAGCCATTCTGACACCAGGAGTCATTCTTATACCTGGGCACAAATTAGCCAAGCTGAGCACTGGTGGCTTAGACTTGCCATCCTAGCTACTCAGGAGGCTGAGATCTGATGATCATGGTTTGAACCCAGCCCAGGCAGGAAAGTCCATGAAACTTTTTCTCCAATTAATCACCAGAAAACTGGAAGTAGAGCTGTGGCTCAAAGTGTTAGAGCATTAGGCTTGAGCAAAAAAATTCATCAAAGATACTTCACATCTATTTATCTGTCTATCTATCTATCGATTGATCTATCTACTTACCTACCTACCTACCTACCTACCTACCTACCTACCTACCTACCTTTCTCTCTCACTCTTCTTCCCTATCTTCCTCCCTGTCTCTCACCAATAGTGCGGTTTGAACTCAGAGCCTTGTGCTTGCTCATGGCTGGTACTCTACTCATTGAGCCACATCTCCAGCTCCGAGCTTGATCTTTTTTTTTTTTTTGGTCAGTTATGGGGCTTGAACTCTGCATCTGGGCATTTTCCCTGAGCTCTTCAGCTCAAGGCTGTTGCTCTGCCCTTGGATCCACAGCCCCACTTCCGGTTTTCTAGTGACTAATTGGAGATAAGAGTCTCTCTTTAATGCCGGGGCTTGGCTTTGAACCGAGATCCTCAGATCTCAGCCTCCTGAGTAGCTAGGATTACTCACACCCAGATTCCAGCTTGATCTTTTGCTAGTTAACTGGAGATGGAGTCTTGAAGACTTTTCTGCCCTGGCTGAATTGGAGAGGAGACCCTCTAGACCTCAGGGATTATCTAGGATTACAAGTGTGAGCCACAAACACTGACACGCAGTTCAGCCTTCTTTTGGAGTTGAAGTCCCTAGCAGGGCACACAGGTGGGCCATGGGGGTGTTATCAGCCCCTCTGTCAACCTTTGCTGGGTACCTTGCATAGTGATAATCCAGTCACATTCTAGAATCACTTGGGGGACTTTGAAAACCTAACCTTACGCAGGCCTTTACTCCAGTCCAGGTTATCCATCTAGCAGTCCATCCCACAAATGTTTTGGGAACACCTACTGTGTGCCAGGAAAACATAAGTGAACAAATAAAAGAAACTGCCTGACTGGGACTCCTGAGGAGAGCTTAGAAGGGTCAGAACTTTGTAAAGACTCCCCGTGGCATACATGGAAATGTAACACTCAGGAAAGTACCCGCATTAGAAGTACAGTGATGGGGCCAGGAGTTTGGTCTAGTGGTAGAGTGCTCACCTAGCATACATGAAGACCCAGGTTCGATCCTCAGTACCACATACATAGAAAAAAAGTCGGAAGTGGTGCTGTGGCTCAAGTGGTAGAGCTCTAGCTTTGAAAAAGCCCAAGGACAGTGCTCAGGCCCTGAGTTCAAGCCAGGACTGGCAAAAACAAAAAGAAGTACAGTGGAAAGTTTTCACAGAATGGATACAACTGTGCACTCACCGACTGGATGGAGAAATGAACCAAGATTTCTGGGTGACTTTTGTGGCCTTTTGGAGTCACTATCCTCTCTAAGATAGTGAAAGCTGAGGCACAGTGCTCATTCTTGCACCCTAGCTGTTCAGGAGGCTGACATCAAGAGGATTATGATTCCATGTCAGCCAAGGCAAACGAATTCTCAAGACCTCCATCTCGGGACTATCATCCCCAGCTATAAGGTGTAAATAAAAGGAGTAGAGGTGTGCTTCAAGTAGTAGAGAATCTGTGTAGCAAATGTGAGGTTCTAGTATTCTCCCCACCCTCTAAAAAACCCCTCAGAAGCTTCCTAGACACTCCATATACAAGAGAAGTAGAGTTGACCTCATCAAGCATCAGTTGCAGACTTGGGCCCAATTGCTGACTCAGACCTCTGTGTTCTCCACCAGCTGGCAAATTTACCCCCAAACTATACTTGCAATATCCCCTGTTGGAAAACTCTATCGGACTTTTATCCCTTCTCTCTTCCTTCTTTCTTAAAAGCCCTGTTTAAGCCTTTGTTCCTTGACAAGAGACTCCCTCCTGTGACATCTAGTCTGAGTTATTCTGTCACAGGAACCAATTTGTCCATCAGTCACAGATTCTGACATGACTTCAGGTGAAAGAGCACAGGCTGCGGGGCTCCATTCATGGGGAGTCAGTCCTCACCTCATAATGGGGATGCTCAAAGGGCACCGGTTCAAACTGTGGAAGGCTTTTGCTGAACCAAGTGGTGACCGGGCGCTGCATGTTGATGGCGAATGGCTCAAACCCTTCCTGGAGGCCACAGATGGCAAAAAATCGCAGGGAGCTCACATCCTGGCCCAGATTCAGGTGACCCACCTGGCCAGGCCCAAGGCTGCAGACAGGCAGGAAACCTGAGGGATGAGAATGGATGTGCAGAGGTGAGTAGATGGGCCGGACAGAGGCAGCCACAGGGAGGAAATGCAGTGAGAGGGAGAGGAGAATGAGAGGCAGAAGTTGCAAGTGCAGATTTAAGCAATGATGGAAAAATCAGCAATTACCTTCGCCAATTTCAATCTCCCGAAAGGCCGTCTCAGAGCCTGAATCAGACATGAGGATCTCGCCATTGAGAGTAAAGATAATGTTGTTCTCTGTAAGGTCAATCATGCAGCCAACAACATCGCCTGACTGCCAGGGACGTCCAAACGATTCACTGCCCAAGTGCCAGCGCTGGCCCTGTGAGGAGACCCCAGGGAAGACATGGTACACAGACACACAGAAATGGAGAAATAGAGAGATGCAGAAGTGGCACTGTGGCTCAAAGTGGTAGAGCGCGAGCCTTGAGCTGAAGAGTTTAGGGACAGCACCCAGGCCCAGAGTTCAAACCCAAGATCAACAAAAGAGGAGTAGGGGAGGGGAATAATGAAGACAAAGACAAGATGCATGGGAACAAAGAGGGATCACCCACATTATCTCACTTCTTCCTACACATTTGTATTCATAGTCCTTGAATTTCCTTCCACATTCTTCTCTCTTTCTTGAGGGGATGTGGCGGGGGATGCTTGAAATCAGGGCGTAGGTGCAGTCTCTGAGCTTTTTGATCAAGGCTACCACTTGAGCCACAGCTCCACTTCTGGCTTTTTGGTAATTAATGGATGTAACAGTCTCATGGACTTTCCTGCCCCAATTAGCTCTGAATTGTGATCTTTAGATCTCAGCCTTCTGGGTAGTTAGAATTACAGGCATGAGCCACCAGTGTCCATTCATCTCTGTGTCTCAACCTTGCTCTAATGGTCTGCTGCTCCCACAGTCAGCCAAAGTGACAGACAGGATTGGTGACAGTAAAAAGTGAAAGGATGGAAAGGAAAATGAATCTTTCACAATGCCCTCCATACAGACCCATGTAAGTGTCTAGAATGAATAGATGAAAAGAGATGAATGAGGAGGTGGTTGTATGGCTGGCTGGATGAATGACTGTGTAGATGGCTGGCTGAGTAGGTAAGTGGATGAATGGTTGGATAGGTAGATGGAGGAATTGATGGGTGAATGAATGGGTGGATGGAAAGTTGAAAGTTAATGTGGAAATTAAGAAAATGAGAGTACATGTATACATAGACAAATGGATAGATGGAAGACTGGATGAATAGATGAATTGATGGATAGATGGATGGATGTATGTATGTATGTATGGATGGATGAGTAGATGTATGGGTAAATAAGTGGCTAGACAGGACCATGGGTTGATGATGGATGTATGGGGAGATGGATGGATGGATGGATGGATGGATGAAGCAATAGTTGGCAGATGGATGAATAGATAGATGAGTAACTGGATGGACAGATTGATTGATGGATGGATAGATGACTAAATGAATATATAGACAGATGAGTGGATAGCTACATGGTACATGCAGAGATTGATGGACAAGCACGCTGGCCTGTGTGAAGGGCCTGTGTGAAGCCTGGCAGAGTTCAGACCACAGAGGCACCCACCCTGTGTCCATTGAAGACATAGGCCAGCTCATCAGCTCCCAGCTCTACATCCGGTCGCAGCTCAGGTCTTGCCCAGCCCACTCGCATCTCTCCCGTGGTAACTGCCTCGAACTCAAAGTACCAGCGGCCACTCTGTACTGCATACGATTTTTCTGCCCGAAAGATGCGTGTCCTGTCTCCACGAGCCTGATTCTCTGCTTGACCTATAAGTGAAACCAGGCAGAGTTAGAGAGGCCAGACAGAAAGTAGATCCTTCCAGGGGTTTTGTTCTAGGGTTAAAGGTGTCAAGATTAAGGCTAACATGGACATGGGTAAGAAAGAACTAAATAACGATACATTTAAAGTGATGGCAGTTGAAAAAGAAAAGAGTAAGGTCAATCCATGTTCAGAGTCAAGTACTTACTAGGCTCCTGGTCAGGTGGTTCGATGTTGTAGCCATAGCCCAGCAGGGTACGCACAGCCTGGCAGAGACTGTCTCGGTTACTGCGCTTGGTGGCCTCATCAAGCAGGCGGTAGGGTACAAGGCGAGGGTTTCTGCGAGCTGGGATGTCCTGCACTGCGCTATAGCTCCAGCCCTGGGCCACACGGTCTCTTGCCCACACATTGTGTCCATTCTCTGCCAGCCGATCCACCAGTGTGGTCTGTGCTGGTGTCAGACGCACGTGGCTCAGGTCCAGGGGGGCTGGCTTGTAGCCATTGCTCATCATATACCTGCAGGGGTGATTAAGTACACATGGGTCAAGACCCTCCCCTCTACCTGAGCGACCTGTACTTTGAAATCCTTAACTTCTGACTCCCAGGTCTCTCTCAGTACTGGGTACTGTCCTTGAGCTTTTTTGTGGTGCTCTACTGCTTGAGCCATAGCTCCACTTCTGGCTTCTTAGTGGTTACATGGAGATGAGAGTCTCATGGGCTTTCATGCCCAGACTGGCTTTGAATAACAATCCTCAGGTCTCAGCCTCCTGAGTAACTAGGATTATAGTCATGAGCCACTGGTGCCGGCTTCACTGCTAGCTTTCTTACTTCTGACCCCAAATCTCCAAATCTCCTGGCATTAGAGTCCATGACCTTCGACTCACAACCTCTAATTCCTCACCTATAATTCCAGAATCCCATATATCTCCAGAATCCTCTTCAGTTCTTGCCCTCTGCTATGACCCTTTGTCTCTAAAGGAAAATTTCCCAGGGCAGAATCCTAATCTAGAATCCTAGACTCACTCTGCCCATCCTAAACACTCATCTTTCACCCCTGGACACCTGACCCTACAACCTTCACGCTAACCCATACTCTTCATCTCTGACCTAAGACCTACTCATAAGGCCCTTCAACCTTCTCAGCTTTCATAGTATACTCCCAGTCCCCAGAAAGGCCCAAAGCCACCCATGCTCACGTTTTGGGGAGTTTTGTCTTCTTCAGGTTGTCCTCTGCCTTCTCATCAGCCATGCCCACGTGGCAGCCCAGAGCCAGCAGAGTCCTGGGTTGAAGGAGTGGGGCCACAAGATTATAGCTCATAGTTCCCTTCTCTGTCTCTTCACCTCTACCCGCCCCCCAGCTTGTCCCTCTCTCAGTCTGATTTTTATGTTTCCATTTATTCATCTCTTTGCCTATGGCCACTATTTTCTGGAATCTTCTTTTTCCTGTGTGTCTCTACTTTTCTATTAATAATACCTTCTCCTGTTTTGGTCTCAACCTTTCTTTCTTTTTTTTTTTTTTTTTTTTTTTTTGCCAGCCCTGGGCTTGGGCTCAGGGCCTGAGCACTGTCCCTGGATTTTCTCAAAGCTAGGGCTCTACCACTGGAGCCACAGCACCACTTCTGGCTTTTTGCTACGTATGTGGAACCGAGGAATTGACCTCCTAGGCTCCAGTGATCCTTCTGCTTCAGCCTCTCATATGCCTGGAACTGCAGGTGTGTGCCACTACATGCAGATAATCAATGCCTCTGCTGTTTCTCTTTCTCCTCTGTCAGTTTCTATCTCATAATCCCCTCTTCTCTTTCTTTTCTTTCTTTCCTCACTCCCTTCCCCACTATTCCTCTCCCCTTCCTCTCCTGCCCTCCCCCTCCTCTTTCCTTCCTTTCCTTTGGTCTTTTTTGCTTGTTTTGTTTTCTGTATGGAGAATCCAACCCAGGGCCCCTTGTATACATCAGGTAAGTACTCTGTCATTAAGCTTCAACTTCAGCCCCTTTGGTGTCCTTTTGTCTGTCAGTATCTGTCTCATTTTCGGCCTCTCCTTGCCCTCCTCCTGACCAAGCCTCATTCCAGACGCTTGTTCCTCTGGAACCCCACTCACTTGAGCGTCTCCCCTGACATCTGCAGGTTGTAATTTCTCTCAGGTTCTGGCAGGCTGTGGAAATCCACAAGACATGGGTGCAGCCTCTTATTATCATCTCGAACCTGGAGATGACAATACCCTAGGGTCAGTTCTTTAGGTGCCCCTTCCCTCTGCCAGCTCCAAGACCGAGACCCCCGACCTCCCATTGACACTTACACAACTGATAGCTTGAGGGCCTCAATTTATTCCCAGCAGCCCCAATGTTCCAGCCACCAACCTTCCCTGCCTATGAACTATTCTTTTTTTTTTTTTTTTGCCAGTCCTGGGCTTGAGCTCAGGGCCTGAGCACTGTCCTTGGACTTTCTCAAGGCTAGAGCTCTACCACTTGAGCCTCAGCACCACTTCCGGCTTTTTTCTATGTATGTGGTACCGAGGAATCGAACCTGGGTCTTTGTGCATGCTAGGCAAGCACTTTAACCACTAGGCCAAACTCCCGGCCCCATGAACTATTCTTGCTCTTCACTCAAGAGTCTAGGCCACCTCCTCAGGCTGTGGGTACCTCCTCACCTGGCCATAGGTCCAGCCCTGCTCGATGCGAGTCAGTGCCCAGAGTTCATGGATGTTTTCTGCTAGCTTTTCCCGGATGCGCTCCAGATGGGGAGGCAGGACAATCTAGGGGCAGGGGGATATTTGTGAGGTCCTTAAAATTAGACCACCATCTTCAGAACACAAGTGAACTGTGGACAGGTACTCCCCAGTACCCCATGGCTTTCTACACCCCTCATCTTGACTCCAGTCTGAGATGATGCTGAGGGGAGTCAAAGAATTGAGGATCATTCATGGATGGCTTTGTGACTCCACCATGAACTGGGACCTGGGAGCTCTGTGAGATGAGTCCCCAGCCCAGAGACAGAAAGATGCTTGGGAAATGCCTGCCTGCAGAGTGAGCAGGCAAAAGCCTCGCCCCCCTCTCTATCTCCCCCCCCCCACCTTCCTCTCTCCATACAGGGGCTTCAACTAAGAGCCTCACACTTTCACTTGGATTTTTTTTTATTCAAGGCTGTCATTCCACTTCTGGCTTTTTGATGGTTTACTGGAAATAACAGTACCATGGACTTTCCTGCCAAGGCTGGCTTCGAACCTTGATCCTCAGATCTGTCTCATGAGTAGTGGGGCTTCCAGGTGTAAGCCACCAGTGTTCATCAATTAACTCCTGACACTTGCTTTATAAAGAGTCCCTGAACATATTTATGCGAAGGATTTAATATCCTAGACGAGATGAATGTCAAGTATACTTTCAGTGCCTAATAAATGTTGCTGTTTGGCAGTGCTTTGCAGGCAAGAGATAATGGTGGCTTGAAGCAGGGAAGGAGGGAGCTCCAGGAGTCAGAGCAGACAGCCTACCGGCAGGAAACTGACAGGAGGACCTAAAGTCATTTTGCTGCTGGGAATAAATTGAGGGCTCACTGTTTGTTCAGGGCTGTGCTGAGCTCTCAGCTGCAACACAGTATGTGGTCCCTACTCATGGAGATATGCTCAGAGGGAAAGCAGGGGCTCAGGTTGAGACATAAAAACACAGGTTGCAGAATCAGCTCCTTGCATTTAAATCAGCAGTGATTGGCACTTGTCCCTTTATCTCTCTGGCCTTCAATTTCCTCAACTAAGGGCAGTAACAAGCTAATTCTTCTTCCTTCTCCTCCTCCCCTCTTCCTCCTCCTCCTCCTCCCCCTCCTTCTTCTTCTTCTTCTTCTCTCTCTCTCTCTCTCTCTCTCTCTCTCTCTCTCTCTCTCTCTCTCTCTCTCTCGGGTTTAAACTCAAGGTCTCCTTGCTAAACAGGCTCTCCACACTCAAACTCAAGGCCACATTTCCAATCCTTTTTCTTCCTTCCTTCCTTCTTTCTTTTTTTTTTTTTTTTTTTTTTGTCGGTCACAGGCTTGAACTCTGGGTCGGGACACTGTCCCTAAGCTCTTCAGTTCAAGTCTAATGCTCTACCACTTGAGCCACAGTGTCACTTCTGGTTTCCTGGTGGTTAACTGGAGATAAGAGTCTCATGGACTTTGGTGCTCAGGATGGCTTTGAACCGTGATACTCAGATCTCAGTCTCCTGAGTAACTAAGATTACAGGTGTGAGCCACCAGCACCCTTTTGTTTGAGTTATTTTTTTTTCAGTTGTGAGACTTGAACTCAGGGCCTAGGTGCAGCCCCTGAGCTCGATTGCTCAAAGCTAGTGCTCTGCCATTTTGAGCCACAGCTCCACTTCTAGTTTTTGAGTGGTTAATTGGAAATAAGAGTCTCAAAAGTGACTTTTCTGCCTGGCTAACTTTAAACCAAGATCCTCAGGTCTCAGCCATTTGAGTAGCAAGGCTTATAGGCATAAGCCACCAACATCCAGCCAGTTATTTTTTAACTGAAATTATAAATGTGAAACATCAAGTCTAACTTACTCATTTAGCAGGATTCTTGTTTTTTTTGTTGTTGTTGTTTTGTTTTGTTTTGCCTAAACCTTGAAAAATTGCCTGGCACGGTAGTTCATGCCTGTAATCCTAGCTACTCAGGAGGCTAAGATCTGAGGATCACAGTTCAAAGCCAGCCTGGGCACTAAAGACCATGAGACTTTTCTCTCCAATTAACCACTGGAAAACTGGAAATGGCACTAGTGCTCAAGGGGTAGGGTGGTAGCATTGAGATGAAGAACTCAGGGACAATGCCCAGGCCCAAAAGTAAGGCAGTATCCTTAAGTTGAAGAGCTCAGGGACAAGGCCCAGGTCCAGAATCCAAAATCGGACAACTTACAAAAAAAGAAAAAGAAAAAAAATCTACTTCCTGAGTAGATTAGATTATAGGCCTGTACCACCCTGCCCAGCTGCACATCCTTTTTTTTTTTAACGAGGCCCTACATCAGAGTCCCTGAAACTGGAAGTCTGTCTTGAGAGAGTTCTTTACCACCTCTGATACTGCCTTAGATTCTCCATCTGATTTTTGGGGTTTTTTTCTCAAGGCTAGCACTACCACTTGAGCCACAATGCTACTTTCAGCTTTTTCTATTGATGTAGTACTAGAGAATCGAACCTAGGGCTTCATGCATGCTAGGCAAGCACTCTAGCACTAAGCTACAACCCCAGCCCTTTCCATCTGTGTTACACATTGAGATTCTCAGCTTCCATCTCAATTCTCTGCCTCTTTGGCATCTAAAAGAGCAATACCTCATCAGAATACCCTGGCAGGGCAGGCAGTACCTGGACAGTATCCACAGGACAAGGCACAAAGTCAGTGTGTGAGAGGCAGCGACTGGGGCCCACCAGGTGGGGTCCCCGGGGTCCTTCCCGTCGATACTCCTTGATGGGTTCAAGATGGAGTCGCTCTCGAGGTAGCACAGCCTCGTGGCATGGGGCATATCCAGGAGGGGGGAGAAATTTAAATTCCCCATGGCGGCCACCAAGGAGAAACCGCACTCTGAAAGAAGAGAAAGAGGGTTATGGTGCCGGATACAGAGGAGCATCTGCAGTTAGTGGGGACACAGAGCAATTCTAGGATCAGTCATTCTGGGAAGGTCATGGGTCTGCCTAGGGTCATGAAAGTCATTTAGAAATCAGAAAGGAAAATCTAGGGGTAAAAGAAATAATATAGGGGGCCAGGAGTGTGGCCCTAATGATAGAGTGCTTGTCTAGCATGCATGAAGACCCAGGTTTGATTCCTCGGTACCATATATATAGTAAAAAGCCAGAAGCGGTGCTGTGGCTCAAGTGGTACAGTGCTAGCCTTGAGGATGCCCAAGGACAGTGCTCAGGCCCTGAGTTCAAGGTCCAGGACTGGCAAAAAAAAAAAAAAGAAAAAGAAGAAAGAAAGAAAGAAAGAAAAAGCCAGAAGTTAGCTGGGAACAGTGGCTCACACCTGTAATCCTAGCTACTCAGGAGGTAGATCTGAGGATCGTGGTTCGAAGCGAACCCGGGCATTAAAAATTAAAAAGTAAAAGGTCAGTGAGACTCTTAACTCCAATTAACTACCAGAAAACCAGAAGTAGCACTGTGGCTCAAGGGATAGGGCAGTAACCTTCAGCTGAAGAGCTCAGGGACAATAACCAGGCCCAGAGTTCAAGTCCCATGACCAACAAAAGAAGAGAAAAAGAAAAATCCAGAAGTGGTGCTGTGGTTCAGTGGTAGAGCTCTAGCCATGAGAAAGCCCAAGGACAGTGTTCAGACCCTGAGTTCAAGCTCAGGACTGGCAGAAAACAAAAAGAAAAGAAAAGAAAGAAAGAGCACAGAGAATGTCAATGGACAATCCAGAAGAAAAGTCATGCTGTCAATAGGGAGTTACGAATTAGAGGGTCTCGATAGGCATTCATGGCTATACCTTAATCCTAGTTATTCAGGAGGCTAAGATCTGAGGATCAAAGCTGGAGGCTGGTCCTGGCAGGGAAGTCTGTGAGACTCCTATCTCCAATTAATGACAACAACAATTTTTTTTTCAGTCCTGAGGCTTGAACTCAGGGCTTGGGCACTGTTCCTCCTGGACACTTTTTGCTCAAGGCTAGCACTCTACCACTTGAGCCACAGCACCACTTCCAGCTTTTCCTGTGTATGTGGTTCCAGAGAATTGAACCCAGGACTTGGTGCATGCTAGGCAAGCATGCTACCACTAGGCCAGGCTCCAAGCTCCTGATAATTTTTTTTGTTTTTGGCGGTTGTGGGGCTTGAACTCTGGCCCTGGGCACTGTCCCTGAGCTCTTTAGCTCAAGGCTAGTGCTCTACCACCTGAGCCACAGCACCACTTCACCAGGACAAAATTTTTTAACTCAGAAGTGGAGTTGTAGCCAGGTGAGGTGACTTAGGCCTGTAATCCTAGCTACTCAGAAGGTTGAGAGCTAAAGATCACAGTTCAAAGCCAGCCTAGGCACAAAGTCCATGAGACTCTTATCTCCAATTTACCAGAAAACTGTAAGTGGTGCTGTGGCTAACAAAAAAAAAAAAAAGAAGAAGAGGTGGAGTTGTAGTTCAAGTGGTAAGCTCCAATATTTAGTAGAAAGGCTTAGGACAGCACTTAGGTCCTTGATTTGAGCCCCAGCACTAGCAGATGCATGCACACACACACACACACACACACACACACACACACACACACACACACACACACACACACACACACACTGGATCTGTACTTTTTTTTTTTTTTTTTGCCAGTCCTGGGCTTCAGCTCAGGGCATGAGCACTGTCCTTGGGCTTTCTCAAAGTCAGAGCTCTACCACTTGAGCCACAGCACCATTTCCGGCTTTTTCTATGTGTGTGGTACTGAGGAATCAAACCTGGGTCTTCGTGCATGCTAGGCAAGCACTCTACCACTAGGCCAAACTCCCGGTCCCTGGATCTGTACTTATTAGTGAAGAATTCCCATCTTGGAAAGTCCTCTGGAGACCCCAGGTCAACGAAGTCTCAGGGAATGTTAAAACATTTTGGAGAAACCAAGAAGCAAGTCTTAGATTCTATTATAATTGGGTCACAACGAGGATGTCCAGCTTAGGTAAGTGGGAAGAAGGTTGAGTCCTTGAGAAGTCTTTGGATTAACTGGGGTTCTGAGCAAATCTGAGCTGACTGGACTATCGCTGGGAAACTCTGACATCATTACGAGCTCATTGGGAAAGGATGGAGTCACTGGGAGAGTCACTGAGAATCCTAGGTTTAGAGCCATAGGGACATGCAAAATCTGGGGTCATTACAAGGTGACTGTAGTATCCTAGAGTCATTTGAAGGTCATTGGTAGGACATGGGATTGGGAAGAACATGAGGACATTGGGATCATGAAGAGGCCACTGAGACATTCATGTCCTGAGGAACTGTTCTCTTCTGGCCTCCTAAGAGGCTATCGAGTGGTCAGAGAAGCTGTCAGCCCCCAGGCCTAGGACAGAGAATGGGACAGGGGTAAGTCCTCACTTGACACCCGCTGAGAAGCTGACAACAGGGAAGAAGAGCCCATCAAGGTTGAAGGCCTCAAAGACACCTTGCACAGGACAGCCGTTGATGCGGAAGGATATGGATGGTACACTAAGATCCAGGCAGCAGCTGACCACATCCTCAGGGCCCAGAAGGTGTTGTCCTGGAGAAGTCACTGGGCGTGCCACATGACCTAAACCAACCAGAGGTCAGACGTCCCACGAAACCAATGGTATCAAGAGACAACAGGCAAAGTATACTTGAAAAGAACACTTGAGAAATATTTTCATAGATGTTTCTATAGCTCTAAAATTAGAGGGCAGAGGTTAAGGAGGGGTTCTCCCAAGGTTACATTCCTGGGAGCTGTGGATCAGAGATTAAAGACATAGAGTTTAGGCTATCAGGATTCAAAGCTCAAGGGCCAAAGTTCTAGAATCAGAGGTCATACCTCTTCGGGAATCAACATTTTGGAAGTTCTGAGGAAACAGGGAAGGTGGATGGAATTCTAGGGGCTTGAGAAGTAAGGGGACAAAAATTTGCCTCTTCTAGGGGTCAGAATCCCCGCCCCCCAAACCCCAGGGTGTGAGATCAGAGTCTTGGTAACTTTCTGGGAGTCAAAGGTCAGGGTTGAGGAATCCCCTGGGAGGGCCCAAGTACCTGTCCAGAGATGCAGTCCATCAAAGCCATAGGAATAGAGGTCATCACCGACTCCATTGCCGCCCCAGCCCTCGCCACCCCCAGGGTAGGGGCTGTAGCCCTCAGTGAGGGCCCAGCCCACCCGCAGGTGCGTGGCCTGTGCTGTTAGGAATGGAACCACCTCATCCACCATCACCTCAAAGTACCATTTGCCATACTGTGTGGAACCCTCTGCTCGGCCCACAAAGATGTTAGGGCGGATACTGTGGGAGAGAAGAGAATCATGTTGTTAGGAGGGAAAGAGAAAGAGAAAAGCATTTAAAAGGAGGGAGACGGACAGACGGGAGAGAAGGGGAACAAAAACAAAAAGGAAAAAGCACAGAAAGAGGAAGAAAGAAATGGAGTCTGAAAAAGAGAATAGTAGGGGTCTAGGGGTAAACTGGAACAAGTCAGACACCCTGGGAAAGGAGCTAGGGAAAGGACACTCAGGTCAGATCAGAGAGTCAGGGAGAGGGTTGACGGGCTCTTGAGCCTTGAGATCAGTGTAGATATCAGCATTGGGGTTAGAAGCCACACCTGGTGACATAGTTGATCAGATCTGTCTGCAACAGAAGCTCACGGCCAGGGAGCAAGTTCTCCGTAATGAGATCTTGGTTGGAGCGCACAGCCACGCCATTGCACACACACAGAGAACACAGTACATCCAGGACCTGGAGGTCGAAGTCAGAGGTCAAGGAGGGTGAGACAACAGAGTACTGGGCTATAGGAGACACAGCATAGGAAGCCAGAAGGCAAGGATGATGCATCTGGACACAATAGGGAATTTTTTTTGTTTTTTTGCCAGTCATGGGGCTTGAACTCAGGGCCTGAGCACTGTCCTTGGACTTTTCTCAAGGCTAGAGCTCTACCACTTGAGCCACAGCACCACTTTCAGCTTTTTTCTATGTATGTGGTACTGAGGAATCGAACCCAGGTCTTCATGCACACTAGGCAAGCACTCTACCACTAGGCCAAACTCCCAGCCTCACAATATGGAAACTTTGACCTGAGGGGAAATAGTATGAACAAAGGTAAGGGATGACTGGAAATGATTAGTGATCATAGAAGAGGGTCAAGTGAGAGACTGAGGGAGTCACATAGTTTGAGGTAAGGTATCAGCAATATAAGAAAAGGGACAGGTTAAAGGGTCCAGTGAAAGGGTCAGTGACCAATGGGAATCGAAATGAGATTTTTGGATCCAAAAGGAGGATACAAATGTGTGGAGTGGTTAGAAATCATTCAGTAGGACTTGCTAGGGCCTGTAGCAAATGGTGGAGCATATATACAGTGGCCTAAAAGCTGAATTTTTTTTTTGGTCGGTTTTGGGGCTTGAACTCTGGGCCTGGGTGCTGCCTCTGAGCTCTTCAACTCAAGGATATCCCCCTAACCATTGAACCACAGCACCACTTCCAGTTTTCTGGTGGTTAACTGGAGATGAGGCTCACAGACTTTAATGCCCAGGCTGGCTTTGAATTGTGATCCTTAGATCTCAACCTCCTGAGTAGCTAGGATTACAGGCATGAGCCACCGCACCTGGCTAAGGCTGAGATTTTGGATCCATTTCTGAAAGACTTTTCAAAATCATCTCTGTGCCCCATAATCCATTTAAGACCCACAAGCATGAGACTCTAGAGTTGAGATGAAGGTGCATGAGGGTAGAATTGATGGGGCCACGAGGAGAGGTCAGAGGTCAGAGGTCAGAGGTCAGAAGGGAACGACAGACCTTGTGGTTTCTCCCATGCTTGTCTAGAAGAGAGATGATGGACTTGATGTGGTTCTCTTGGATAATGTTCAGGACTTCAGGACTTTCGATGAGGACGCAGTACAACACCTCCAGGATCCCTGTCGGGAGCCAGAGAGAAGTTGAGATTGTATGATTTTCTTTTTCCTGACCCCTTTCCCGATGTCCTGGCTTCCCCTACCAGATGAAGCCTCCAGCCGATCTAGCTTGCTGACCAGCCAGTCCAAGTTGGTGGAGAAGAGGGCACAGTTGGTACGATTGCCACGGATCAAAGAGGCTGTGGGTGACAAAGGCATCGGACTGTGTAGGACTACGCATCGGAGGTGCTGTTAGGGGAGTTAGGACTGAACCTCCTTACCCAGGAGCTCATACAGCAGGTTCACAATCTCTTTCCAGGACTCAGCCGCCTCCTCCCCTGCAAATTCAGCAAAGTGGGCCGCCGTAGTGTAGACATTCAGGCGGTCAATACAGTTCAGGACCAGGGAGAGCATGCCCTGGATGCGGATGGAGGAAACAAAGCGGTCACCAGCTAAGTCCCAGCCCTCCCTTTCTTGTCTTTCTTAAATTTGCTAGGAAAATCTCCCCAACGATTAGTGACTGGGTGTTCTCAGATTTAATCTCCTCAGTCTCATGTCCCCACTCACTCCCACTACCTTCTCCTCTCTGCCTCCCCACATCTGTTTATCCTCTTTGCCTCTATCTCCAACATAAATTCTCTTCCTAAATTAAGTTTTATGCCAGGTTCTGGTGTCTTACTTCTGTCATCTTAGCTACTCAGGAGGAAGAGATTCAGAGGATGGCAGTTCAAAGCTAGCCAGCACAGAAAAGTCCAACAGATGCCATCTCTAAAATAGCCAGGGCTACGGGCTTGACTCAAGTGGTAAAGCACCAGCTGAGCAAGCAAATGCAGCAAATGTAAAACTCTGAGCTTAAATGATGCTGCTGGAAAAATAAACTAACCAAATAATAAGATCAGGTTTTCTTTTCTTCAAGTCACTTTGGTCTGAAGCATAGGCCAAATACACTGATCTCAGGACTTTAGCACTGGCTTGCCATTCCTCCAGTTGCTCTGAGTATACACCTGGCTTCCTTTCTCCTTTCAAGTCACTCTAACCAAGCACTGTAGTTTAGACTGCAAAATGCCAACATTTCCTAGCCCTTCCCTGATTTTTCTCCTTAGCTCTTTTTTTTTCATTGTAATTAATAGAGGGGTTACAGTTATATTTGCCAGATAGAAGGTACATTACTCCTTAGTTCTTATCACCATCTTTGTCATATATTCATCTATTTATTTATTTGTTTTGAGCCAGGGTTCCTCTACGCAGCCTCTACTAAGCTCAAAACTTTCAGTCCTCCTTTTTCAGACTCCCTAGCACTGGTTTTTTTTTTCGTTGTTGTTGTTGGTCATGGGACTTAAACTCTGGGCCTGGGAGCTGTCCCTGAGCTCTTCAGTTCAAGGCTACCACTCTACCACTTTGAGTCACAGCCCCATTTCCAGTTTTCTGGTAGTTATTTGGAGGTAAAGGTTTCATGAAGACTTTTGTGCCCACGTTGGCTTTGAACCATGATCCTCAAATCTCAGCCTCCTGAGTAGCTAGGATTATAGGCATGGGCCTCTGGTGCCCAGCTACTATGTCTTATATTACAGATCATCTGATTCTCTCTTGCCACATCAACTTCCTAAGTACAGAGATTTGGTCTACATTGTTCACAGTTGGATTATTGGATAAGTAAATGACTGCTGCTTAATCTCTCTGAGTTGTGAAGACCCCATCTGTACCATGAGAATTACAACCCCTCCCCATGGTGTCACATATATAGAGCACTTAATCCATAGCAAAAAACTAAATACAACATTAGCATCCATTCTATACTGTAACTGTTGTAAGTGCCTTGCCTGGATGTAGCAAGTCCATTCTGGCAATTGTTTTATTGCTATCTTTATTTATTCCTCCCTTGCAGGATCTGGAGCCTTTGGAGAGGAGGGGAATGGCTGGATGCTTTTGAATGGACAGTACTCCCCCATTCCCGACAACACTTAGAATCCCCTGATCTTTCTCCCACCCCTTCTCAGACCTCTGACCCCTATACCTCTTGTATTCAGATTCCTGACTTAACCTTGGCTGGGTTCCCTCCCTATACTCTGGCTCATTCCTCTGGCCTCTGGCCTCATCCTCCCACACTACCCCTAAGGAACCAGCAGTCCTAACTAGTTCAACTTCTGATTTCTCCTCAGGCTCATCTCCCAGACCAAGCGTTGTTCTTGAGCTTCTTCACACATGGGCCACACCATCAATGCCCCACCTCCCCTAGGCCCAGGGCTTTCCTTATGCTCCGCCCATCGCTGTCAGTCGGGCCATGCTCCGCCCAGGCCCCGCCTCCTCAAGCCACACCCCCACCCTCTGGGCCCCACCCCACCTGCACCTCACCTCCTCCTGGAAGAGGCTCTGGCGGTTGCGTAAACTGCGCAGTTTGCTCTGCTTCTCTTCATGCTGAAGCTCCTCTGAGGGCGGCTCAAAGTAGCCAATGAGGTCCTGCAGGCTCAGAATGACACCTTCGATGGGCAGTGCCGAGCCAACGGGCGGCCCTGAGCCCCGTGGCTTCCCGCTGAAGCTATCGAGGCCCCTACAACCAGGAGCACAACTGTCAGTCAGGGCCAAGAGTATCCCACTGTCATCACCCAAAGTGGGCACCCTTCTGTCCTCGCCCGTCGCTATCAGCACTCCCCCCTGTAAAAAGGATGAAAGATGGAAACAGGGGGGGAAAGCCTTGGCTGGAGGTCACACAGTAGAAGCTGAGATTCACCTGATTACACAGGGAGTCATGGAAAAGGACTGGAGAGGTTCAGGGTTAAGGGCCCTGGATGTGGAGGGTGTGAGGTAAAAGATCACCATTGTCTAAGCCAGATTTAGGGCTCAAATGAATGGAAAGTAGGGGATTAGAGATTAGGGATTCGGTGTGTTAAACATGTCTCTTGAGATCCCTAGAGACAGAAATGATCAGGTGCATGAGTACCAGAATCTGGGGGTCAGCTGGGGGGGGGGGAGGCAGCAGCAGGATGGGGGGTACCACCTACTTGATGAACTGGTTGTACAGGCCAGCTGTGCTGTAAATCATCCGGGCAGCCTGTGATTCCTCCTGCTGACAGCGTGTCAGTGACAGTGCATCATCCATGTGACCTTCCTGATGTAGCATGGCCTGGGGGTTCCAGGAAGGGGTCAGCCACCTGGGGTCATGAGCCCCAGATTTTTCCCACCTTCTTTGTCTGTCGATCTTTCTTTCCCTCTGTCTTTTTTTCTTAGCAAGACTGAGGTTCACGCTCCAAGCTTAGAGCTTGCTAGACAGGCACTCTGCCACTTAGGCTCTGTCCCTAATCCTTTGTGCTTTTTTTTTTTTTTTTGCCAGTCCTTAGGCTTGAACTCAGGACCTGGGCATTGCTTGTGAGCTTTCACAAGGCTAACACTTCACCACTTGAGCCACAGCACCACTTCTGGCTTTTTCTGTGTAGGTAGTGCTGAGGAATCAAACCCAGGGCTTCATGCATGCTAGGCAAGCACTCTACCCCTAAGCCACATTCCCAGTCCTGTGTTTTGTTTTTCAGATGGAGTCTTGAACTAACTTTGCCTGAGATGGCCTTGGACTTTGATCCTCCTGTCTCCCCCTCTAGCATAGATGGGATTACAGGGGTACACCATTACACCCAGCCCATGTGCCTCTTCCACTGAACCTCATTTTCAGAAAAGTATCCCAGTTATTCACAGCAATTTCTGTGTGTGGTGCTGGGGTCTGAACCATCACACTAGCCCAACTACCACCCCAGCCCCTCCCTGCCCAGAGACAGTTCTGCCCCTCTCTCTTGCAGAAGCCCACCTTCTTCTTGAGCACACCAAGTCGCAGGGCCTTGGTGTCAGGGGCAGCGTAGGTGAGCCACAGGCCTGAAGCCACGTGCTGCACGAAGCACAATGACTCTCCGTACTTGATCTCAGGGGGCCCCATGCCCTCCACATCTCGCTTGGGGGCCACATCCAGCTTCTCCTGCAGGGGCAAGGGACAGCATTCAGCCTCCTCTGCCGGAATGTTAATGGGGGAAAAGCCCCAGAAGAGGCCCCAGGTAAGGGAGGTCATCCTGACCACAACTGACCTTGGAGATACGGAAGCAGAAGGAAGTGGCCTTCGTATGGGCCTTACTAGCATCCACCACCACCAGGCCCTGGTCCTCAGTGAGTGCCAGGTACCGCCCAGTGGTCACATGCCGGATTCGCAGAGGCTGGCCCCAGCGCAGGTGGCTCCCACTCCAACTGTACAGAATGACAGCAAAGGGGGGAGAGAGGAATTAGACCCTCCCACCTCCAGACCTACCATGGACATTATAGTCTTGGCCCAAACCTTTTTAAACTCCCAACTCATCTTCTAGAATTCCCCAAAGCTTTCTTGCTGCCCCCCCCAAGTCTCTCTTAGGATCCATCCACCCTCCCTCAAGAACTCCAACCCTCTCTCAAATCCTAGAAGATTCTTCCAAGTTCACCAGAGGTTCTTAATACCTCCAAGACCCCTTGAACTCCTCACATTTTCACCTAGGACTCCCATTTCTCCATCAGAAGGCTACCACTCTCCTCCAAGACCTTTTCCCTTCTCCAGGATCTCTGAGGACTTTCCACCTCATTCCTCAGATTGCCTCTCACCAAAAAATAAACCCCACACTTTCCATTCTTTTCCTTAGATCTTCCTTGAAGAAGGTTCCTCCGGTACCCCCATGCTTCCCCCAGCCTTCCTCACACCTGATTCTCAGTGGTTCCAGCCTCCAGAGCGAGCGAGCGTGGGTACACACAGAGCCTCCCTCGTAGTAGACAAGCCTGCGAAGACCAAGACAGTGAGGACAGGA
This sequence comes from Megascapheus bottae, assembly GCF_031878675.1. Taxonomy (NCBI): domain Eukaryota; kingdom Metazoa; phylum Chordata; class Mammalia; order Rodentia; family Geomyidae; genus Megascapheus; species Megascapheus bottae. The sequence goes on from NC_143539.1 coordinate 7,424,118, forward strand.
GGTTAAGCGCCATCTCCCAACCATGTGGTCCCAAATCCCATCTTAGGGTGTGCTATAGTTTGGATCCTTAATATCACCCATGTATTAAGGGTTTGGTGCCCAGTCTGTGCCACTACTGGAAACTTTGGGCAGTAGAACCTAAGAGAAGGAAGTGAGGTCATTTTACCAGAGTGAGCCACTGAAGAGAATATGGAGACCCTTCCAACTGCCCTCTGACCTCAGCTACATGTCTCCTCCATGATATCCTAAGCCATCACAGGTCCAAAACAGCAGGGCCATCCAACAACAGACAGAAACCTCAGAAACTATGAACCAAAATAAAGCTTTTCTCTTACTAAGTTGACTAAGGTATTTTGTCAGACTATCAGGACGCTGATTACCACAAGGGACCCAGGCCTCTAGCCAACTTTCTTCCCCAACCCCCACTCTAGACTTCAGGAACCCCTGCCCCCAACCAGACCTGCGCTGGTCATCACTGTCAGAAGGAGAAATGGTCAGACATTCATCCATGTGTCCGTGAAAGAGACGGAGGACATGGCCTCCTGTCACATAGCCTGGGGAGAAGCAAAAGAAGGTGGTTGTTGAAGTGGGAGCTCAGAAAGACTGACAAGCTACTGTGGTATCTAGAGGCCCTTCCTCTCCTCTGGGGCAAGCTGAGAGCTGGATTGGTGGGGTGTCTCTGCAGTTGACTGTGGGGATTAGGAGTATGAGAATCCAAGCTACAGTGACATCCTGACATAGCTCTTGTCCTGGTAGATAGAGTGGCACTTGTCTGGACATATAAGATTGGAGGTTGGGCTGGGCGCTGGTGTCTCACACCTATAATCTAGCTATTCAGGTGACTGAGATCTGAGGAACGAGATTAGAAGCTAGCCCAGGCAGGAATGTCCCTGAGACTCTTAGTTGGAAAACTAAGAAGCTAGACGTGGGGCTGTGGTTCAAGTGGTAGAGTTGATATCCTCGAGCATAAAAGTTTAGGGAGACCATTCAAGCCCTGAGTTCAAGCCCCAGGACCGGCACTATAAAAGAAAAAAAAAGCTTAAAGTGGAAAAGAGTTGTTGAGTCTGTGGTTTAAGGTTCTGAGTTTGGACTTTTGAAATTGGAATCAAGGCATGTGATCAGAGCATTAGATCAAGCATTCTCTGATGATGGAGCCTGACTTTCAAGGCTTGGAGTCTGGGGTCTGGGTATAGAGGTAGGATGCCTTGGTCTGAGGTGGGAACCTACAATTTGGGGCTGAATTCTGAGCACTGATTTGGAGCATCTGAGGTTCATATCTGAACTCTGGGGTGTGAGGTTGTAATCTAGATTTAAGACACTGAGCTTTGGTATATGAATTTGGAAAGACCTACCTGAGCTTTGTAGTTAGAAGTGTCTGGATTTGGGGGGATTCATGGTTTACATTTCAGTTTGGTTCTGGTTTGGGATTCTGAAGGGGTATGAATGAATGCTTATTTATTTATTTATTTATTATTTATTTATTTGGGCAGTCCTGGTGTTTGAACTCAGGGCTTGGGCACTGTCCTTGGGCTTTCTTAAGGCTAGTAATCTACCACTTGACCCAAAATACCACTTCCGGCTTTTTCTGTGTATGTGGTGCCAAGGAATTAAACCCAAGGCTTCATGTATGCTAGGCAAATACTCTACCACTAGGCCACACTCCTGTCCCTTAAATATTGTTTATATCTTTTTTTTTTGTCAGTTGTGGGGCTTGAATTCAGGGCCTGGGTGCTGTCCCTGAGCTCTTTTTGCTCAAGGCTAGCACTCTACCACTTTGAGTTTTGTGGTGGTTAATTGGAAATAACAGTCTCAAGGAGGGCTAGGAATTTGGCTTAGTGGTAGAGTGTTTGCCTAGCATATCTGAAGCCCTGGGTTTGATTCCTTAGCACCACATAAACAGAAAAGGCTGAAAGTGGTTCTGTGGCTCAGATGGCAGAGTGTTAGCATTGAGGGGAAAAAAAAAAGTTTTGGCCAGGATTGGCCAAAAAAAAAAAAAAGGTCTCACAAACTTTCTTTCCCAGGCTGGCTTTGAACTACAATCCTCAGATCTCAGCTTCCTGGGTAGCTAGGATTTTAGGGGTGAGCTACTGGTACCAGGCTTTTTTTCTTTTCTTTTATTGTCCAAGACTATAACTCTACTAAGCCATGCCTCCACCATCATCTTTTGATTTTTTTTTCTGGTCCTGGGGCTTGAACTCTGGACCTTGACACTGTCTCTGAGCTTCTTTTGCTCAA